>NC_133769.1:350704420-350830100 GCF_003597395.2 Chelonoidis abingdonii
CGCTCCTGAAATCGATGGTAGCTTTGGACCATGGACGCAAACAATCGATTTCGTGATCCCACTGTGGACGCGCTAAACCGATTTTATTAGATCTGTTTTGTAATATCGGTTTAAGCTAATTCGAAATAATCGTGCAGTGTAGACGTACCCTTAGAGACAGGAAGAATACTTGCATAAGAGCCTGATGGCGGAATTGCAGATCAGGAAGGCCAAAGCAGTCGAGGAGAAAGCCCGCGAAAGACACATGGAACAAATAGCAGCAGTTAAAGCCAGCGGAGAAGTTCAGGAGAGAACACACAGCAGGTAGATGGAAGTCCAAGCATTTCAGCTCAGAATATTGGAGCAGCAAAAGGAGCTTCCCCAGCCAGTGATTATAGCCTCTCTCAACATAAGAGAGTGGGAGAAATTCTGCCCAATTTATAAAGAAACTGACTATACAACAGAGTTCCTGTCCTTTGAGAAACTATGTGGGATGCACAATACCCCAGTGGATAAGCAAATATCTATCCTCGTAACCAGGTTAACTGGGAAAGCCAGACAAGTTTGTAGTGATATGGAGGAGAGTGATGCTGGGGGACACATGAAATTTAAAGAAAATGTGTTGGAAAGATTTTAAATGACCCGAGACCTATCAATGAAAGTATAGAAATCTCAGGATGTTTGACAATATTACTCATGAAGACGATTATGGAAAGCTGATTGTTATTGGTAGCTGCCTTTACCTTATCTGTAACGATCTGTAACCCAAAAAAATAAAAAATCCACAGTTTTAGAGGCTGCAGAAATTGCTGATAAATCTGTTGAATCGAGGGCTGATGGTGGATGCAAATCCCAGGTGGAGGGAAATCCCCATGTCACCCAGATTAAACGGGGAGAAGGGTTTGGCTATAAACCTTACCCCAGCTTTGATTAAAAAAACACAAGGGAGCGAGGCTTTAAAGTCCCTTGCCAAAAGGGAAGGCAGGTAGTCTACTGTTACTGTGGGACTCCCAGCCATATAAAATGATATTGCCCAAAAATTAAGATAACCCTGTGATCCACACCTCCACGTGTCCCAGTGAATGCCACTACCATTGCTCCAAAGTCAGCAGCAGAGAAGAAGAAAATCCTAATGAACGGTATTAGGACTGAGTGTTGGGAGGGCAGTGAAGATTTTATTAAAGATGCTAAGGTCAATGGCATAGATTATAAGGGCTGGAGAGATTCAGCATCTCAAGTCACTTTGGTCAGGGTAAGTTTGGTAAAGGAGGAAGACAGGCTTCCTGGTAAGAGTTTAAACATATTAACTTTGGCTGAGTTCCCTGTAACTGTACCTTTGGCCAAGGTTTACCTTGAGTGCAAGGATTTTAAGGGAGATGTTGTAGATATTAGGAATCTATTTCCCACTTATATTTTAAAGGGTAATGGCTTTTTAGCCATCTCTAAGCATGGTTAATGTTATAACCCACACCCAGAAAAAGTATGGCTGTAACTCACCTGTCTTGTCTATGGACAGCAGGGAGGCCTGTGAGGGGGAGAGAGTAAGCTGAAAGTAACCATTTGTCCCCAGAGGAGAGATTTAGAGATTCTGTTTCTTTGTCAGAGTCTGCTCTTAAGTGCAACTCAACAGGAGTTAATTGAAGCCCACGCAAAGAGAGGAAATATGGCTCAGAATAATAGCCTGGCTGGGAAGGAAAGGATAAGTTTTTTCTAGAGGGAGGTTCGTTGTACAGGGAGGATCCCATTGGGAAAAAAGAGGCCCCCTGATGAGGTTTGCAAGCAGATGCTTGTGCCTGATAAGTACAGGACAGAATTGCTGCAAGTAGCTCATGATTGCCACTTTTCTGGACACTTAGGAGTGGAGAGAACTTGTGATAGGCTCAAACAGAATTTCTATTGGCCTCACATGTTTGAGACTGTAAAAAATTGCTGTCAGAGTGTTTCCCATGTCAGAAGCATAAGAAGTTAAAGGAACTCTGCCAGGCATCTTTGCAGCCATTGCACCTCCTGTTGGAAACTAGTGTTTCACATTTGTTAATGCTTCTCTCCTATCCATGATGTACAGTTACAGAGCAAACACTTTAAATATTACCTTATAACATGGGATATTATAAGTGAGATTAATGCATGCAGCAATTTACAAGCATTTCTTAGTCTAAACAAATTCTTATAATTCTAATAATTTTAACAATACTAATACACAAGTGAGCCAAACTGATTCCAGCTATGTCTTTATCGGTGTTCATTTGAGACTTAGGGACCTTAGCATGAAACTGGCACCTGGTCTGCTAGTGTCACATGCAGCATCAGCGAGGAATCCAAGAATACTCCTAGACTGCGGACTGAATAGACCAATTGCCCGTCTATCTTCAACTAATAGAGATTGCACTGTTGCTGCAGACTCTTCCAAATTCTTTCCTCTCACCACCAGCATCACTTCTATCTCACTCAGGTGCAGCTTCAGCCAGCTATTCTACATCCGAGGGCTATTTTCATCCAAGCACTGGGCCATCTCGATGGTAGTGGTGTCGTCCTGTGTGGTGAAGAATAGGTAGAGCTGTATATCATCTGCACTTTAATCTGGGCCGTCTGACAAATTCACTTAATGGATGCATATAGATGTTAAAAAGGAACAGGGGAGAAGTGATCTTTATGGAACTCCACAAGTGAGGGGACTAGAGGTGGAGGTCCTTCTATCGTTTCATGATTGACTGAGCTTAATACTTCTTCTCCAGCCACTGGCAGGAAGGATCTGAGTTTTCTATAGGCCAGGAGGGATAGTGTCCCTGCCATTGGTGAGATGATCCTAGAGGCATCAGATTTTCTCCTTCATCAGATTGGGTGAACTGATATCACTCAATAAACCATTTCCATATCTGGAGGTCCCTAGTCCCACCAAGTGTGTTGAATATGATGGATGAGTATTAGATTCTTCCTAGCTGTCTGTTTCCTGTCTGAGAGTTGGGAAAGTAACAGTTTTCTCCTAAGAGATCTGGGAGACTGATCATGTTGAAGACCCTGGACATCTCAGGGAGGGAACAAAGTATGGCTTTCCCTTCAAACTATAAGATCAGACAGGGCCATTGTAATCATCTAGTCTGACTTCCTGCACATTGCAGGCCACAGAACCTCACCCACCTACCCCTGAAATAGAACCCTAACCTCTGGTTGATTTACTGAAGTCATGGTTTAAAGTTACAGAGAATTCACCATTTACACTAGTTTAAACCGGCAAGTGACCCATGCCCCATGTTGCAGTGGGAGGCAAAAAAACCACAACAAAATGCCTAGCACCACCACCAACAAAAAACAGAGTCTCTGCCAATCTGACCTGGGGGAAAATTCCTTCCAGATCCCAAATATGGTGATCAGTTTGACCCTGAGCATGTGGGCAAGACCCACCAGGCAGATACCCGGAAAGAATTATCTGTATTAACTCAGTCCTCACCAACCTTCACCTAATTTCAAGCATAAACTTGTTGATGGCCAGTTTATATCCTTCTGTTCTTGTGTCTGCATTGGCATTTAACTTAAATAACTCTTTTCCTTCCCTGGTATTTATCCCTCTGATGTTTTTATGGAGAACAATCATATCTGTATTCAGCCTTCATTTGGTTAGGCTAAACAAGCCAAGCTCTTTGAGTCTCCTCACATAAGGTAGGTTTTCCATTCCTCAGATTATCCTAACAGCCCTTCTCGGCATCTGTTCCAGCTTATTTTGAGATGAAGAAGTTACTCAGAAGAAGCTGTTTGTCTTTCTCAAAGGCTGGTGCTGACAGTCTCATGGGTCTCTGAAGTGACATGGCTGTAGAGAAAAGGCACTGCTTCTTTCCAAGATAAATCAGATAATTTGTTACATTGTAACCTCAGTTTTCATCCAACAGGCTTGAATCTAGGCCTTTTATAGAATCAGGGCATACCTTGAAGTGAAGTGTTCACCTTTCCTGCCACTTTTGTTTTTGAAGCATCTCTATATACTCAAGTGGCAGATATGTTTCTTGGGGAGCAAACCAAACTCTGGCAGTGTTCACCTAGCAGATGGATGCATGTCAGCTTCTCCATGGTCCATCTCTATGGATGATTGTTCTTTTTAGAGAGATCCTGAGAGCCGAGCCCCAAGAGTGGGATTTTTTTACTGTTAACTTTGGAGAGAGATAATTTCTTACCTTTCATTCTTTTTCCAGAAGATATGTGCAGAAATAAATTCATGTCTACTCTCCTACCTCCCCTGCATTCTTGAAAATGTGGATTGGCATCTCTTAGTGCTTTCTACTTTTCTCTTGAAAAGGAACTGACAGTTAAAAATGCCATGGGACTGCTGAGCTCTCTAAGCAGGGACAGAATTTTCTGCCCCCCCAGACACAGAGGAAATCAGCAGACCTCAAAACTTTCTAGCTTTGGGAGTTCCTGGCCTGGCTTCTGCTGGAAGCACAAGACCCAAGAGTATGACTCTATCACAATGTATACCATCTCAAAAGAAATATTACAGGTGAGTAATTTTTTTCCCCTGGTTTCTGCATTTCTGCTTCTAGTCTCATGCAGCTTCTTTGTCAGCTGACAGAGATAATCATCCTGGCATTGCTTGACTTTCTAGAGTTTTGGGTGTTTTAGATGTTCTCAAAGCCAGGCTATGGTAGTTCTGTGTTCATGAAACAACAAAATTGCTTTGCTGTGATACGGATTGTCTCATAATTCCTACGTAAAGCTGCTTTAATTTTATACTTACTTTGGACTCTACCTACAGACTGGTATGGCAAAGTCCACATTCTTACACATAACTTTCAAGTGTCTTATATGTTGGTGACATATGAGTGTTTGTCACAGAAAGCCCAGAGATCTTCTAAAATTTTCTCTAGACTAACATAGATGAAAGACATTCTTTGAGCTGCTTGCTTTTGGAAATAAATATTGATTAAGCAAAAGCCAGGATTTTAGACAACTATTTGCATAAATAATCTGTAGCACTTGTCAAAATATTGAAAACAATTTTTGAGAAAAATATTAGACTTTTCATTTTGTTTGAAACTGGTCTATTTTCCATTGGAAAATAGTTTGGGAGCTCTGTGTGTGTGTGCGCGCGTTACCAAAAACTGACAATGTCAACAATTTTCCATACAAAATTTCATTTTTGAAAAAAGGCCATTTTATTTAATGGAAACAATTTTTGTCCAAAAAATTATCAACCATTCTAGAAATCTGTGTGTTCTGGATAAAAACAATGCTCCTGTAAAGCATTCTGAAAAGAGCCATTCTCCGAGAGTCAGGGGACCTCCTTGAGTTCAGAAAATTAGGCTGGTTTCTGTTCAGTAGCTATAAAATTTTGCAGCTAAGAATTTGGTCTTTATACTTCTGCTTATGTTTTTTTCCTGTCTGCATTGCCCACAATTCACTATGTTTGTGTCACATTAGAGATGTGGTCCTCCTCATCACTGTAACTATGCCACTTAAATGGGCACACCAGCTGTAAGCAATACCAATAAACTTTTACTGTTTTTCTATACAGAGGCAGTGCTAAGACGGCTACTGCTACCTCAAAAATTGTAAGGTAGGCTGTTAAGATGGACTGTTCATTCTGTGCCAAGCCACACACAATAACAATAAGTAAACTCCATGAGGTAACTGTTTCCTGTAAGCATATATGAGTGTTGTATAATTTCTGCAGAGGCTCAAGAATGCTTTCTCCAGTGTTGCCCCTCGCTCCACATAAACATCTGCAAAACTCACTCCTTATCCTCCTTCAAAGCCCTCCTTAAAATGCTCCATTTCCATGATGCCTGCAAAATCTTGACAGTGGTTAGGCTGCTGGTGTGCCGAGACCACTGCCCACAATGCTGGCCAATGTTGTCTTATTGTTTCCTTGTACTCCCCCTTCAGTACGTCTCCACCTGTTGTAGCTACTCTTATACTCTTATACAGCTTAATCTTGTAAGCTGTTTGGGGTAGGGACTCTCTTTGTTCTGTGTTCGTACAGCATCTAACACAGTGGGGTCTTGGTCCATAATTAGGGCTCCTAGGTGCTGCAATACTACTACTAATAATAATAATAATTAATAAATAATTATGCTTAATAAAGAGGCTCCATATCTACTTGTTTCAGATATTAGCACAGAAAGACTTTGTTCATGTGCATCCAATGCTTTTTGGGGGATTCTCCATTACAACCCTAGAAAATAGTGGATCTGGAGAGTCATGCTTTTCGGGAGAGGACATATGAACCAATCACTTAGAGCAGAGACTGCTCTCAGCTGTTCCTCTACATAACTGATTCCAAGGACATCAGATTTGCTGTGCAAATCTTAGGGCACAATCTAGTCCTTATTTCAGAATTAATGTCCTAATCAGCTATCAGGATATTAGATCTCAAAAATGTTTCTGTATGCTTAGGTATTTAATTAAGTTGTAGGAGGTGACCCTCTACATTGAATTTGGTGTCCCTGAAAGTATGGTTGTTCAAAAATCAATTGAATTGAAATATATGCCCTGTACTCGGGCTAAAGATTCTGTCGTGAAGCAGTGAGTTATCTCTATCTAGAGCTAAATGTGCTGCAAAAAAAAGTTTTCCTGCCTTTCCTATATGTACCTCACTCTTTACCTCAACCCAGTTTTCAGGGATAAAAAAATGGTTTGGTTTTGTGAGACAGTCACAGAAATTAGACTGTCCATTCAGCTTAGCTTTCTTATGTACTGTATTCTTGAGGTGTTAGTTTAGGGACAGACATGAGATCAGCCAATTAATCTGTATTTGAATCTCATGCTGGACAAATATTGATTGTAGAGGGGAAATTCCTTGTTCAGTAATTTTCCATAGTTCTGTTTTAAATAGTTGTTTCAATATTGAACATTATGGTATGTTTGCCTTCTGGCTGTTGAAGTAGCAGAAAAATAGGACCGAATCTGGCTTGCATTTTTTGGTACTGGGCTTCCATATTGCCATTGTTAACTACTGCGTCAATTTTTAGAAGATGAGTGTTGGCCAGTAGAAGATCGTAGGATTATAATTATTATAATTGATTTGTTAAAAATTCTCAGTGATGTACAAGGATGCACAAAATGAAACCAGTCCCTGTCCCAAAGAACTTAAATTCTGCCATCAGAAGCTTTATTTTCGAATGCTTTGCATAGCTTATAATGGTAAATGTTTCTTATCTTTAGACCTTTCAGAATCCAAGGCTAAGCAACAAGAATGAAGTTTTCCTACAATCTGCACTTGCATTCTTAAATAGCCTGGTATCTTTACAGTTCTGTCCCGGATATTTGGTTGGCCCTGGGTTATGGAATAAATGTGATCTGGAAAAGAGAAGAATTTTAATGGAGAGGGCAACTGCAGAGTGTGGGACATGATCAAGTACGTGGGCAGTGGTTCTCAAACTATGAACTGAAGGGAGATGTCTGGCAATATAGTTCTGGCTCTCTTCCTTTCCATTTGCTAAATCGTGTTAACTGAAGTCAAAATTTATTAAGTGCTTTCCTACAAATTTTATTCTGTGTCAAAATTTGTTGTAGCTTCTGCCATGGATGTTCTGTGATTTCGAATGAAGGGAAGGTTGCCCATGTGATCATGAACAGAATGAGTGGTGGTCTAAGAAGCCACTTTTTGTAGAGGAGGTTGGGAATTTTCCTATGAAATTTTTGCTGGAAAATGCCAATTTGTCAAAACTGAAATTTCATGAGGGAACATGTCAGTTTCAACCAATTGTTCATTTTGAGGGGGAAAAATTTCCAAAAAACATTGAATTGTCCTTTTCTGACACTTTTGGAATGAAGTATTTCAATTTTTGGTTTGAAAAGACTTTTTTGTTTTAAAATGTTAGTTATTTTTAGTTAAATATTAATAGGTCAAAATTGAAACAACATGTGAAATGTTTTGTTTTGATAATTTTGATTCAAGCCCAATTCTTTGGCGTGGGGAGGGGTTGATAGTGAAAATTTTTGAGATTTCAACTTCTTGTCCCAAATTGGGCAGGAAAAAATTATGAATCCTCAAAAATCCTCATGGGGCAGGAAAATCATCTTCCACGTATTTCTAATTTTTTCAGTGTAGATGTGGTTCACCCTATGAAGAAGTATGAGTCCACCTGCAATAAGGTCTTCTGTGCACCCTAATGTCTATTGGAATAAATAGATTTTTTCCCCTGTCACAGTAGTGTCACAATTTAGGGCTACTGCACTTGTATTCCCCCTTATAGTCTACCAAAGGCACCCACCCAGTCTCAGTCTTCTGGCTTCCCAGACATCACCACTCTTGGGAGGAGACACACACGTCTCTCCTTCCTGACTAGGGTATTTCCAGGTTGCACAGTTCCCTGTGCACATGCTGAATTCCCCAGCAAAGCAGACTCCCTCAGCAAGCCTGCTTTGCTTTCTTTTCTATAAACAACATAATTGCCCACAGTTAAGTTACCACACCACTTTTTCTAAGCACACACATTTACTCTTAAGATGACAGGTGTCAGGAATCAGGATCTCCAGCAGAGCTCATCTCCAGGCAGCCTCATTAGTACAGCTGGCCTGCAGCAGCTGTCTGATTAGCCACTAAACCTGATTGGCTGCCGAGGCCAGCAGAGTGACTCTTAAGCCAGCAACAGCAGCAGCTCAGTGGCTTGTCGGTGCTCTGTACACACCTCTGTGCCTGCTCCTAAGCTACCTTGTTCCAGCTGCTCCAGTCTTGCACCTAGTCATGCCTCTGTCCAGTCGTTTCCTAGACCCCTTCCTTTCCTGATACCCTGCTCGCTCCAGTTCCTGACTTCTGGTTCAGACCCCTGGTTGTAGCCCCAGACTATAGACTCTAGCTCTAGTATACCACTTTATATCAGTTTTAACCCTGGCTCTGGTGACTGACTATAATGCTGACTCTGGCCACTTGGCCTGCTGCCTGCTCTAGTCATTATGCTACACTGTCCTTATCCTGGCCAACTGACAAAAGCATTACAAATAAAACAGTGAAAACAACTAAAAGAACCTGCAACTGATGCTAATAAGCTCCAGAAATATTCCAGCTCCAACAAGGGCTCTGGCAGGTGAACAGTTCTTCAAACCCACCAAAGGGTTATTCTGTGGTTACACGTTCGTAACCACGTTGGCTCTTAACAAGCACACTCATGAATCCTAGAGTCATTTATTTATACAGTCTGGGGCTTTGATCTGTCCTCATGTAACAGGTGATCATCAGTCAAAAAGTCCCCTCCTCAAGGCAAAGCTTCAGAAGGCTGAGTTCTTATGTAACTGGAGGGTTTATATTTGCATACACCTCCCCTAGAGATTTCTTGGGAAACCTGCTTCACTTTAAAAGTTCACATTAGTCATGTATCCCCCAAAGAGATGTTACATGTGATTCCACAATAATACATAAATATTTGCATTTTTAATAAAACAAATTCCTAAAATACGTAAACATATTTCGATAAGGTTTGTCCAGGATATTGCAGGAAATTGCCATATCTGTCAAAAATAGCAGAAGTGATTTGGGGCATTCTTATTTTAATTCTGGATTTAGTTCTATCTGTGGGTAGTTGGGGTAATGAATTATCTCTTCTTTGGTGTGTTTCATTTAATTTTATGCTTGTGCATATCTTTGATGACTCCAGTGTCCTCTTAAAAACAATAAGCACAGTAACTGAGAAGTCTATGTCGGATGATAAATAAGCAATTTGTGAATGAATATCCCATGATGACACAAGTTTAAAAACAAGCTCTTCCAGATTGGGTGTTTTGCCATGGCAGCTGAATTTTTGGCAAGCCAGAGAACACAGACAGTAGATACATCTGTACTGCAAAAAAGCCAGTGACCCAAAATGTGGAAGCAAGTCTCAGAGCCCGGGTCAGTTGACTTGGCTTTGCTGGGCTCAGGCTATGGAGCTAAAAATAGCAGTGCATACATTCCTGCTCAGGCTAGAGACCCACCCCTGTTGCTGGGTTTCAGAGCCTTTCAAAACAAGGTCATTGGTCAAGTGGGCTGGACATTGCAGAGCACACCTTTTGTGGGAAATTTGGGAGTGGGAGCATGTTGGGGTCATCTTGCTGGTTGTAACCAAGACTGGTGGAAGCCAGAGTGGAACTGTGGGGCTGTAGACAGGCTGCCAGAGTCAGCGCTGCTGAACCAGGGCTTTTTAGCACACTATTAGGGTGTGATCTGCAGTCTTGTAGTCTGGCTGTGAGTCCCCCATACGGGGAGCTACAACAGCAAAGCACTGTAAGACACCCCAGGATTACAGGGGTAAGAAGTGACACAACCCCGTTCTGGTCCAAACTGCACCAAAGCGAGACAGTTCAGAGGCAAATTAGAGATAAGTTAGGACATAACCCCAGGTCATAGTGTAAACATGTTTTGGTCCACTCTGGTTTTTACATGTGTTTTAGATTAAATGTTGATGTTTCAGCAAATGCTATTTATATTAATGTAGGCACTAATTAAGAGGATGTTTAATGTTAAGTAGTCAATGAGAAAGTAGAAAATATTTAATTATGGAAGCAGAAATATAGATATGGTAAAAGATGGATTTAATGTTAATTAATGCAGGTTGTTCTTATAATTGATTATATAAGAGTAGCATACTAATTTTAGATTAGGTGCACCCATCCACCATAAAGGTACTGATAGAGAAAAGATTATACCTATTCTCCTCATTTAGGGACTGAGCACCCCTAAATGCATCATTTCATCTTAGAATGTGAGTATAAATGTAGTGTCTGATTTTCTTGTCAGACCTGTTTGCTTAATTACCTATTTTATATTAAATAAAATTTTCATGTTAGCACTCATTGTGTCATTCACAGTCCTCCACTGAATTAAATTATCAGTAACCTCCCTGGAGGCTTGAACCTTAAAGAATTCTGTTTGGTTTTATTCCTCATTTTTTAAATTATTATTTGGGCACACATAAATCAAAGAATACAATAGTTATGTTGGCCAGGAGGTGTGATTTTTCTTCACACTCCCTCTTCGCATAGCTATGCCAGCAAAACTTTGTAGTGTAGACTTGAGCTTTACTCCCACCCCTCCACCACTCTCTGGGGACAGCAAATAAAATGGAGCATCAGCAGTGGGACCAGCAGGCATGCAAGAGACACTGTTTCCAGGATCAAACCTGCCAATAGGGGGAAATTATTTTGTCTTGTATCTAGCTAGGTACTTATATGGTTCTCATCACCATGGTATTGAGTGCCTCACAAACATTAACAAATGTATCATCTCCACAGCCCTATAAGTTAGGGAAGGAAAATTGAGCCACTGAAAGGTGAAGTGGCTTTCCCAAGGTCACACATTTGAACTGAGATCTTCTGAGTCCCTTAACCACAAACCATCCTTCCTCCTTTTGTCTGTAAACTGTTTAGGTTCTAAGTCATACAAGGAAGGCAGCTGTCCTAGCTGCCTGTAGATTATCCAGCATTCCTTTGGTTGTCATATCAATAATAAATAAAATAATATACAAGACTCACATGTATGCCGTCTTTTCTAACTTCAAAAGAGACAAATGGAATTTCCTTTTTCTTCTTCCCTGAAAATTTATAATCAAAATATTTTTTTTGCTCCCAGACTGAATCCCGTAATGTCAATTGTTGTCCTAAAATCAATGATGACAACTCATTACATACTCCTGGAAAATGTTTATAGCAGCCATTATAGAAAGTACTCTTCTGGTCTACATAGATGGTACCAAGCATTGTACTGTAAAGTGTACATTTAGCTGAATGTGGAATAAAGCCAATACAATCTTTATTTAAATTAAAATAAAAAAGCTTTCATCCTGACCTTCAGTCTCTTTGAGAAAACCAGAAGTAGAAATGGTGGGGAAGTAAGAGGTTGCAAACAGAGATATCATACAGTGTGTGACACAGTAGAAGGAGAGACAGACACTGAAAGATGGGGCCATTTAATAGCTATAAAACAGAAATCAAAAAAGAAATGAAGGAAGGAGAAAAGGGTAAGGAGGAAGAACAGAGGAAGAAATTATGCTAATGGGACAGATTCTTAGCTGTGACTGTGCTAGCAGAAAAGCTGTCTTAAAGGGACTAGCTAAAACCTTCCCCTAATAACTCTATGTCATTTGCTGACAACCCTGTCCATGTGAGGGGGCAGGGTGTGTGTGTTGGGGATGGTGTGTGAGGGGTAGGCTTTGCCTGAACTGTGGGGGGCACAGTTATCCCCTAAGCTTTTCTGAGTTAAGCCATGGGATCATTTTGACCCCAGACAACCAAGGAGCAGGGAAACAGAAAGGTGACCTAGCTGCGTTCTGGGATTCTGGTTTGTGCCTGTGTCTTGTTTAGTTAATACGAAAACTAAAACACTTCCAGTAGGTGACATAATATGTCTTCAGTTTTAATCAGTCATTTTCCTGCACTGATTTCAGGAAAAGAAATAATTAACAATCCTTGCAGTTTTAATTGGTAGTGATTAGTGCTCCCTACCACAAGACACACATTCTATTCGAAGACAATGGGGAGTGTGCTGTGAAGTACCGCATCTATTCATTTCAAGGAATGCATGAGAATGTTAATTAGAAAACTGCTCAAGCTAACAAATCCCATAGACCATTCTGCAGAAGCATCTTGTAGGAATAGCAACATAAAAGTGCACTTTTCGGACCTGAAACAAGTCCAGGTAAAGATACTCCTTTTTAAGGTATGCCATTATCATTCGTGACAAGACAATAACCCAACCCACTCAGTGACAACAGAATATTTTGCAACATGACGACATATGATTATTCAAGCCCCCAAACACAGAAGCAGTAACACAAGTTGTCTTCTTAACTGCTGCCATTTTGTGGGAGATTTCCATCAGAAACAAAGGCAGCTGGAAATGACGGTAATGCAATAGAAGGCTTTGTTGTATTGTATTATCTCCCAATAGCGAAGAAGCAAAGTATCCCACTGTGTTTAGTGGAAATGTGTTAGAAAACTGACTGATAATAAGAGGCATGTAACTCTAGGAAGTGATTTCAAAGGTTTGGGTGAAGCTACCAAGAGTCACTGTTCTGGGGTCATGTGGAAGGTCTGGGCCAATAAGGGCACATTTACCCAGCAATTAAACAACTGCGGCTGGCCTGAGTCAGCTGACTTGGACAGCCAGGCTTTAAAATAGCTGTGTAGACATTTGGGCTTAGCCTCGAGCCCGAGCTCTGGGACCCAGAAAGTGGGGAGGGTCTCAGAGCCCAGGCTCCAGTCCAAGCCCAAATATCTGCACAGCAATATTTACTCCTGCAGTCTGAGTTAGCTGACCTGGGCAGCCACAGGTCTGTTATTCCAGTATAGATATAGAAACCTTGTGTAAAACCTTGTCTCGGATTTAAGGTGTGATGTTAGCACCTTGGACACACATGCTAACTAACAGTTTTAAAGGTCTTGTGTGGACAAGGCACAGCGCTTTAATACATGCTAAACTGGTCCTGTTTAGTAAAGCATGTGTTGAAATATGTTCATTAACATGTGTAGTCTAGACTAGGTTTAAAAAAGCAATTTTACCTAAAGCCCATGAGGGGACTGGGTTGATACTCCTGCCTGGCTGAAGTCATTCTGTGTCTCAGAACACCCTTGCAAGGATCCCATACAAAGCTACTGAAAAGTTATTCCAAGATAACATTAGTTTGTGGAATTACAGCATCAATCTAATGATCAAAGAGAAAAAATCAAAGACTTTCCTTTATCTTGAACATTATATACATGAAAACAACAACTGAATGGTCCCAGTATATAGGAAAGTTCAAACCACAATAGTGGGGAGAGGAAAAATTAAAATGATGGAGGAGGAAAATCTAATACAGTCATCATCCGCTTCAATATTGGATCTCTTCACAAATTTTGATAATTTCCAAGCTTTTAGAGATGGAATCTATATTCAAGTATTTGATTAATTTAAATGGCTAGGCTGTCAAGGTATTAAATAAAAAGATATTAAATTAATACATTTTCCCATGAGTCTGTATTTGGTATAGCAGCTTTAGTCCAAAGGTTCAATTTTGCTTTCCATCCAACAAATAAAATCTGTATTTTTTTACTAGGAGCTATAAGCAATCAGTCAGTCATTGGAACCATAACTAAAGCATTGCAGTAATCTGTGTGAGAAATTCTAGAATTTCTTTCTGGCCCCTTCAAATATGAATGCATACTGAAAGCATGTTTTCAGTCTACATTTCAAATAAATAATGAATGAGATTCCATGCAACAATGGTTTTTCAAACTATTTGGGGGAGAAGTTGGCAGTGTAGGATTTATGATGTCCTCAACTATCCATTTTTGTGCTTCTAAATGAAATGGTGAATGTTTACTCTATTGTCACCTAGGCCCTGATCCTGCAAATTCTTATGCATGTGCTTAACTTGAAGCACAGGCGTAATCCTTTGGGAGTCAGTATAAGTATTGCAGGACTATGAACTTAGCAAACTTAATTGAAAATTTTTCTGTTTTTGCTTTTTTAGGTCTTCAGCAAAAACTGGAAAATTTCAAATAAAATGGAAGTTTTATTTTAAAAAGAAGCTATTTTTCACTTTTAAAAAATTTCAGATGAAAAATTTGACCTGCTTTATCTCTAGCTATAGAAATACTCTTTCTGAATAGTAACCAGAAAATAGATGGCTTAAAAACACAGATCCTGATCCTTCTCTCACTGACTTCAATGGCAAAAACACTCCCATCACCACTGAGATCACAGTTGGGCCCCAAATGATACACAACAAAAAAAATCACAAATATCTTTGTTTGATTTTAACCTAATTTCTTCAACAATAGCTTTTAGTGCATGGATTTCCAAGGGGATTTAACAACATGGAAAATTTGAAGGGGAAACGACAGCTGTTTTCAAAATAAGGGCAGACAAAGAAATGTTAGAGAAAATTCAAAATTTTAATCCAGGTAATTTTGTAATGGCTTGTAACTCATAAATCATTGAGATTTTCTCCAAACTTTGCAGAAATATTCTAGAATCAATATGGCAATTGTCAAGCCCAAAGCAATTTCCCAAGGCAAAATTATAGTAATGCTTTAATAGGACTTCATAATGGAAACCTCTCTATAATGTTTAAGCTTTTTAATGATTGTACAAAAACTGTAAATGAAGAAAAATAAGTGTCCCCATCATTTTTGATGGTATCTTTTTGGAGTAATGCTTTGCAGTAAATGACCAGTTCTGTATTGCTGTGGATGAAATCTCTAAAATTCCATTAGCATTCCAATGTATTTTACCATCAAGGACCAAAAAGTCTGTTTTGTTCCAATCCAAGGTAAGCATTTTGGCACCAGGAAAGGCTACATGGAAGCTGTATAGGGGATGAAGACTTCCCTTCTGGATGTGGAACCACCCTGACTCACTACTGACATCTCAGAGCTGTGGTAGCTTCCATGGCTGTTGCACTTCCATTACATGTAGGGGTTTGTATGAGGTTGCATGATGGATCTCTGAAGCTGTAGCTCCAAAAGTCATTCTCCATCCCACCTCCATTTTTGGGTAAATGGAGTCCCTGCAAAAGGCCTGTCCTTGAGGACAAATATGGTCCAGATACTACACCTGCTCTTTCACTTGAAATGGAAAAGCTCCATTTTGTTTTATTCAGGACTCTTCTTTTGTTCAGAAAATTTGGCCATGACTGCAGTAATATGTACTTATTCTAGATATTGGTTAGTCTACAGAAAAACATATTGACTTCAATTAGAGTTCTGCCTGTGTAGCCATTGTTCTGTGGGTGTTACATGTCCTCCTTCAATCGCTAGTTCACAAGGCTATGTGCCTACCACCAACTAGTGGAGCTACTCTTGTAGCTCAAACAACAGAGCAAAAAGTTCTGGGTTCAATTCTTGGTGATGACCTGGTGTTAGGTATAGGATCTGCAGGCAAACAGATTTTTTTTGCCTCATCTGGGCTGGGATTGCAAGGAACATACTCTTCAATCAGCCTCCTCTTCAGTCTTGATAGTCTTCTATATACGGACTTAGATTCACAGAAGATAGACATAACTGTAGTTAATGCTAATGAAATGTTATATATTCCATCCACAGCAATTCAGAACTAAACATTTACCATGAAGTGTTACTGCAAGAAGATGTGTTGTGAAATGGTGGGAATGTTTATTTTCCCCCATCTAAAACTGTTGCAAATGCGTTAAGATATTTAAATGTAATATAGTGCCATAGTCATTCTGCAAGCTGTACTGAATGTCTAGAAGGAAATCTCACTATGTATTTCTAAAAGATGCACAATAGAGGAACAAAGCAACAGTAATTAAAAATATACACTGCCAGGTGACAATCGAGTTAGCTTATCACTTGCAGATTTTGGAAAGCTATCTATTCAGTCTCAAACTTGGATTATTTATCACATTTGGTGTTTTTCTATTCCTTTGCTTGAATTGTTATGTAAAGTAATGCAAAGTAAGTGAGCTGCTTCTTGTTGAGTGGAATCCATCTTTTGAATAAGATTTTCAGTCACATGCTTAGCTGATCCTTAGGCTGAGCATGGAAGCTACTTAAAGGCCTGGGCAACTTCCTCGCATAGCTCATAAAATATTTACACTATTATTTTTGTTTGATATTATTTATATTATTTTATTCCCCAGAGACTCTGATCAAGACTGGGATCCAGTTGTGCTATATGAACACATGGGTAGACGTGGCCCCAGCCCCAAAGGTTTATACATGCTAAGGACAATATTTATAATAAATTTTTCATATTATGGTCACACTGTTAAGGTTGATCATAGCTGACCCTAATCAACCAGAGGCAAATAGAATGCAAAATTAACTTGAAGTGTTAATTTCTCATAGTTTTGTCTCTAAACAAAAAAAGGGTAGCTTGTATTAGCTTTAAAGGTTTGCAGACAATGAAAATTATTCTATTGAAGATATCTGTGATCAAGAGAAGCTATTTTTTGTTCAGCTGCTTGCATAATTTGACTCAGCCACAATTCTGGGAAGGAGAGGTTGAAATAGGAGCAATTTCTTATAGCTTGCTTTTGATCAGAAGATCATGTCTCCCAATAAGTGAGTGAGAGAATCTGCCTCTGTAGTTAGGGCTTCAACTCTAAATTCGAGATTTAGTTTTAAAAGGATCTACCATCAACATGAGCAACACAGGGAGATGAGAAGTAGAAGAGGGTGGACAACAATAAGAACGTGTAGATACTCAGTGAGTCGTGAACACATCTTGATGATTCGTATACATTAGGGTTTTTTTGAATAATTGCTTCTCTTCTGATAGGTGACACAGCAGAAGTGAGTTCTTAGGAAACATGAATGACATGGTCTAGCAAATGGCTTTTTGGACTGCATTCCACTACATAAGATATATAAGGAGAGGTGGAAGATAAAGGGATTATTGAGACTGGCATCACAGTGTAAGCTACGGAATGTGAGGGAGAAGAAACGAGCCCAGGTCAATTATAGGCCAGGTCTGAGTGAAAATGCGGACTAACCACTTGAATTTGATATGTGGAACTATGAGGAGTTGACGGAAACATTTGAAGAAGGAGGTGACTGGATTACTGTTTTTACAGTTTTGTTCTGTGTTCAAATAAATATCTGACTAAATAATAAAATGCTTTGAACCAGGAATGTGTTCCAGGCCATTATCCACTCTGCATATCGTTCCTGTCAGAAGGTGTTCAGTCAGTGACTTCTCACTCAGCTCTCCTATGGTATTTCCTTTAGATAATAGGAAAATTAGGAATAATGCCAGAAGCTTTCTCTGTCCCTGGTCATAACCAGGGCTCGTATGTTCTTCTGTCATTTTAGTTTTGTCAGTTTGTCGCAATGAATTTTTTTGATTGTAGTTTCTTCCCAGTATTACATTTGCAGTGGGAAAGGTCTTGTGAAGGAGTTCATTCGTCTCTTTGGGCTGGATCTAATGGGCCAAGCTCTTCTGTTTTCAGGTCCTCCCCTCAACTGGATTCCCCATGCCAAAGGTAAACTTCTGCCTTTGGCATTGCCTTAGAGTTGGTAGGAGAACCCAGGCTCATGTTCTCCATTGGGTTTTGATCCAAGGCCCAGTGGTAAGCAGCTAAATCCTGCACCCCAAAGTGGTATATTGCTGCCTCTCTGGATCTCTGCCTACTAGGCCCCTTTCTTCCCAATGGATAAAGTACATTAGAACAGCCAAACTGGGTCAGACCAATGGTCCATCTAGCCCAGTATCCTGTCTTCTGACAGTGGCTGGTGCTTGGTGCTTCAGAGGGAATTAACAGAACAGGGTAATTTTTGAGTGATTCATCTCTGGTTCACCAGTCCCAGTTCTGGCAGTCAGAGACTTAGGGTATGTCTACACTACCTGCTAGATCAGCGGGCAGCGATCGCTCTATCGGGGATCAATTTATCGCATTTAGTCCAGATGCGATAAATTGATCCCCAAACGGTCTCCTGTCGACTGCTGAACTCCAGCTCTGCAAGAAGTGGAAGCAAAGTAGACGGGGAGCCACGACCTTTGATCCCTCTCCGCGAGGATGCAAAGAAAATAATTCTAAGTCGATCTAAGATACATTGACTTCATCTACGCTATTCTCATAGCTGAAGTTGCGTATCTTAGATCGATTTCTCCCCCCCCCGCCCCAGTGTAGATCTTAGGGACACCTAGAGTATGGGGTTGTGTCCCTGGTGATCTTGGCTAATACCCATTGATAAACCTATCCTCCCTGAACTAAAGTCATTAAATAACTGAATTCAAAGATAAAGTCTCAAACCTTCAGATTGTTGTAAATCCCTCCTTTGTGGGTGTGACCAAGTCGCTATAGCTGGGCATCAGATAGCAGGAACTCCTGCAGAGCTCCTTCCCAGGAGCTCAGACTGTAGATCACTACCACTGTCTGCCTCCTATTGAGCTATTCTGCTCCCTTTTTAAGCTCATTCTCCAACCTGTGTATGTTTTGCAGATGTGGTGGTATGACCCAGGGACCTCTTGGTGCCAAATGACAGAGGATACTGTGAGTTCATAGGGTTTTACAGGAATCCCTTGGTTCAGATATATCTATAAAAGTACATGTGAGATCTTCTCTGAAAACCAGTAGCGCACTGGCTATCATAAACGTTACAAAATGCATTTGTGAATAACATTTAAGGAGTTACATATCTATACTAAAACTTATGGTAAAGTCTTGGAGTTCAGTTAAAGTCTTGAAGCCTTGGGCATGTTCCTTTCAGGGGGAGGTAACCGACACTTATCTATCTGTCTGATCATTTGTGTGTTGTCTGAAAAAAATCTATAAAAATCTACAGGAAGAAACAAAACAACAGGGGTGTGTCCTGTTTATGAATGAGGACAAAGGTTGGGACCTGTATATTTTTGAGGGGCAAAGGAGGTCCTTCACCTAGGAGGCAGGCAATCAGTCTGCCTGCCTCATGAAAAGAGGATCACAGGCAAGCCCGAGTGTAAAACATTGTGAGGATTCCAGGTGAGCAATACTCTACAAGACATGAGAGTATCCAGGTAATTAAGTCTAGGTTCTAGAATGCATGTTAGGATTTTATATCATTTCATTTTGTAATTATTTTTTCCAGTACTTCTACTTGGTATTACTTGAATCTATGCTGTGTTAACTCATGCTTGATTTCACGATAGATGTATCTAAGTGCTGTGTGTTAAGCAGAACAGTGAATTGCAATAGAACTGGTAAGCTACGGTAAACTGTTTCCCTAGAGGCAGCAAGTCTGTGAATACTACAAGTGTCCAGTGGATCAGAGTCTGCACACTTCAGGGAGATGCTTGGGGGTTGTAGTATGCCTGTTGCTAAATAGTAGAGAGACAGTGAGGCCTGCAGAGGCCTAGACAGGAGTCTTTGTGTTGCCCATGGCTGGTGGTGTTGGGGAGCTGACCCACAGCAGGCACAGACAAGGCTTCCTCCTGCTAAGGGCAGATGATAGTGAGGTGCCTCACAACCCTAAGTGACTATAGGAAGCATCACAGGCTGGGTGGGGACACCTGGGCCCAGAGCAGCTCTTAAACTGCTTTCTTTCCAGTTTTGGATTTGTGTACCACCTCACCGCCCTGTGTGGACAGGGGTGTGCTGATTCCTTTCTATCCTGTGTTTCCATCTGGCAAGCTGGCTGGAGTGGCCCAGGAGCATAAGTATCAACCTCTGGGCATACTGTTGAGAATCAGGGTATTCACCTCAAATTGGTTGTGAGTTGTATACTTAGATTTCACCAGATATCAAGTGTAAACTCCTCAGGTATTACAACAGCCTTAACATGGAGTCACAGACTGGGATTGGGGCAGCTGAGTCCCTTAGCTCCTTGAAAATTTCACCGTCAGTTATTAACAAACTGTTCTGTTTAACAACATGGTATTTCAACAGCAGTAACATTATACATTTGTGTATTGACAAATTTACCTGAAGAGATTAAATGACAGAAGCAACTATTTAGATGTTTAGAACATATGCCCAAAGATTAATTTACGCGAAGAAGGAATGTCCCTTATCTCATAAGCAGGATTTTTTTTATATAGACTTTTCTAGTATCATGGTTAATTCTGAAAGAGAAAAGGTGGGACTGGATATATTTAGTAGAATTTTTTAGAGGGTTGAGTCTAGAGATATTTCATTTTTCTAATGCCTTAGAGACCTTGAACTATAAAGCCCTTAACTTGAGCCAAAAATGAATGATTTATTCGATGCCACAGGAAGGCACAGCAATCTGTCGGAGGAAAAACATGCTTAATCATGAGTCAGAAGCAAAAAAAAAGATAAATTGTTAAACTACATATAAAGAGTAGCTCATTTGCTCTGAGCAAGAATACTAGAATCTCCTGTCAATCACTGCAATGCTGTAGTTGAAAGGATGGTGTGAATGCCAAGCCTGTGCAATATGGCCAAGCCAGAGAGAAAATTTCCAGCCTCAAAGCTACCAGGTGGTTTTTAAATGCTCTTAAAGCTTCCGATTTCTATTCAATGTTGTGTACATGACAGCTGGGGCTGGCCAGAAGACAACAATTCCTTTTTGTGAAAAATATCTAAGTTACAAATGTTGTTTTTGTTCTGATGTGGAATGAAGTGGAGACCTTTCAAATTTGAGAAAGCAAGAGCTAGAGGGAGAAAGAGAGACCCTCTTCCACTCCAGAATAGTCAGTAGCTTCGGAGTTCGGGCACTCACCTGGGATGTGGAAGACCTAGGCTCTAGCCCCTGGGTTGTAAGATGACACTATTGCCTGGTGGTTCAATGTGTCCTGTTAGAGATGTTCCACTTTCTGTAAATATATATTCATTAGGCCAGAAAGAGAGATTGACTCTTCAGCCCAGTGGCTGGGGTGCTCAGCTGGGATTTGAGAGATGAAGATTCAAGTCCCTGCTCCTAATCAGCCAGAGCAGGGATTTGAATCTAGATCTCCCACATCTCAGCTGAGCACCTTGTCCTCTGGAGTGAGCCTGTCTCACCTGATGTGTTTCAACCAGGTCTACAGAATATCATCTCTGTGGCTAAATACTTTATCCTGCACCAAGACTGAATTAATGGGCTGGAGTAGGGAATCAAATTCTCCCTCACAGATGAAGGGAATGTTACTTGAGCTGGTTCGTAGCATCCATCCATCACAATGTCATGAGCTGGGGGAAACCATGTTATGGTTTGAGTTAAAAACCAATTGAGATTGGTAGGTGTGAACTCACCTGTTAATTAACATTACTGTAAGAATTATTTTTAATATAATAAATTACTGTAAGAATTATTTTTTAAAATAATTTTTTAAATGTTAAAATAGGTCAAATTGGAACAAAATGTCAATTTATTTGAAACAAAATGTTTTGATTGGCCTGAAACAATTTATTTTTCCAGAATTTTGTTTTGTGGGAAACTATTTATTTATGCAGCAGCTGAATCCCTTCCCCTGTGTGGGGAAGTTTGGTCATTGGATTCACCTACTCAGGTATCCAAAACCTTTGCCCCAACACAGCACTGGTTCACCCCAAAACACATCTGCATGCTGTTGCAGGTGGAACCCCATCCAGCACAACTTTGTTGTGTGCTAGAGACATGGAATTTCCTGTATATATCATGCCCATATTCAGTGGAAGCAGAATGGTGCATATTTGTCTATTTATGAGAAGAATTAGAATAGTGCAAGCAGACATCATTAGAAGTAACTAGATGAAATTGAAAGGAAGAGCTAAGCAGAATACCTGGATGAAGATATCTATTAAACTATGGAACAAGAGATGTGTTGAAACTCCCATTGTTGGAACATTTAAAATTAGACCAGAGAAAACATGAGAAAATGTAATGTAGGGGATAAGTATGCACTAGACAGGGGAGTAGATGAGGTGAACTCTGAAAACTTAGCACAAGTATAAGAGGGAACAGTTCTACATTGGAAGGAGATGGAACAGATGACCCTGAAAAGTCTTCAGTTTGATTACTCACATACGTAAAGTTATGCACATGCGTTACGTGCTTTGCGGAACCAGGGCCTAAGTGGTTGATGCTGACAGATAAAAAAAGAGGAACTAAGCAAAACACAGATATGTTACCTAAGGATTTTAAGATAATGGAAGAAACTGTCAGTTCATCCTATGCAGACAACTTAAGTGAAACTGATTGTTATATCTATCTCATCTTTGTATTATTGTCCAGGAACAATGCCATGATATCCCTACAGGAAATTAGTCTATGGATGATCTCAGTGCTACTGCTTCACCTAAGGAACTGAAAAAGTATTTACATGGTCTGAAATGTTTCCAAGGCTCAGTTTCACAAAGCATTACATTTCCCATCTAAATGTAGGCATTTGGTTTAAGTGGATAGAGAACAACGGAGAACTTGGCCCTGTAACTTTTTGAAAAACTCCAGAGTATTTTCTAAATTGATAGTTTTATATCTAACTAAATATAATCACATGCTCATAGTCCTTTCCAATGGACCCATTTCTCAGAGCTGAATAACTTCTTGAGGCCCCATTTCCTCTTTCTCTCTCTCTCTCTTCCTCTTCAAGGCTACATCTTACTCTCAATGGACCCAGTCCAACTCTCAACAAAGTCAATGGAAGACTCCAGTGACTTTCAGTGGGAATTGGATTGGACTCACTGTTCTTTTTGAATCTACTCCCAAGTATCTTTCCTTCAGTTACTAGATAATTCATCTCTCCACTGGTATCTCCTGCTCCCTTTCTGCACTATCTACACTTCCTGGGGTCTCTTACAAACAGCATTAATTATATATCTTCGTATAGACAGAGTTCACCATCTGAATAATCAGCATAGCAATTTACCAAGCATGATTAATCCAATCTATCATGAATGTAATTTTCCTGTTACCAAGAGGAGACAATGAAAGGTCCTAGTCCCTTTTATTTAAGATTTTAGAATCACTAAAATGACAAGTTGTACATCTGTTCTAAGTTGGGTCTTATACCAGGATCTACATTGTAACTGTACATGAAGTTTAGCAATCTTAGTGATCTGTAAAGATAATTTTCAAAATTTTCAAAAGCACCCACGTGACTTTGGATCCTAAGTCCCATTTTTCAGGTGACGTAGGCACCTACATCCCAGTGACTTTCATTGTCGTTTAGACTCATAAGGGCCAGATTTTAAGTTACTTAGGCATCTAAAGAGGCAGACAGATGCCAAGTAGAATTTTCAAAAGTTCCTTACTCCCAAAATCCCATTAGAGCCCAGAGTTTTAAATGTATTTAGGTATTGTGCACTCAGCATTGCAACACTTTCACTGATTTAGGAGTGTAAGCCACATTTTCAAAAAGGATTTTAGTGGAATTTTGGTTTCTAAGTGCCTAAGTCTGTTTTGAAAATGAGATTTAGACTTCTAAATCAGTGAAGATGTTGCAATGCTGAGTGCAGCAGTACCTAAATACATTTAAAAATCTGGGCATGTGTGCCTATATGTGTCTTTAGGAACCAGAATACCTATAAAAATCTGGCCCTAAGTGCCTAATTCACTTTTGAAAATGGGACTTAGGCTCTTCTAAAAATTTTACCCAATAGTATTAACTACTTGTATTATTGTAGCACTTGTTTTGTTGTAAAGAAGTTTCAACAATAAAAGTGAAGGGACATCAAATCTCTTTGGAACAGAGGTAACTCGAGGACTAAAATGAGCAACATTCTTAGAAGGATGTCCCTTCTGATTTTCAGACAATGCTGAGCACCCACCCTCTAAAAAACAGGCCCTTTTATCGCTGCGTCAAGCTGGGCAATCAGAATCACAAGTCACTTTTGAAAATTTAGGATCCTGTATTTTTTCTTAAATCTTATGTTTAAAATCCTTTTGGGCACATAAGTATCAACTGGTATAATCAGGTGGAGGAGCCTGGGGTGCGAGAGAGTGTCCCACTGCAACAGCTATCTTGCAGTGGAGAGATTTCATACAGAAGAGAGAGTACTTTCAGTGTGATACAGGCTGCCCATCTCAAGTCATGTTCACTTGGCACCTACAGTAACCACTATGAATCAAACAAGCCAAGAGACTGGGAGAACATTACTAGCTTCAGAAATGGGTATTATTGTGGGCAGCCAAGAGACCATCTGTGAGTATCATATATGCCTGCTGCTGATGGCTAGAATCCCAGACCAAAAAGACCTTCCATATGTGATAAGCGGCCAGACCATTGCATTTCCTGCTCTGGGCTGGATTAATTTGCACAAACACGATTTAAAAAACAGTTCCTGCCGCTGCTCTGTAAGAGGCTTTGCTCCTGTTGAATCGTGCATTACAGGCTGGAGAGTAGATTTGTAACTATATCTGCATGCCCACCACTGGTTCAATTATTTGTATAGGCATCCATGTAATGTTCTTAAAATGGTCCTGCACACTAAGCAACTAAATAGGTCAAACAGGTGTTAATCTACATTTCAGGGTCCTATGCAGACACAAATGGTGAACAACATTTCTGCTGAATAGAGCCTGGTAGTTACTGAGAGAGATAATATTGATATAACACATTTCAAAATAAATACTTTAGCAAGGAAAGGGAAAGTTTAGATTCCATTTTACAAAAAGGATAATTTGCTAAAACCCAATATTTTACTTAGCTTGCAAATTATAATATGTCAAATCTATAACGATGTCTATGACATATTTGCCCAGTTTTCTTTTCACTCCACCTTACATCTGTGGCGATGAAGGGCTTGTCTACATGGGAAGTTATATTGTTACAACATAAGTTGTGAATTTACATCACTCTGTATCACTCATATTACTCTCTCATTGGGCACTCTGTTCCAGATTGCAGAGTGATTTCTGTTTTTTTAGCTATCTTGGAAAAAACCACTCTTATTCCAGACTTAAAGTGTCCACAGGGTGGTTATACCTGCATAGTTATAGCAGTATAAATTCACAACTTGTCTTATACCAGTAAAACTTCCTGGGTAAATAAGGCATAGGTGGACTTTGTACCTGCTACACTTCACATCTTTAAATAGAGATATTTGGATAGATACATGGGGACATATCTTTTCACTCAGCTGAAATACATTGGACAAGGAAAGTGAAAATTGAGCAAGTGGGAAAAAGAAAGAGACAGTTGTGCCTAAACAGGGACCATTTGCAGATATAGTCCTGGTCCCTGAAAATTCTATGAGGACTGTAGGAAAAGAGTGTTTTATGTTATAGGAAAGCAATGGTATTCAATGGAACTCTCCTTTCAGGGCAAGAAACACCCTGCAGGTCAAAAAAGGAATTTTCAGGCTAAAAAGACTATGTGTAGCTGACATGCCCAAGGCCCTATAGGTTGAAATTCACTCCTGCACAGTCAGTCAACACATGGCTGTATGCCACTGGCACAGAAGTGGGGCACAGGTCTTGGTGGACTCTCTGTACGGGATGATTTCACTGACAAGGAGTGAGTAGCTAAGGTTAGATTTGAACAGTCCTCTTCACAGCTTGTTGCACAAAATCTTTTTCTAAAGGAAATAGCATTCATTGGCCACCATCTTTTGTTGTCACTGTTACTGGTGCTTTCAACTGCCACCATTAAGCAAGTGTCTTATCTTTGAAAACTATTCTAATATACATATATATATATTTAAAAACGTATGAATATCCCATGATAATGTTCCTCATGTCATTAGCAATCACTGATGTAGAGGCCAGCATAATTCTAGATATTAACATAATTTCATTTCTGGCTCTGGTCTAGGATGCATGTTGATTGGATCTCTTGGTGCAGCAGGATAATCAGACAATCTGAAATACAAGAGCCCAGTGCCAAGCAACACTTATTGTAATATTTTCCCCCTTGGAAAGATACTCATGTTTTCTGGTGAAAAGGCAATCTGTTTTCTCTCTCTGTGTTATGGGCATCGATTGTTCAACAAGATGAAGATGAAGAATTGGAGGAGAGAGATTGCAACAAACAAATTAGATAAAGTCAGGAGAAGGGGTTGGAAGGTTGGCAACTACAAAGACACGGCACAGGGAATTTGAAGCATTACCACAGGTTGCTGTGGTTTTAAGGCATCATTTCCAGTTGAAATAATTGCATGCTTTACTGTAGTGAATCACGACATTTCATGGGAAACAGAGTGAGATTACACAGTGGGGAGCAAAGTTATCCTTGTTGTGACACTGCACCCCATATTCTTCATAGTGATATCATTATGATATGGTTATAGCAGAATTATGATGTATTTTATGCAAGATGGGTCATGTGAGGTGTCATTGGAAAAGTTATGATTTTGGGAATATGATTATCCTAATGGAATGCATGTATCATTTTGTATCTGAAGCTCCGAATATTAACTATGTATCTGTATTTCAAATGTAGTTACACCTGGGTAGTGCCCACTATACAAGATGCTTTCAGTATAGATAATGGGTGGGGAAGGACCTATTCAGGGCAATGGGCCATTAGGAAAAAACAATAGCCCTTAGGAGAAGCTTGTTTCCCACCTGGAGAGCCTTCCTGAGAACACTACAGACAGCCTCCAGGTAATGGCTGCTAGGACTTTTCAAGGACATGTGACCCCAGATCACAAGTCTCTGGACTTCTCTTGGGGTGTCAGAGTTTTTCCACAGACTGGTCTGGGAATCAAGCTTTGGAAATAAAGGGTTCCTGCCATATTCAAAAGCTATATAAACCAGGGAGTGACATCATCTGTGGTTATTCACTCCCCGCACAAGAAGACTCCTGGAAACATCTGTGGAACAAAGACTGAACTGGGGGAAGTGCTGGACCCAGGCTAAAAGGATTTCTAGCCTGTGAATGAAACATCTGGGGATTCCAAGTTGTAAAGCAAGTCAACTTCCCCCTTAAGAATCTGCAGCCTGCCTGTATCATCCCTTAGGATGAGAATCTGCGAATTCATATCCAATCTATTTAGTATATTAAGCTTAGTTTCCTTTTTTTGTTTATTTGCTAGGTAATCTGCTTTGATGTATTTGCTATCCCTTATAATCATTTAAAATCTATCTTTTATAGTTAATAAACTTGTTTTTGCTTTCTCTACCCCAGGGAGTTGGAGTGAAGTGTATAGGAATCTTAGCTCAAGGGGCAAAGGCTGTTGCATATTCCTCTCCACACTGAGAGAGGGAGCGAACTTTATGAGCTTACTGTGTACAGTTTCCTGTGCAGTGCAAGATGTTTTCATTTTGGGTTTATACTGCAGAAGGAGTGTGCGCCTCGGGAGCTGGGAGTTGCTTTAGTTGTAGACTTTCTATTGTGGGTTCAATGCAGTTTTCAAAGAACCTGCATATCATTGCAGCTGGGTGTGACCCTACCTGTATGAATGCTGGTGAAAGTGCAGGCTGGAGGGCTTTGCAGCTTGTTGCAGCAGTACAGTGTGAGAGGGAGCCCAGGCTGGTGGGTCAGGGGGCTCAGTGGTACCCCAGTTCCAAGTGACACCCCAGAAGGAATCTGTCAGACTTGTGTCATTGCTACTTGATTCTCAGTCAATAGAAACTTTAACTAATAAAATGAAATACTACACACAACCACAGATGCAGGGGACAAGAGCATCATCTGGAATGAAATTTTTCAGCATGCCACTGCAAAAGTAGTTTAAATATCTTATATAGACAGGTTTGCTCTCTGCTGCTCTTTCCTGCTGCCTTCATAGTAGTGATAATGTTAATAACAATCACAATTGCTTATAGCTGTATAACCACTTTCATCCCAAAGCATTCTCCAAATGCTAGTTCAGATTATGTCATTGGTTACCCTGATGTACCTTACACCAGAGTAACTAAGAACAGAATCCGGCCCTTAAACTATGTACAAGGATTGATTTTTCCACCACTGATGGACAAACACCTCTTCAGTGGAAATGTAGTGGTTGGAGGCTGTCTGGAGTGTTCTCAGGAAGGCTCCTCAGGTGGGAGATAAGCTTCTACTAAGGCCTATTGTTTTTAATAATGTCCCATGGCCCTGAACAGGGTCTTCCTCACCCACTGTCTAGCAGAATATTTGGGGATCAACAGTGCAGAATAATTTATCTATCTTAAACTGTAGGGGGAATTAAACAAGGCAGACTGTAGCTGCTGAAGGTGAAATGAACATTTTTACTTTGACTTGATTGCATTTTTTAAAAAAAAGATATTTTAGCTAGTTAAATTTTATCACAGGCAACATGGGTAAAATCGCTTTTATATAAAGTATAAGGGCTCTCTGAGTATAAATCAAAAAGCTGCTTTCACCATTAACAATATGTTATAATTATTTACTGAACAGCTCATGCAGCACTGGCATAAATCTGCAATACTTATTTTAGTTCTGAAAGTTTGCCATATTGATTGTGATTAAAAGTAAACAGATTAAGAATAAACTCTGATAAATATCCATTCCAAGTTTGGATTGCTGCAGGCAAGGTGCCATCTGGACATAAGGAGGGAAGACTATACATAAGGCAACTTAATGAGACATTGGTCATAGTCAAACAGGACATTTTGCCAGGTGGTAAGAACTTGTGACTGGGAGTCCAGGTTCCTGGGTTTTATACCTGGTTCAATACAATAGCAGGGCAGTGCTATTATCCCCATTTTACAGATGGGAGTTGAGGCACAAAGAGATTAAGTAACTTACCCAAGGTCATACAGAAAGTCTGTGACAGCAGGGACTTGAATACGAGTCTTCTGAGTTCTAGGCCGGTGCCTGAAGCACTAGAACAAAGTATCAAACTGTTTCATTACAACAAGCAGGAGACACTTTGATCTGAAAAAGACCATAAAATGTTTCAATTAGTGCTGCCTTTAATGAGTGAAAAAAATAAATTAATAGAATATTTTAAATATGATGTTATGTCATATGATGTCAGTAGTAGTAGCGCGTATTATGCATTACTCCTTATTGCTAAAACCTAGCTCTTAAATAGCAGTTTTCATCAGTAGATTTCAAAGTGCTTGGCAAAGAAGGTGCATGTCATTATCCATATATTACTACTGATATGTTATGAAATAATATAAAATAGTATAAAAATGAAAAATAAAATAAAATGAAATTTGAAATGAAATTTCAGAATTCCAAGCCCAGTTTTTTGTTTTTTTTTTAGAAAATTTGATTTGCAGGAAATGTCTAAATATTTGTTTTTGTTCTGATTTGGACCCAAATCAAATTTGAAAATGTCAACATTTCCAGCAAACCAGAAATTGAGTTTCAACCAGCTCTATTAGGAGGATCTGCAATTTATTTGGACCTGGCAGAAGAAAGCTCCTGTCCTAACTCCCACACGCTTGGGACCAGGTTGGAGAAATGACTGACACAGAGGAGAATAAAAAGTAAAATAGTGGGATGCATTTTTGTGTTTCTTTTCTCTCCTCTCCCGTTACCCATAGCTCCAACCCAGGCCCTGCTCATGCACCGCTATGTCCACATGAATACAGAGCAACATTTAAAATGGATCAGCTCTGTAGCTCAGCCTTTGTAAATACAAACAGACAAGCTGTGACTTCCAGGCTGAGTCAGGGCAACGGGAGGGGTCGGGGGTCCACTCAGTGTATTGTGTTATAGTGTAAATGGCAGTCAACCATTATCGTTTACTGTCTACATCAATTACTGCAATGCCAACCTGTTTTTAAGCATAGCAAAGGTTTACTTACATCCTTTGATAACCAGTTTCTGTCACACCTAGCCCTGGTTCCAAACAGAGCTGAGGTGCTGAATTTAAAGAACACTTAGAATTCTTGCATTTGGATGTATGCGTTTGGTAATTTGTATGGCAATTAGAATAGCTCTCTAAAATTAGCACCATTGGCTGAGCCATGAATAATACAAGAAGTCTCACTGTAGACGTCAGGAAATTCTCACCATATGCAGATCTATAGGGCACTGACTATAGGATTCCCCTTAAAGACTCTCAAACATTAGCAGAAGGAGAGTATCTGTTCCATTTCACTGCCTTCATTGTCACTTTAAGAGCACATTTATTGGGAAGGAACTGATTCTTAACTCTAATTTCTCTGCTAATAATAACCCATGACTTCCTACTTTTTTGAAGATTCTTTTTTGGAAGGCAGGTACTTTGTAAACTGAACTATCAGTCAAAGGCCAGATTCTGATACCTTTCCTCTCACTTTGTATATTCTTCTGCAAGTAGTTCCACTGAAATTAACAGGGAAAGGTGTTACCAGCATGAGTAAGGAGATAAGAATTAGGCCCTAAATTAGCTAGGTATGTGCACAAAACCCTTTGAATGAAGTAGGTAGTTTAAAGAGACAGGTAACTATTTAAATATCTTTCAGTAAAGGAAATGTTTTCATCCTATCCTCTTCACCCACTTGAAAAAGACCATTGGGTGAAATCTCTGCCAGGGACAGTAACATCTGCTGAATAAAAGTAACAAGTAGATTTTAACCTTTGTTGCCACTGACATGGCTTGAGATGTGGAAATAGACATAACAAGTGGATTCTGAGAATGTAACTGCCTTTCTGTTAGGGAAATCATGAATTCTTCCTGATTTGGGCAAGCTTTGCAATCTTTTTGTAATTAGACGGACATGTTGGGCAGGAAATATGTTGGATAATATGAGTAAAATACTACTGGTTACATTGATGGGTAATGACAGGATTCTTTTTGTGGAGCTTAAGTGACTCTTTTCTTAGTCATCATTAATAGATTTCATGTTTTTCTGTACACAAAGATAAGCTGAAATAAAGTCGTGACCTATAAAACTTAAATCTGAAGGCTTTGGCCTCTGTTAGTGCCTTGATGAAGTATATGAAAATGACAAAATGTCAAAGAATATAAGCAGCAGAATCGCCCTTGAGCAAAGCCATTCTTGGAAGATGATGTTAAAGATCTTCCAGCTGTGTTGTAGCACTGCAATCCTTCGGTATGAGAAAAGTCCTCGTGCACGAGTTAAGTATTGTGTCAGAACCCAAGTGTTTATTGCAGAAACTTTAATAATGGCAAAGGAAGCATACTGTGAGAGAGGCATGGCCTGGTGCTGTTTGAGTGACTCCTCAGTGGTAATCCTGGCTTTGCCACAAGATCCTTCCGTGGCCTTCAACAAGTCATGTGGGTCCAGATTTTAAAAAGATTTCAGAGCCAGATTTTCAAGTGCTCAGTACCCACAGTTAAGGCCACTTATTTTGGTGTCTAAATTGGAGCTTGCACAGTTTTGAAAATCAGGAAAATCTGCCCCTAAATCTCAACTTCTGACAATGCTTTGGTACCGCTCAGGAAAATTATTGTTCAGATGGATTAACAGAAAAGTGTAAATATAAGTGCTGAGTTTTATTCTGAGGTTCACAACTGTGAGAAGGCAGCACACTTTTATCCTCTTTATCATAACTTATTTATGGTTATGAAATATAATACAGAATCATGATGAAGCCATTGAATTCTTATAAATCCTTATAAATATTTATAAGTTAAGCCAGTCACAGTTAGAAAGTCCACTCTTATTTTAGAGATATTACTAATTCCAGCAATATTCTCCACTTAAGTGTAGACCAAAATTAATTTTTAATTGTGACCACTATAGTTATAGCTAGAGCTAGTTAAATTTGTGCTGCACGGAGGTTTACAACATATGCATATGATATTCAGTACTGGTACAAAAGACTTTAATAATGAGGGCCAGGAAACAGATTCAGTTCAATGCATTTCCGTGACTCCTAATGGCATGTCTGTGGCAGCCTACAGACCTACGGTAATTACAGTCACAGTAATGATTTGAGCTGCTATTCACTAACATACAATTCCCACACGCTGACTCTCTGCTCACTTCATGCTGCTTTTCTGCTCGATAATCATTTTTATCCTCATGTTGCTTTTAAGAGCACATAAATGCTCTCTGCTATGCTTATTTTTTGAATAACTAATGATATAAAAGTTAACATCATCCAGCATAACCTATTCCTATGACCTTTTGATAAAGTTGTTTCAATAAGATCTTTGTTTCCATCAGGACCAGTGACAAGAAATAATATTCTACTGAGGGGAAAAAAATGTTATTTTTTTATTTTAATTTAGCCATGTTGAAATCTGTCAGCCATGTAGAACTGCATGCTAGGAACTACACATTTAAATCCGAATCATATCTTTTTCCTTTTGGTATCACAACATGGCTTCTCAAGAGAAGAAGAAGAGAAGAGAAGAGAAGAAGAAGTGTTGTGGGAGGGGTGTATATATATTGCCTGTGTGTTTGGCTGCCTTGGCAATGCTTGTGTTCCACATGATTTTAACTAGTGTAATGGGGACAGTATTGAAATTGTATCTTCCTGCAGAAGTCAAAAGGCAGAGCGGAGTGACATGAGGTCCCAGTTCACCAAACAGACTAGGTAACAGTCCAGCAAAGGAGTAACCTCTGTGAAACTGAAAGATAATTGAAAAATGCATTTTTATCACCATGAAAACCTGGAAGGAATATCTTGATATTATTTCCATAAAAAATTGAAATCAGAGTAGTGAATTAATAGAATAATTTACAGATGAGCAATTTTTAATTATGTCTAAATAGTATTTGTGATCACTTTTATAGTTTAATTAATGAGTATAATAAAAACCACCTAGTCTAGAATTGTACATGATTTGCAGTTATTGCTACATTAGGAAGTTTGTTAGCTAGATTACTACTGGAATATTTTGTAACAGACATAATACTATTCCCAAATTTTGCCTCTTTATTGCTTATGTCAGTGTCAATTGCCATATTTTAATGTAAATCGGAAGATAGTAAAATCTTTAATGAAAAGTGCTAACTTTTGTACAGACCTGAATGAAGTGAGATAGAGTATAAAGGTCATAGATATAATATGCGCTTTCCAGGATAATCATGGGAAGGTCCCAGCAATCTTCAGTCTTTGCTTTGTACTGGATCTAATATTGTCAGTATATTAGTGGGAGCTGTAGTAACATCCTTGCCATCATGAAATCATGCTCCTTCAGGCTGAGATCTAGCCATGTGTGATGGCCGCCATCTTGGACAACACTGGGCCTGAAACGGGGACATTTAGATCTGAAACTGGGAGTCTCCGCACCTTCAGTTAAATAAATAGGGTCTTTAGCAGCAGCCTGTAACAGACTTGCATTCTCTGTGGATTAGGCACAGAGTGGGAAGTGTAACACAATGATCAGTGTATTAAACATTCTCACAGCCATAGTAATAGACCTCTTTTGATGGCTCAGCCCTGGAGGTGAATGAATCTGACTGGAATCCACTATGAGCGATAATAATATGCAAACATTGGATTGCTTCATTCATGCAGTTGAATTATTATATCAGATTTGGTTCCCCAGCATCGACACACTTTGCAATGATATTTTTCACTGATGATGACCTGGTGATAGCCAATGTTTACCTCTCAGACCTTTCCACAGCCTTTGGTAAAGTGGAGTTGTTGATTAATCCACTGCTCATGATTGCTTTACAATGACTTCCCTCCTTGGATTCAGTGAGGACCCAGAGGGTTGTGCTGATCAATTTTTCATTCTCTTTAAGGTCTTTTTCTTGGGACCCTCCAGAATCTTGTCTGTCATCTTCCAGTTTAACATATGAGGCTTCTGGGCAAGACTGAAATGTCTGTCGCTTCAGTATCACCGATATGAACCACAGCACTCTACCTTTCTCTTTCTTCAAATCTGGATGGGCCAGTCTCCTTGATTTCCCAGTGCCATTCTGTGATGGAACCTAGGATGAAAGTTAGCTGGCTTAAGATCAATCTAGATAAGGCAGTATAATCAATCTAGATTATACTGAACAGCTGGAGGAATAGATGGGACTTGGAATGAAAATGAGACCTTTCAAAACTTTCTGAATGCCAGACACCTCAGAATAGCCAGTAGCACAGTTGACAAAGGCACTTACCTGGTATGCAGGAAACTCATATTCAAGTCTCTGCTCTGAAACAGGCAGAAACTCTGTGGTGGAGGGGTCTCTCTCTTTCTGATCTTGACCACAGATTCCATCTTGGATCTGAGTAAGTTTTAACTGAAACCAAAACTTTCCACAAAAACATTTTGTCAAGATGTTGCAAGAAGCTCACTGCTTGGCGACTCCAAATTTCGATTCTAACCAGTACAGAGATCACCAAAATATAAACAAAATAAACTATCTGCAAACTCCATTCTTTGGAAGGTATAGCCAGAAATGTCAGCATCGTCAATTATCTATAGAAACTGTGATTACAAACAGGGGTGGCTCCAGGCCCCAGCACGCCAAGTGCATGCTTGGGCAGCAAAGCGCGGGGGGTGCTCTGCCAGTGCCACAAGGGTCCACTGGTCCCGCAGCTTCGGCAGACCTCCTGCGGGCCAGCGGACCGTCCGCAGGCAAGCCGCGGAAGGCAGCCTGCCCTGCTTGGGGCGACAAAATTCCTAGAGCTGCCCCTGATTACAAATATCTGCTTCTTGTGGTCTGTCATTTTTGATCCAGTATTTGCCAACTGAAACAAACTGTCGGGGGTTCTTTTTGTTGTTGTTGTTGTTTTGTTTTGGTTTGGGTTTTTTATGATATGTTGTGATTTGATTCACCCTGATTCTGTTTGAGGCAGGCTGTTTGGGTCACTGACAATGTGAAAACAGGCAAATTGGCCTTTTGCCAGCATGTGAATTTCATACTCATACCCTATTTGCAGTACTGCTAGAGCAAAAAGCAGGGCATTAGTACTGCTTCTTCTCCCTTGCTATTGCTGTAGGTGTTTTCTTTCCCTTCCTTGCCTCCACTCCCTTTCAAATTCTTTTACTTTTGCTGATCTTGATGTATCTCTTCCTCTGTTTGTCTGTGTCTGTGGTTGCCTCTGCCGGGTTCCTCTGTTCTCCTTTCCCCTTGCTTTTTCTTCCTCTCTTGTCATCTCTCCTTCTTCATCCTCAAATTTTCTTTCCTCCTCCTCTCTCTTTTCTTTCTCCATCCCCCATCTATTCTAGCCCCCAGTCTTTTGAGTATCTCCCACAGACCAGTGCAACCGCTCATGTACACTGCATAATGGAGGGTGGGGAATAGGGGGATTCAGCACCAGCCACCGAGGATTAGGGAATTTGGGAGTAGAGCACAGCTGGGAGTCTGTTCCCCTATCCATGCTGCAAGGGAGAAGTATTCTGCTTCAGCAAGGTCATTGGGTTCTCTGGCTCTTTTGTGAAGGGACTTTAGGAGATGGGATAATTGTTTCCTCGTCTTTAGTAATAGAGAACAATGAGAGGAGATTAATTCCCCCTGTGCATAGCAGCCAGCCCTCAGCATGCCCTATGATATTGGTAGAGCAGTGAGTTAGTGAACCTGAGCAGCAGGTAACAATTAAGGGTTACCCTGCCAGTGAGGGTCTGCTGTGTATGACATGCCCCCTGCTCCACATCCAGCAGCCTACAGAGTAAGGGAGGCACGTGAAGACATTGATTGGTTGACCGAATGCCCTTGAAAACTAGGAATATCCATGTGTTCAGGCCCTGTCTCAATCTTCCCATTGACTTTACAAAACAACAACAGTGTTTAATCCCAATTTTTGACTCCCTGCCACAAGCTCCATTGTTGGTATTCCCTCTGAGACCTCTTCCACCCAGCTTATCCAGTACACCTCCTCCAGTTCTCAGAGAACACTTTATCCAGTGCTCCGGAATCCAAGAAGTCAGGTCAACTCTGGACTTGTTACTGTGGTTTCTTCACTGGTATGCAACTCAAATTACACTTGAGTTGGTCAGACTTAAGTGTACAGGCTGGTTACAATATACACCACAATTCCACAGTATGTACATACACAGTTAATACTATTGCTTAACATGCCATGTTGCACACTTTATGACTGATCTATTCATTTTTGTAAGCAGGTCCTGTACTGATCATGAACTGTCCAGGAGCTGCAAAGTATGCTAGTAAACAAAGCTGTACCTATAAGCTTATCACACATTACTCAGCTATTTCTTTATCTACCAGCTACATATTATTTACAAGGCCACTTGTGAGTTTATGCTTCATCCACCTCTGTTCCCTTACTTCTTTTCCTTACTTCTTTCATTGTTCATGAAAGGCTGTTATTTCCACTACTTTCCCCCCTCCTTCTTTTTAGTATAACAATGTTTTCATTTCAGACATATTCTTTTCTCTTTTTGCCTGCACTTTTTCAGGCTTATTACCCAGCAACAGATTCCCAAGACTACAGTGGTGGTTACTAATTATGCAGCCATTAAAAGCAAACAATGTCTGAACTATAGGATCTAGGACTGCTTCCTCTGGAATAGGCCACCATGGGTTAATTGGTTTTGCCATGATGGTGTCTCTCATTATTTTGTTAGATATGATCTCAGTGATGGGTACCAACTGTTCTAAAGAGTGTTCCACTAACCCCTTGTCTTATTTCTTCTATTAACTGAACCAAATGAATTACATGTTTATTACTGTATATATCACCTGCAATATTATTATTATTATTATTATTATTATTATTATTATTATTTCCAAGACTATTGTATGTGATATACGCAGTAGTACGCATGTAATTCATTTGGTTCAGACAATAGAAGAAATAAAACAAGGGGTTAATAATAATAATAATTAATATTTAAAAAGAATAAGGTGCTCAGAGGTTCTGACCATTAAGTTTTTTAAGATCCAAGCTTAAGGAGGAATAGGATGCCAAAGCTGGGGTACCGCTACTGAAGCATCCTTCTACAATTTTAACTTTGCCTATATTTCAATTGCATTACAAACAAAATGGTAGGGGAAATAATGTTTTTATTTATCACCACAGGAAATTCAGGTGTAAAACAGCATATAGGCCAATTCAAATGATATTCCCTGGCTCCATACCAGAAGTGGTCCCCCTCAGCCACCACACAATACTTGCAGTTTTAATTTACCAACTTCCCAGCATCTCAACCATAGTGCACAATTTTCAGTCTATTCCCTCAGCATGAACTGACATGTCAGCAACTCTGTCTGTAAGACATTACACCTGCACATGTTAATGTCCCCCCAAGTGCAAACAGCAGTACAAATCTGGGGCCCTGTCAATGACCAGCAATGTTATTCGGGGAGGGAAAACAACCTCCTTCCACACCTGCAGTGTTTCACATTTAAATTCATGGTATTGGACCCTGGTTAATTTCCTTACCCTGCACCCATTTGTGTCACCTCTCTTGTACAATTTTTTTTAACTTTTCTGTACTGATAAATGAAGGCAAGCTTTCTTGCACCTTATCGCTTAAGGCTGCTTTTACTTTGTGTAGCATGTATCCTCCCAAAGTACTACACATCATTATTAGAACACATTGACTTAATCCCATACTTCCTTAAAACAATTACAACAACGTGTATATTAATATTAAACTTCATTAATGAGTCCTTGCTTGTGCTCGTTCCATGAATGTAGTACTTTTGCTCCTATCTTTTGCTGAAATGCTTGGTTATGTTACCACAGCATCTTTATGTTAGCTTGGTTTCAGAGTAACATACCAATGTCAAACAGTCTGGTTCCCATGCTAACCCTATAAAGTTTCTTTCAGTGCAGTTGCCCTCCACCTTGGTAGTCTTCTGAATTCTAAAGTATCAGAGGGGTAGCTGTGTTAGTCTGGATCTGTAAAAGCAGCAAAGAATCCTGTGGCACCTTATAGACTAACAGACGTTTAGGAGCATGAGCTTTCGTGGGTGAATACCCACTTCGTTAGGTGCATGTAATGGAAATTTCCAGGGGCAGGTATATATAAGCAAGCAAGCTAGAGATAACAATGTTATTTCAAGAGGAAGATCAATTCAGTCTATTCCCTCAGCATGAATGACATGTCAGCACTGTCTGTAAGACATTACATCTGCAAACATTTAATGTCCCCCCAAGGAAAACAGCAAGTATCAAATCTGGCCCTGTCAATAGACTCAGACAATGTTATTCGGGGAGGGAAAACAACCTCCTATCCAACTGCATGTTTCAACATTTAAATAAATCAGTATTGGGACCCTGGTTAATTTCCTTACTCCTGCAGCCATTTGTGTACTCTCTGTACCATTTTTTAACTTTCTGTACTGATAATATGAAGGCAACTTTCTTTGCACTCTTACGCTTAAAGGCTGCTTTAGTCTTTGTTAGCATGTATCCCCAAAGTACTACACATCATTATGAACACATTGACTTAATAACCATACTTCCTTAAACAATTAACAACAACGTGTATATAAATTAAACTTCATTAATAGTCCTTGCTTTGCTCGTCTTCCATGATGTAGTACTTTGCTGCCTATCTTTTGCTGAAATGCTTGTTATGATTACTACACATCTATTGTTAGCTTGGTTTAGATAAAACATACCAATGTCCAAACAGTCTGGTGCCCATTGCTAAATCCTATAAAGTTTTTTCAGTGCAGTTGCCCTTCGATCACCTTGGTATCCTTCTGAATCTAAAGTAATAGAGGGGTGCTGTGTAGTCTGATCCTGTATCAGCAGCAAAGAATCCTGGGCCCCTATAGACTAACAGACGTTTAGGAGGCATGAGCTTTCGTGGTAATACCCACTTTCGTTAGGTCATGTAATGAAAATTTCAGGGCAGGTATATGTAAGCAGCAAGCTAAGATGATAACATGTTATTTCAATCAGGGAGGATGAGCCCTGTTGCAGCAGTTGAGGTGTTGTAAACGAAGGGAGGAAAAACCTGCTTCTGTACGTTGGCAAGCCATTCACATACGTTTAAATCTCTGAGCTGGTGTTGTCAAATTTGCAGATGAACTGTATAGCTCAGCAGTTTCTCTTGAAGTCTGGTCCTGAATTTTTTTTGCTGCAGGATGGCCTACCTTAAGGTCCATGCTTAGTGGGCATCGGAGGGAGGTTTGAAAGTGTTCTCACTACAGGTTTTTTGTATAATTGCCTATGTCCTGATATCTGATCTTGTGTCTCATTGATCCTTTCCGTAGAGACGAGTCCCAGTTTGGCGAAGTGTACAAGCAAGGGCATTGCGCATATGAATGACGTATATTACATTGGTGGACGTGCAGGTGAATGATACTCGGTGATAGTGTGGCTGATTCTGCTTAGGTCCTGTGATGGTGTCCGCTGAGTAGATTCGTGCTGAGTTTGGCATCAAGTTGTTGCCTGTGATTGGTTCCTGAGCTAGAGGTTACTAGGTGTGTTGGCAGTTACTGTGATGAATATGTTTCAGGTTGGCAGGTTCTCTGATAAGGACTTGCTGCCACTTCAAGCCTGTGAAAGTGGTGGGGTTTATTGCCAGATGGGTTGTAGAATCCCTTGATACGTTGGAGGCGGTTGTTAGCTGGGGACCTGTATGTAAATCGCCAAGTGGAGTCCGTTGTTTCTTTCTGGGTTTGTCTGCAGTAAGGAGCCTTTGGGTACACGTCTGCGCTCTGTTGACTTTCTTAATTTCCTGTGCGGGTATTGTAGTTTTGAAGAATGCTGGTGCGAGAATTTTTGTAGGTTTGGTCTCTGTCTGAGGGTTAGCAGAATGTGGTTCGTACCTAGTGCTTGGCTGTAACAATGGATCATGGTGATGTCCCGGATGGAAGCTGGAGGCATGAAGGTAGGCGTAGCGGTCTGTAGGTTTTCGGTATAACGGTGGTGTTAATGTGACCATCACTTATTTGCACCATGGTGTCTAGGAAGTGGACCTCCCGTGTAGATTGGTCCAGGCTGAGGTTGATGGTGGGGTGGAAGCTGTTGAAATCGTGGTGGAATTTTTCCAGAGTTCTAAAGTTTACATTTTTCCAGAATTCTAAAGTTTACATTTTTGTCCATAAAGTCCTTTCAGCAGTTCTTAACCTATTCCACCAAATGCCAGTGGACACAATCCTTTGGGTAACTACAAATTGGTAAAATTCAGTAACACTGAAACATAAATAAACTGAACATCATTGTACAATATTTCCCTAATAGGTTTTAACCCTAAACCTGTTGGACCTGTTTCCAGTGTAGGACATTTTAATCTCTTTCTTTTTTTTAATTTACAAAACTTTACCATAGAGTTTTTGTTTTTACTCCCTTAGTAACATTTACTTTACACATTTTTTAATACGATTTCAATGGTTAGAGGTTTTCTCATGTTTTTCAGTGGTCACTGCACCGTTCAAAGTGGCTTCATCATCATCCATAATTAATAACCAATTCAAAGAAAACAGAATTTGGATGGCACTTCTGAATAAGATTTCAGTGGTTAGGCTTCACTCCTTATATTCACTGATTTTCCTTGGTGCTGAATTGGTTTCTGCTTTTAAAGCACACAACCACCATAAAAAAAGAAAGCATTACCGATCATGGGTTCTCTTTGGAGTTCTTATAGGATTTTAATTAAGTAGCATGCCTTGTTTACATTTTTTACCCTTTTTACTGTATACACTGAATGTTTCACACTCCTTTCATAATGTAACTTATACTTTTTATTTGCTATAACATTATATTAGCCATATCAATTTAATTATGTATCATATATTATATATTATTATTAATATTTTTCTGCAGCTTTTTTGGTTTATTACTGGCAAAGTGATCCAGGGTGTCTCCTTACTATTTTCTGGCTGCCCATTTTAGACTTTATTTTTATTTACTAATTTATATTTTAATATTTATAACCTTATTTTTTTTTAAATGTTAAACTTTGTAAAAGCACTGAGACACCTAAAGTGTTAACTAACAAAGTTAAGACTGTCAGGAGACATGGGCTGCTGCCCAGAGAGTGTCTGTCAGCTTTGCAACAATGAATGAAAGATTTGGGTGGATTTTGAGTGGAATCTTTTAAAAGCCAATTTATTTTACATGTACATTTTACATTTTCTTTTTAAATTCTGTGGTTCTTTCCTGTGCTGTAAACAGTTTATTACAAGAAACCAAATACATATTTTAAACTTGTTCATCTTAGCATTGCCAGCTTATTATTTTTTCTCTGACTTTATTTTTCAAATTAGGTGTTCCCCCTCTTCTCTTTCTTACAATACACTGTTTGAGCTGATCAGTGCCCCTTGTGTTGCTCTTAATTGTTTTTGTACACAGCTGTGTGCAGGTTATATCCCTATTAGTACATTTGAAAGCAGTCGAGCCATATAGAAATCTCTATTTCCTTTTTAATGATATTGACTAAATCATCCATAGTCCAGTAATTCAAATCAAAATGTCACTGTGCATGCAGCATAGAACTGATTATTCACAGACATAGAAGGAAGGGCCCATTTCCTTCAGAATAGCTGTAAAGGCTTCGTGGGGAAAAAAGCATAATAGTGGTAGTTGTCCTTACCTATCCTGCACTTTGCATAATTTGTTTAATTTCTAAGGATTTTACCAGGCATGACTGCACCAAGTTATACTGCTATAACCAGGTTTTATTCTCAAATCAAGCATTCTTTTTTTTTTAGCATCCTCTTTAGTACTTTATCACTTCCACTATCCTGGGCTATCTAGTCCTCTAGAAGCTCTGCAGTGTTGATTTGTACAAAAGTTTCTTTTAACCGCACATACCTTTTTCTTAAGTCGCTCACTTCAGTTTGTCACTGTTTAATAAGACACTTCCAAAGACCTCACTGGCTACTAAAGTCTGGGACCATAACTCTTCTATATTATCTCCTAGAGTAACAGATTTCTCAGCCAATTTTTCTTGGTGGCTTTTTAAGTTTTTTGCACTTATTTCTTAACTTAGTACACTTTGCCTATAAAACTGTCTTCACTACATACAATCCTTGAACAACAGCAGTCTTTTACTTTGGATTTATGCAAATAGGTAACAGACATTGTTTTCTCCATGACCTTCCAGGAACCTTTTCCATTGTTTCCTCCTCTACAACTTTGATTTGCGCTTTATGCTGTCTGCATTCATCGCTCAAGGTGGCACATTTCCTTTGTAAAATTTTAACCACCAGAAATAATCCTTGTGAAACTGCTGCCTTGATGTGGTTTTCCTTTGCCTCTAGGATAAAAAAAAACTAGGTTCTCTCTTTTCCTCTTGCTGCCAATGGTTCCTATTTTTTGAAAATTTCAGTGTCATTCAGCTGACCTTTTCTGTGATCCACCAATAATTTATTTATGGTATTCAGTGAACATCTGCCATGCTCTGCCAGGTATTCTTTTTGTTTTTAATCTACCACCACTCTCTAGAGTTCTTTTTTAAGTACAAGTCTCCCCCTAATACTTCTCTGAGGAGTCCATAGGGTCTACCCTTAGATTTAACCCATTTCTGCAGCATGCTACTAACATCCTCACATTTAAACCCTTAAACTCTTCCGGTGCCATTTTCCTTACTGTTAGGTAGCGACCCTTACACTCAGGGGTGTATACTTATGTAAGCAGAGTCAGGATGAGCTCTACCTGACATCTGGTGTTGAACTGTGGCGAGTTGTGGAAAAGAACTTCAGGGGCCGATCTTGTTTGCAGAGGGACACCCACCCCGCCTAGCATGAGCCCAAATGGTCACTTTGGCTGCTGTGGGATCCCCAGTTTCTCTGTTATTGGGGCAGAAAAATAAAGTGTTGTTACCCTGATTATGTAAATCAAGGACAGTGAAATTGTTCTATGACAGAGGGACTTGCCATCAACCAAGTAGCACTTGCTAGACAAGGGACATGGGTTCCAAAACCCAGTGAATTGAGAGAGGCTGGGGACAGGTATTTGTACCTGATAGCATTGGCCCCTTTTGAGGGCCTGAAATATCAATTGCTCCGGCTCTGGCTCCGGCTCTCTACTGTGGAATATCAGAGCTAATTTTAATTCCATGAGGAGTCTAATTACAGGGCTGCTGAGCTGAGTTCATTTTGGGCCCATGGTGCACCAGCACTGAGGCTCCCCTGCTACAAGCTAAAATCACTAAAGAGCTAAAATTACTGAGAGCTGAAATCACTGAGTGCTGTGGGGGTGCTGAAGATATGTCACTGAGCAGCTGGCGGATCAGAGCAGTTTGCGGGATGACTGGAGTGGCTCGTGGGACAGCTGGTGGAATGGACTGGCTGGCAGATTGGACCAGTCTGTGGAGCGGCTGGTAGAGCGGCTCACGGTTAAGGCTGCAGCAGAACCCTTGGAGAGGCGGGGCAGTCAGCCTCGGACCATGTAAGGTATCCCTTAACTCTGCTGCACCGGGCTGGGAGGTAAAACTCTGCAGATAAACTTTTGAACTCTGGGACTGCACTGACCAGGGACAGAGACTTTTGGGTTGTTGGGCTTTTGGGTGATTTTTGGGTTGCTGGACTCAAGAGACTTTTGGGGTGTTGGACTTTTGGGACTTTGGGTGATTTTTTGGGTTGCTGGAGGTAAGACCCGGAGGGGAAAAGGACACTGCCAAACTTACTTGGGGGGCTGGGTCTTTTGCTCATGGTTTGTGTTATGAATCCTCTTTGTGGTGTTTCCCCAGCATGATGCCACATTGTTTGTCTCCTTTACTAAAAGGATTTTGCTACACTCAGACTCCATGCTTGCCAGAGGGGAATTTTTGCCTCTTACAAGTGCCCAAGGGGTGGCATGTAATTGTCCCAGGTCACTGGGTAGGGGCTTGAGCCGGTTTTGCATTGCGTTATTGAAACAGAACCCCTAGATACTGAACCCAGCCCTTGTGGCTGCCAACTCAGACAGGCAGAAGGGTTACATTTTACCTACTCCAGACGAGGCGATTTCGTGTTTACTCCACACTGGTCACTGAGGTTACTTTACTTGCTCCAGACAAGTGGCTCCCAAGTTTCAGCACCAGTAATGTGATTCTCTCAAAACCTTTTTCCACTTGGCTTATCCAGAATACCTTATCAATCCTGCCACTTTATCCAGTTATCTGGCATCCAAGAAATCAGTTCAACTCTGGACTCATCACTGAGGTTTCTTTATGGTCATACCATCAAACTATACTAGAGTTGATACCACACATCCAACTTACCTAATCATGAATCAGCTTATATACACACTTATTTAATACTACTGATTAATACATCACATTACACACTTTATGACTGGTCTATTACGTTTTGTAACCAACTCCTATACAGTTCATGAACTCTCCACGAGCTGCAAAGTATGCTAGTAAGCAAAGCTGTACCTTTCATGAAAAACTAACACCTATAAGTCCTCCCAAGGAGCATCCATTCTGCACAAATGCACATTCCATCAACCCCGTCTGCACACTGACTCAAAGCGACACAATGGCTGGGGAGGAGAAGATGGGTATAGCTTGGTTGAGTATGGGGAGAAAAAGGACTGGACACCCTTTCTTTCTTGCCTACTTATCGGACACAACCATCCTTCCCCACCTCTCTGACATCTTCCAATCCTTCCTCCATGTGACTGCCAGGACAGGTATCCTAGTTTTCACTTTGAAAAGCAGGGCATCATACATATCCCATCCAAACTTATTAAAGGAGGGGGCAAATTGTCATGTGAACAAAGGAAGTGCCTGACACTTGCCCAGAAGGCCCATATAGATCTTTCTAGACATCTGAGCAGTGATAAAAAAGCCCTTTCTATGTCTATCAGGAGAGTATTTCAGAGGCACCTGTGAATTATAAAAGTCCATGTGTATACATGCAGGTTCTGAGGCCATCGCTGTGTTCAGGAGAATCAAGACTGGTGGTGATTCCAGCTGCTGTCTCTCTACTGCTGCTGAGGCTGCTTCTGTCACCTCTAGCCACTGTCTCTACTCACAGCTCCCACAATGTCATGTTCTGAGGTTCTGCCACTTAAGTCAGCTCTTAGTGATTTCAGCAGCTAGTGGGGAACCTCACAGCTGGCACAGTCTCTGTGTTGTCTTTCACTATCTCCACACAAAGTCTGAGGCTCAGCTCCTAGACCTGCTCAGCAGTGACATCAGCTCTAGGAATCACCAATCGGAAACAAGAACTCTGAGTTGAATCTAATCAGCTCTGTCACTAAACAATCAAATGGTCTCTAGGACTTTTTAAGCAGAGTCCACACCACCAGATAGGAACCCCACCCCATCAGTGGGATTTGGCAATTCCTACCCCCTGATTACTGAATGAGCTTCAGTATAGGGTGACCCCCTCAATCAATCCATTCTAAGGAAAGTTCTGCTGCTCTTTACTCTTACAATAAGGATAATAACATTCCATCATCCCTGCATTCACATTTAAAATTTTTATTAAAGCTAATGTTTAAAAAAATTATGTAATACATAGGCTGAGAAAAGAGTGTCTGTACATCTGTGTATAGTGCTTAGATTATCCACAAATACAGAGTTTGTTTTTAAAAGTCAGATGATACATAACGTACATAGTCAGCAACAACCCAAATTTATGTGAATACAGTTTAGATATTAGCTGTGACGGTGCAGTCTATATAATTTTATAAAAAAAATGCTAAGGGAGTGAGTATAATGTAACTGGAATATGCTTTATGCAAAAGGTTTTTTGTAATGCATTATTACAAGTCTTATAATTTACTAAGTATGGTCATTCTATTTGTATAAATGAATTACTTTTGTATCTGAAACTAGAAATATGACACATAACTCTTAGGGCTTATTGTAATTATGTAAAATGTAGGCCATTAATGGTTGTTTGAAATCTTGATGACTCCCATTAATCAGGACAATTAATTGTGGATGGCTCTGTTTGCAGGCAAGCCTTTCTATGAGTCAGGCTGGGGGAAATGAAGGCTTAAAGTCTTACAGTGACATGTGATCATGTCACCTGAATGGAAATTCATCTTTAACCTAGTGTCTTTTCTTTGAGAAGGTAGGGATGGGAATCCAAAGAGGGACAAAGGATTTCCTCCTTATGCAAAAGATGTCTAAATGGGTGGAACAGAACAAAATAAAGAGCCATCATGAAGAATCCCCTAGTTACCACCTGATCTGGAACAAGAGCTGTACCAGAGGAAAGAATTGTGCCCAGGCCTGAAAGGAGTCCAGTTTGAGAAAAAAACTTACTAAAGCATCTCTGAGGGTGAGGTTATCTGTATTTAGTTTAATTAGACATAGATTTGCATGTTTTATTTTATTTTGCTTGGTGACTTACTTTGTTCTGTCTGTTACTACTTGGAACCACTTAAATCCTACTTTCTGTATTTAAGAAAATCACTTTTTACTTAATTAACTCAGAGTATGTGTTAATACCTGGGTGGGCAAACAGCTGTACATTTCTCTCTATCAGTGTTATAGAGGACGAACAATTGATGAGTTTACCTTGTATAAGCTTTATACATGGTAAAATGGATTTATTTGGGTTTAGACCCCATTGACAGTTGGGCATCTGAGTGTTCAAGACAGGAATACTTCTGTAAGCTGCTTTCAGGTAAACCTGCAGCTGTTAGGGGACATGATTCAGACCTAGCTCTGGGTTTGCAGCAGGCTAGCGGGTCTGACTCAAGAGGCAGGGCACTGAAGTCCTAAGCTGACAGGGCAGGAAAGCAGGAACAGAAGTAGTCTTGGCACATCAGTTGGCAGCTCCCAGAGGGGGGTTCTGTGATCCAACCCATCACATTAGCATCCAAGTATTCGGATACATCACTCATGAGAAGTTGTTCAGAGATTTGGTTGTGGAAAGCAAACTATATCAACGAGTGGAGATTGCTCCTCAGTAATCGAGAATTAGGGTAGGTTGTCCATTTAGGAAATACAATCTATCTGGGAAGTCTTTCAGTTACTTTCCTTACTGCACTTCTCATTGGCACTCCAGCTCGTCCCTCCTGGCATTGCCAATGTGCTGTGATGTTTTCTATGTAGATGTCCCTCAACCATCTGATGGCATCACCATGAGTTGCCACATCAGCTGAGCGTAGCATTGACCAATTCTGCATTTTCTCAGCACTCATTCGTTACTGGGGTCCCATGCACCCAAAGCTCTGACAATCAGCGCATCTGTTGAAACCTGGTAACCCTTAGCTCTCAAGGTGTCGGCCAGAGGGGCGTATTTCTCCACTTTTCGAGCTCGGGCATAGTGGAAGGATGAGGTCCTGTTCTCGAAGGGCACTGTGACGTCCACCATGATGATCTTCTTCCCGTGCTCATTGGTGATGACGATGTTCAGTCGCAGTTTTGTAATCCAAAACAGCCAAAATTGATCATTTTGGCAAAGCAGCTCCATCTGTTGTGCTCCTAGCCAGAGTAGGCGTATCTATACCTGCTCTGCTTCTGACCTCTTCTCCACACAGCTCATCACTAGATTTCAGGGGGGAGCCCATTCAGATCCTGCTTACACTTAACTTCAGGGAAAGTATATGATGGTACTGTATCTGAAAAGCTGCTATTTTAAAAATCTGAGCTCCTACTGCTTTCCCAGCTTTCACATTCCAAGTTTTCTTCTTGATTTATTTTAGATAATAGTACATTGCACTACACGTAGGTTTAAGAGAAAAAAGATATATTTTTAAAACCATTTGGAGTGTCATACTTTTGTAGTTTGCTGCAAAGCACTATGTGCTTAAGTTATTGTTCTTAGAACCACTTTGTGGGTATTTTCCAGGGAAGTGTCATGTCACCAAATAGTTGGAAAACTATAAAAACAGAAATGTGAGTTGTTTATCACAGAAATAAATAATAGGGTCCACTTGCTTTTAGTGCATATTTCTTTTGGCTATAGGATTTAGTGGGCACAAAACTGCAAATGGTTTTACAGATAATTTCTGAGGTCGGAGTTCAAACTTAGATCTTGGGCTACACTTTCAGGGCTTTGAAAAAATGTGTTCCCTGAGCCATGTAGTTAGAGTAACCTAAGCCACAGTGTGGAGGTGAACAGATTGACAGAAAGTTCTTCCATCGACCTAGTTACCATGTCTCACAGAGGTGGATCAACTACATTGGTGGAAAGCATCTATACTACAACATTACAACGGCGCAGTTGCAGTGCCGTAACTGTACCACTGTAGTAGTTAGTGTTATTTACCCCTTCACATAACACACAAACTAGGGGTCACCCAATGAATAGGCAGCACATTTAAGACAATAAGGAAATATTTCTTTACACAACACACAGTCAACCTAAGGAACTCATTACCTGGGGATATTGTAAAGGCCAAAGGTATAACTGGGTTAAAAAAAGAATTAGACAAGTTAATTGAAGGAAACAACCCCGTGCTTGAGGTGTCCCTAAACCTCTGACTGCCAGAAGCTGGAACTGGTTGACAGGGGATGGATCGCTCGATAATTGCCCTGTTCTGTTCATTCCCTCTGAATCACCTGGCAATGGCCACTGTTGGAAGGCAGGATACTGAGCTAGATGGACTATTGGTCTGATCATTGGTATGGCCATTCTTTTGTTCTTGTGTTCATATGTCCACACTCAGCAAGTTGCAGGATCACAGATTCAGATTGCAATTAGTCTTTGAGGGAGAGGTAATGCCTCAAGTGGAGGGGTTCTCAAACTGGGGGTTGGGACCCCTCAGGGGGTCACAAGGTTATTACACTGGGGACCGTGAGCTGTCAGCCTACACCCCAAGCCCCACTTTGCCTCCTGCATTTATAATGATGTTAAGTATATAAAAAAGTGTTTTTAATTTATAAGGGGAGGTTGCATTCAGAGGCTTGTTATGTGAAAGGGGTCACCAGTACAAAAGTTTGAGAACCACTGCTCTAGTGAACATCTCTGATCATTAAAGCTAATATTTTATCATAGATATTTTTAGTAAAAGTCTTGGACAGGTCACAGACAATAATGAAAAATTCACAGAAGCCTATGACCTCTCCCTGATTTTTACTAAAAATATCCGTGACATAATGGGGAGCCTGGCTAGCTGGGCACGAGCTGGGAGCTTCAGGAATGTCCACCACCCATGGGGGCTGGGAGCTCCAGGGTCTGCCTCTGCTGGCAGCTCTGAGGTGCTGGGATCCCCCTGCCTCCTGCAGCGGCTGGGAGCTGCTGGGGTTCCCCCTACCGCCTGGGATGGCCAGGAGTGGCGGGGGTCCCCCCTGCTGCGCTCAGCAGCTGGGAGCGGCGGCAGTCCCCCTTGCCACCATGGCAGCCGGCAGGGCACCCTGCAGCTCTCAGCCAGTGCTGGCTGAAGTCGTGGACGTCTTTGGAAGTCACAGATTCCATGACTTCTGTGACTAAATCACAGCCTTACTGATCATTATCTCAGGAGGCAGAAGAGCTGGTGAGAAATTTAATGTCAATGTTTATTCCATTGAAAATGTGGTTTGTGTAAGACATGAGAAAAAGTTGATGTTGCTGAGAATTTTTGATAGTCCACTGGGAAATTTATTTTTAATGGGGATTTTTTTGGGTCCATTCAACATGAATCTCTGTGTCTGCCTGAGGCATCACATCACCTCATGCCCCCATTCTCCCTATAGGTCAGGCTTCTCAGTGAGACCACATCTCCCATGATGCACTGAGGAACTTCAGCGCTAAGGAGAGACCACATTACATCATGGGAGATGTTGGGGTTCAGGGGCATGGCTAGAGCACATTAAACTCCATCTAATACTGTTACCTTGAGGTCCATAGCCAACTGGTACAAATTAGAGCAGGCCTAACCTGTGCCAGGGCACACATTCAGGGAGCAGTTAAGTGATTGTCAAACTGTCTGGAGTGGTTCATGACCATGAATGCCAGACTCAGGGCAGACTATCAAAAAGCTGGGCAGACACCCCAGATGCTGGTTGTATGTTCTATAATTAGAATTCACCAACCCAGTAACAATTGTAAACTCCTGGGTCACTGTAACAGTCACAGACAGTCCCCTTGGGCATTTCAGTCTAGCTTGCCACCAAAAAATTCACAAAGTATTCAAGTCATTTATCCCAGATCAATTTGTACCTTAGATCTCACACCAAAGACAATGCTGGTAGCAAAACATATAGTAAATCAACAAAGAATATATTAGCTAGGAAAAAGAAATGAGAGAGTTATTTGCAGGTTAAAGTGGGCAATATATAAGCACAAATGAGTTGCAGTCTTAGGTTCCAAAAAGTGACAGAGATGTAGTCATCTGTCCACTGAATGTCTTCTAGGGCTTACCCAGGTTGGCCCTGGGACACTCTTCTTTTATATTTTAGCTCCAGCCCCTGCAAGAGTCCAAACAGCAAAAAGATAACCATTTCTTTTTGTGATAATCTTTATATGCTCTTCCCCAAGAGTTCAAAGTGATGAGAGGAGGGCTCCTGCACATAACTTCTTCATTGGTAGATGGGGCACTCAACACAGTTTTTGTCCTTCAGTGGCCTATTAGTCTTGATAGTCCTTCTTGAAGGGTGGGGAAATTACTCTTCCTGCCTAGGTTCACAAGTTCAGAGCAGGCATGTTTACAGTTTTAAAGCAAAACTTACATATTCCTTTATAGCATAGGCTACAGACAATGCAAGTAAGATTAATGCATTCAGCAACTTACAAGAATTTGATGGAGTCTGAACATTAAAGAGATTCTCATAAGTCTAACACCTATCTTGAACAATACTAATATGTAGGTGAACTGGTCTGGTTTCCAGCTACGAACTTGTCAGTGCTCAGCTGATGCCTACAGATTTAGCAACAAATGGTACCTGGTCTGCCACCATCATAGTGGTCATGGGTTCTTAACATCTCATCTTTTCTCTCCTCTCCAGGGCTGCCCTGGGTGCTGCATTTCACAGGGAGGCGTACTGTAAGGGGAGCTTCCCTAGATTCAGGCAGAGCCCAGTCAAGATACTATCCCGCTCTTCTGCAATGGGATAGCCATAACGATTTTCTTCACCCTCTCTTGCAATGCAGCAAGTGGTCAGAAGGGGAGCATTTGAGCAGCTGCAGCAAATTAGAGTTTAGGACTGGAGAGTCAAAATATGGGAATTATTATTTTTTTGTGAAAAATTTCTCAGTTTTTTTGGCAAAATTGTTTGAAATGAAAAATATCCATTTTGAAATGAATGGAATCTAACCAAAAACATTGTTTTCATTATTGGGGTTTCCTTCTCTCCTTCTCTTCCTCCTACCCCTTTTCTGCCCTTTTCCAGTGGAAAAAGGGGCAATAAAGGGAGAGAAAGGGGGGAAATCACAAACCTTTCTGATATTGCTTCCATTTGATTCTGAGTAAAATGAGAATAAATGGTTTAATTGAAAAATCCAAACATTTCTCAAGATATATAACTTCTTTGTGAAAATCTTAAGAGTGTTCAAAGAGCCATTTTTCAATGAAAAACCTTTTCGATGAGAAATTTTTGACCAGCCCTAGAAGGGTAATCTGTTCCTCCGAGCACTTTTGGCTCATTTGGGGAAGTAGTGGAAGACAGAGTTCTCGCTCTGTAGCAGTGGATCTGATTCAAATGCATCTGTTTTCAAATTGCAGGGTGCAGATCAGGGGGTACAGTTTCTGTTTGTAATCAGATACAAATTTCATTCTTAACACAGTCAGCCTTTGGAGTCAGAGTCTCAAGTGCCAGAAGTGGTCATCAGTTCAGACCCACTGCTGCAGGGCATTGGAGATATTAACCTAAATCAGGGAGGGCATGCTACTTCCTCATCAGCTATATTTAGTCTCACAAGGGAAGTGTCCTGGAAAAGAGTATATTTTGACGAGCAGCGTTGTATTACAACTGTTTGCCAATCTGTGAAACAATTATACTGCTGATCCCTTCACTGTACAGGGAAAGACCATTACGGAGCCAAGAAGAATAAAGAGCTTGCGTTTGGTGGTGACACCTGCGTTTGAATAACTGCAGCCAATGCAAACTGCACTGGGCTTTCACTCATGAAGAAGTGTGGAAGTCCCAATTGTAATTTGAGGTTGTGAGTGGTGTTAGGAGTGCTACGGCCGATGTAGGATTCAGGTCTGATTATTCGCCTGAGATAGTACTTTGGGTTTTCCTTGCCTGTTTAATTTTTTGAAACATATGTAACCCTTCTGCCCCTCTGAGTTAGCAGCAACAAGGGCTGGGTTCAGTATCCAGGGGTTCCGTTTCAATAACAGAAGGCATAACCGGCTCGAGCCCCCACCCAGTGACCTGGGACACTTACATACCACACCCTCCTGGGCGCCTCTAGGAGGCAATACTTCCCCTCTCGCAAGCACGGAGTCGGAGTGTAGCAAAATCTTTTTAATAAAGGAAGGAATCAATGTGGCATCCCATTGGAGAAACACCACAAACAGAGTTATAACACAAACCATAACCACCCCCCCCAAGTACATTTGGCAATGTCCTTTCCCCCTTAGGGTCTTAAGTCCAATCACTCCAAAGTCCAACAACCCAAAAGTCTCTGGTCAATGCCACGCCAGAATTCAAGAGTCTATCTGTAGAGTCCCTCCCCCCAGCCTGGGTGAAAGGGGCACCTTACGTGTCAGGCCAACTGCCCTGCCTCTCCGTGGGTTCTGCTTCCGCTTTCTCCACGAACTGCTCCGCCTTACCAGCCGCTCCACTCTGCTCCTCCAGCCGTCCTCACAACTGCTCCGCTCCACGCAGCTGCCTCATGAGCTGCTCCAGTTGTCCCAGCAACTGCTCGGCTCCGCTTGCTCTGTGGGCTGCTCCACACGCCCCACAGCTACTCCGCTCTGCCGACCGCTCCACTCCACCAGCTGTCTGTGGTCCGCTCCAGCCACTCTAAAACTGCTCCACTCCGCCAGCTGCCTCTGTTCCACAGTATAGCTCAGGCTCCCCCACTAGTTAGCACAGCACTCAGTGCTCCCAGCTCAGTAATTTCAGCTCTTTGTGATTTCAGCTCTAGTGATCTCAGCACTTAGTAGAGGGGAGCCCAGTGCTAGTGCACCATTAGCCAAAGTGAGTTCAGACTCAGCAACCTGTATCTAGAGTCTTAAGGGAATAAAAATAAACTCTGACATTCCACACAGTGGAGGAGGTGGGGTGGCAACTGGTGCTTCTAGCTCCACAAGGAGCCTGCACCACCAGCACAAATACCTGTCCCCAACCTCTCTCTATTCACAGGGTTTTGGAACCCATGTCCCTTGTCTAGCAAGTACCACCCAACTGAGGTTGAGTCATTTCTGTCACAAAGCAGTCCCACAGCTCGGCAGTCTGGGATGGGGTAGGCGTGCCTATGCAAATATTTGAGATTTCGCATTCCAGACATTCTTTCCACACTTCCCATACTTCACCACCAGATGTCAGGGTCAAATATTTGAGATTTCGCATTCCAGACATTCTTTCCACACTTCCCATACTTCACCACCAGATGTCAGGGTACAGCTCATCCTGACTCTGCTTACACATATATTCTTACTAATATGTGTAAACAAAGGACAAAGACACTGTATATGTTGCTTCTGCCTAGCCAGATGGGTTTGTTAGTATAATGGGAATGGATAAGAGCAGTTAGTGTTACTGGGCATGGTGGGAATATAATATATGAGCGCACACTTGAAGACTGCCTCAATTCCTATCTCAAGGCAAGGTCAAGCAACCAGTCAGGAGGGGCAAGCGGGGTTTCGAGGGGAAGGTAAAGCACTAAAAGGAAAGAGAAATCCCTGCCCCTGATGGTAGCACAACCTCACTCCTTACCCCTCCCATGGAGTACAAAAGAGGTGAGATGAAGACCCCAGACCCATGACTACTCCCCCTCAAACGGAACATGACTATAAATTGTAAGGGATGGGACTGTGGGCATGTATTGCAGGTATAATTATGCCTCTAAGGGGCGGGATGCTGGGAAACAAGGTTCTGAGGCATCAGTGTTATGGACATGCTTACTAGAAAATAACTCCAATAAAAATCATATCGTCAGCACCTCGAACATCTAGTCTTCTGCTTTCTGGCTGCATAACAAGAACTGGGGAGAGGGTGAAGGGAAAGCCCTCTAACAAGCAGAAGAAATTGGAGGTGGTTTCTATGGTTTAAACTGTGATTACAGATGAGGATTATTGTTGTTTGTGCCAATGGACATTATACTGATACACACACACACACTCTTTACAGCTTCCCCATGCTGCTATGCACAATTATAGATAGAAACATCAAAATGCTGTCAGATAATTGTCAAACCTATCAAAGCACTGATGTTCTAGATTTGCAAATCTGCGTGTCGCTGCTTGTCCAACTGCAAAACAGCAATTGCATTTTAAGTATAAACATCAATTACTAAAATGTATTTACTGAAGATTTATACGGCTGCAATAGATGTTACTAATCCTCAACATGTATATGTCATATTATTTCCTTATGTAGCTGCTATAAAAGAATAAATGCCTTGCCCTGAGGACCTTTCAATCTAAGAATTTGATCCAGAGAACACTTTCTTTTGCAGTCTGTCTTTATAGGTCCAATCTAACTTCCATAGGATTTTGATTCAGAAAAGCAATTTTGCTTAAATCCATCCTGATTCAGCAAAGCACTTAAATACATATGTAAATCCCACTAAACATTAATCTCATGCCGAAATGCTTTGCTGAACTTGACTGGGAAGCTTTCTGTTGACTTCACTGAAAATTTGATCAGTTTCTTACTTGGTTAGTCCTATTGATTTCAATGGCCTTATTCACGTATGTAAGGAATGCTTTTCAGGATTAGTCCCTAATGTAGAAAGAGGAGTGGGTGAAAGGATGCAACACACTCTCATTCTTTTGTTTGTAATAATAAAGGGACATCATGCACTTAAAAAAATTACGCTTCTGTTTAAAACTGTTTTTCTTGCTGTTATAACATACACATAAGCTTACTAGAACTTTGTCATTAGAGACAAAAAATAGATCTCTATTTTTCCAGTTTGTTTACTCTGACAACACCTTGGTCCAGATCCTCAAAGGTATTTAGGCTCCTGCCTTGCATGTGGGCCGTTTTCCCTAGTCAGTGTTATGACTTCCCCTATGAAGTCAGTCAGTGACCAGAAATTAAAAGTATTACCTTGCATTTCCATGGGGCCTTTCATCCATCACTGGAAATGTTTAAATCAAGACTGGAGGGGGTTTTTCTACAAAATATGCTCTAATTGAAACAAATTAATTCAAAGAAGTCCTGTGGCCTGTGTTACACAGGAGGTCAGACTAGATGATTACAATGGTCCCTTCTGTCCAAATAACCTATGAATTCATGATCTATAAAAGTAACCAAGTGCTAGAGCACCCCTGCCTTTAAGGTAGGTGGTATTATCCTCATGGGCTTCTGCACAACAACGAGAGAGAATATTTTTTAGAAGATAGCAAAATGTGATTGTAGAACAATGGGCAGAGAGATCTGGTTGCAAGTGTAGTACCAGAAACGAACATTAAGTTAGTCTTTGAAACTAACTAGATTATAAATTGATAATGTCACTCTAGCTTTTCTTCCTATGAATCTTGAGTATGGTCTTTCTACCTTTGTTAGCCTTAGCTCATTATTTTTTATGTGCCATGTTGTATTGTCTGTTTTTGTTCAGTCTTTTTAAGAATTCTGAATGTATACATTTTATTATACATTTATGTCTCTCTTTTTAATATTTCACTGAATCCACGGTGATTTACTCACTTAGGTGCTGATATTGCACCACAGAAGTTGATGGGGTTTTGTCAAAAATGTGATTGGGAGCAGGATCAAGCCATTAACTCTTTCCTACATTTGTGTAACCATCTTTTCTGTTCTTTTCCTGAAAGGTTAGTCCTTGCCTAGTTAGAGCAATCTCTTTCCCAGCCTCCTGCTTGTACCTCCATCATTAAAATAATGTCCTCCTCCACTTGCTCAGCCCAAGCCCTCTACCCTGTGTGAATGAACAGTTCATTAAAAGTTAGCTCCACTGACATCAGAAGGTCCATAGAAAAAGTGAGCTGTTGCCCAGGAGTTGTAATCTCAGTGCAGAGCTTGTATTATTTCTGCCTTCAACCACTAGCTTCATGCCACAGGCCTAAACAAAATGCACATTTAAAAGTGAACATGTTCAAGTTCTCATGCTGCTGGAAGCAGTTTAGAGATGCTGACAAATGAAGAAAAACAAGTTTCCTCCATGCTGTGCTGCTTGTTTCATGCATAGACTCATTTATTGTCTGGATAATGGAAGCATTAGAATTCAGTGCTTTGCTTCATTCTCAGAAACATTGTTCAGCACTCTTAAATCGATGCAATTCAGTGGGTAATTCATAGCTGGAATTAAATCTAACTGTACTTGGGCTTTGATCCAGCAAAGCACTTAGCATGTGCACATCTTTAAGCATGCAAATAGTTCCACTGAAATCAAGTAAAGTTATTATGAACTTATCAAAAATAACTTGATTTGGGGACAGGATGACTTATTTGATTGCTAACAGGATAGGTTACCTATCACCTTCTAAACATTCTCTCACAGTCCAGGCCAACAGTGCCAAGGAGCTATTATCTGATGACTATTCAGGACCCTATGTTATGTGAGATGAGTTTGGGGTCACATTCCTATTTCTCGTGTACAGATATCCATATTGCAGAAATCTCCATTGAAACTAGCACATTTTATCCCTCTGAGAACTGAAGCAAACACTTTCTCATCTTTCCCAAGACACTTGCTCCTTACAGAATTTGAAATGACTGATTTAAAATCTGATGTGTGGATTACACCATTTTAGTTGGTGCAAATGGAGCATTGCTCCACTGTTGTCAATGGAGTGATGCTAATTTTCACCGTCTGACAATCTGGTAACCAATATCGAATGTTGTGCCTGATTCTGTGATCCCTTATTCATATGAGTAGTCCCATTGACATCCACATGTAGGTTGTAAGCACCTTGAGGAAGAGTTGATGTCTACCTCCATGTCTTGTGCAGAGCTGGGCAGACTTCAGGGGCTCTGCAAATAATAATAATAATGCTTAAGAAGAAGGATAAACTTGCATTCTCCTTGATTTCTTCTGCATACTTTACTACCTAGATATCATCTTCCAGAAATACAATACTCTAGACTGAAATCCTGGCTCCCTTCAAGTTGATGACAAAACTCCCATTGACTTCAACAGGGCCTGGATTTCACCCTCATGCTCATAATTCAGAAAGGGAGGGTTAACTATCAGCTTCAAGTGTGAAATACCTGGAGTTTCCCAGCTTTGAATCTCGACAGTGTTGATTCAGCTCATCATTCTTTCAAGGCAGATAGAATATCTTCCATGAACTTTAGTCTATGGGGCCTTTCAGGTAGGACATTTAAAACCTCTGTATACTATGGTATTTTTTATCAGAATGGGCATTTTGTCCTTGACTGAATCTTCCCCTCTTTATTCATTGTTGTTCTAGGTATTGCTAGCCAGCCTGCTGCCCTCCACCTCAGTTATTGTTTACAACACCCAGTTCCTTAGTCATGGCCTGATTAAATAGTCTATCATGTTCTCTCGTTTGCACATCTTTTTGCTGTATTGCTCAGATAATTTTTCTGATTACTATCCATTTAAATTGACTGGTATCATAGCTGACATCAGTGGGGTAAATCCTGATTTACACTGGTGTAAATGAGATAAGGCCCAAAGTCTATGACAGTCCAATTCTGTCACCCTTACCTCCATTGTGAAATCCCTTGCTGCACAATTAGTCCCATTGATATTAATAGGATTATTATAATTTATTAGTCTTACTGCCGTGTCTAGGGGCCCTAATTGTAGACCAGGACTCCATTGTGCTAGACAATGTACGTACACAGAACGAAAAGATGGTTCCTACCCTAAAGGGCTTCAAATCTGAGTACAAGACAAGAGGCAAGAGATGGATAAAGTAGAATTCAAGGAACCAATGAAAAGATATTGGTCAGTGTGATGGGCAGTGCTCTCTGCACAGGCAGTCTAACTGATATCAAGTATTTTTTCAGCATTATGCAGTGAGCATCGACTGTGTGATACTCAATAAGAGGTAGTAGGTTGGGTGGAGATTGACTCTTAATGTCTTGAAAAGGAAAGCAAGTCACCTATGTTCAGAGACAACCCTTGTCTACCGATAGCAGGGAGTGGGGGACAGAGTGAGGGCAGTCGGCTTTAGGAGCGTTACTGAGCATGCTCAGTCAGTGTGTGCATGCTCAATACAAGCCATTCAGTAAATCAGGGGGAGGGGGCCTGTGACCACACATGCACCTCCCATGGGTCACCTCTATTTATGTTTGATGTTGTAGAGAAAGCCGAGCCAGTGAAAGGATGCAAGGAGAGAAGTGACATGGTAAAAGAGATGGACTAGGAAAATGATCTTTGCAGAAACTTTCGGAAAAGATATAAATGAGGCAAGATTGCCTTTGCCAAGGCCAGACAAAAGGAAATTGCAGTAATCAAGATGCAAGATAAGAGATTTGGCGAGAGTTTTAATTGTGAAGATGGACAGGAAAGGCTGTATCTTGGAGATGTTATGCAGAAGGAATCAGCACGATTTAGATATAGCCTATATGTGAGGACCTAAGGAAAGATCTGAGTCAAAGATGATGCACAGGGTATGGGCCTGAGTGACAGGCAGGATGGTAGTGTTGTCCACAGTGGTCAAGAAAAGAGGTAGCAAAGAGGGCTGTGGGGTTGGAGGGAGATAAGAGCTCTGTTTTAGCCATGTTTAGTTTAAACTGATGGCTAAACACCCATGAGGAATGTTAGAGAGACAGTCTGAGATTTTAGTTTGGACAGAAGGGGATGAGTCTCGAGCAGAGATGTAGATCGGTGAGTTGTCATCATAGAGGTAGTAGTTGAATTTGTTTTTCTGGAAGAGATTGCCCAGAGATATAGTGTACAGAGAGAAGAGAAGAGGACCGAGGATAGAGCCCTGGGGCACCTCTGCAGATAGCTGGAGAGAAGATGAGGAGATCCTGGAAAAGAAGGAGTGATTCGAGAGGTAGGAGAAGAACCAGGAGAGGACAGAGGGAGCCAAGAGAGAACAAGATTTTAAAGAGAAAGGCGTGGTTGACCGTGACTACTTGTGGAATAAGAATTCACTCAGTGTAGATAAGGCTGACAGAAATGGCACCTTGATGTTGTGTCTATCGTGTACAAATGAGCCATAATAAATGTAGTTGCAGATCCATCTCTCACCCTTCATAATAAAATTCAGTAGAACTTCCCTGGGGCATAACGGCTGGAACTAGGAGTGCTTGGGGTTCGACAGCATCCCCTGGCTTGAAGTGATTTCTATCATATTCAGGGTTTGCAGTTTTGTTCAATGGCTTTCAGCACCCTCACTATAAAAATTATTCCAGTACTCCTGTCGTGGGGAGACCCAGATTAAACTCTTGTAACTGTTTTATTTAATATTATTTAATATTATTTTAAAGAGATGGATGGATGGATGGAAAACCACATCAAGAAAATTATGATATTTTGGAAATTGTGTAACCTAGGCAGGGGACTAAAATCTCTACCATGACTTGCTGTTGACTTACATTCACAATAGATATGCATCTATTAGAAAGATGGTGTTAACTCAAAAAATATCATGAGTATCAAATCAGTTGTTTCTACAAGGAAAAAACATAGCTGAAGGAAAATTAATGCTAAGAATGAAGACCTAGAAAAGTCATAGAATTCTCATGTAAAGGTGCATATGCCCACCATAATTTTGCTTCCCATGCTTACATGTGCAAGAGAATGTTCTCTGCACATTGGCATGACAACTTTAACTTGTCACACTGTCCCTACCAATGTGTCAGCTTTTCCTGCTTGGGAGAACATCTCTATAGAACTTGTCTTGGCAAGAGCATGTCTTATGTTTTTCAATTCAGCTATATTTTAATCTCAATAGACAGGAGTGCCCATGGACACAGCATTTTTACATACTTAATTTTTCAATATTTTGCTGTTAAAAAACAAAGTTGTAATATATTCATACTAAGAGAACAACACTGAAGAAATTTGCATTTCCTCAACACAGTTTCTAGTTGCTAATCCTTTCCCTATTTGCATTGTGCAACTGTAATGGAGAACATCCAAAGTTAGCAAGGCACTTAATATGCTTACAGCGGTATTAATTTTAGAAATGTCTCTTGACCAAATACACTCTGTTAGCCAATGTGTTCTGCCTGTGATAACAGGATACCAAATGTTGAGTACAGCTCCAATCTATTTTTCTGAAAAGAAATTAGGAAGTAATGAGATGTGTCTTCATAAAAGTGAATTGTATGTCAGAATTACATGGCTCACGGTTGCATTGATTTCTCTCTGTTGTCATCTGATTTACAAGTCATTTCTTTATATCCTATTCGGAGATAACAACAGTAAGCTGGTGGTGGCATTCACATTTTGAGGCACTTGTGGCAGGAAAGTACAGCAATCCAATAATAAATAATGAGCTTGTTTCTAACCTCACTCTTGTTTGACTTTTGTGATGTTACCCCTGGTTCTCATTGGTTTTAGTGAAAGGAGAATAAAGCGCAATGAGTATAAATAATACATCAAACCACAGTGGTAATGGTACCTTAGTTTTTTTTTTTTTAGAATCAACAAAAACATCAGTTTTATATTGTTGTTGTTTACATTGTGTTTTGTTGAAGCTGATTGGGTCAAACAGTTTGCTGACTTGTACCCTGTACAATACCATTCACATCCATAGGACGTATGGGGAAAGTCAGTGAAGAATTTCACTCCTCCTCCTTAAGACTGCTTCTGCAATAGCATAATCTATCATTGGCCCATACGCCATGGAGAATTCCATTCTAATCAATGGGACTCAGTGCAGGTGTAAAGCAGATCGCAGGGCATTCTAGCAGATCACAATGCAAAACTGAGGCCTAAATATATACTGTATTAGTTTGTGCAATATGAAAACATATGGAAGGGTTAAAGAATGCCCCAGCTGGGAATGAAAGCTTAGCAAAATGCATCACTGAACTTCACATTTTTATAAAATCATAGTGTGGATAACATAGTAGTGGATGAAACATGAAACTGTATAATACAACTTCGATCAAATATTCTTGGACAACTGGACCTAAAAACCTGGGCTCCTCTTTAGTGCTTTTAACTACTAACAAAATCTAAAGGCTAACGTACAGTAATCACTATTGAAAAGAAAACTGCCTAATGTGAATGTTGTTTTAGTCCATTTAGAATGTGTACTGCATTGTCTTGCTAAATTATAGAAAATTACATCCCATAATTTTCATGCTGCCTTTAAATTGCTTTATATGAATCTTCCAATTCATCTTTGATTTTAGTTCATTGTGCTGTATACATTGTATTAGTTTTACAAAACATTATTGTTCCTTGAATATCCCTGGTTTACGATAGTTAGCTTGCCCCAGAGTCTGATGATGAGCATGCAATTGTCTTTGATGCAAAACTCTTCAAAAAAGCAAGCTCTGTGGCTTTATCTGCCTCTGCTATTTGTAATCATTAATTGTGCTGCCCTACCAAATAAAATTAATGTTTTCCAAAGTCCATTTCATTGGAGCAGAGAAGAAGTTTTTATGATAACTGGCACCACGGCAGAAAGAGGCAGTGAAATAAATGGCTCATTACCTTTTAATAAAAAAGAAACTGTGAATAAAGCAGAGTCCTCCTGACTTAATCAACTGCAATTATTGTACAACTGTTGGTCGGAGTAAAGAAAGTAAAACAAATGCAGAGATTGTTCTAAAAACTGTCTCAACCTTGAATGGAATTATCTAATCCATGACACTCCTTAAACACTACCACAAGCATTAAAAATTGTCTGTAATCCTACAGCTAAATCTGCACACAAGCATATAGATACAATGTTTTGTGGGAGAGTGCATTATTCTTGTACTTTGCATTTAGAGATAGACCCAAACAACCACTTTGTCCCAAACCTCTTCAGCTTTGGGGAGGATCAGAATCTGAACCTGGGTCTATATTTCGGCTTTGGGCCCAAAGGTATGAACCAAAACCCTAGTTCTAAATCTCCAACTGATTTTGGTAGGTGTTTTATCCCTGGCATAAAACCATAAAACAGCTGTAAGTGGAAACAAAATGTCAGCAAAATAAGCAGCCATGTGCTAAATTACCTATGATTTTTTAGATAAGTAATTACAGGGTACAAGCTACTATAAGGAGATTGAAAATATGTTGATATCCACAGCCACTGGTACTGATGTTGAAAAAGTTATGGAATTATTGGAATTATGTTTGTTTCTCTCCAGCCTAATAGGAACATTGGGCCAGATTAATGACTGCAGGAGAGATCTCCTTGATGCAATAGAAAAGGGTAGGAATAATCAGTGATCTTGTTATTCTTCTTGGACCTTTGCTAGTTGATTCAATACAGTTCATGTGGGATGGACATTAGTTAGAAACTGTTGATATTTCAGATATGCATAAATGATGCTTCCACATTTCAGAATGGCTCAGAAGGTCTTTCCTGCTTCATAGGTGGCAATATACATATACATACTTTTCTTTCACCGTCTTATCATGTGCCCTGTACTGGCACAGCTATTTCCTATTCAAAAACTCTTCTAGTTGGCACTATAAACATTTACACAAGAAAAAGTTTTAGTCAAAATATAATTGAAGAGTTCACTCATTTACTTTGCATATATCCACTTTAGATACTTACAGGACGTTCAGATCTAGTATCTGAGCACCAAGTGGAATACAATGGGTGAACTAGTCTTGGCAAATTAGGAACTGACTCGAAATCAGACCTGATTCTGAAAACTAACTCAAGGACTTGAAGTCTTAATTCCCTTTCATCTCCCTGTTCCCTTCATAGGTTAGGACAGGGGTCCCCAATGCAGTGCCCGCGGGTGCCATGGCACCTGCGGGGGCATCTAAATGCTCTTGCATCCTGGCTGGCGGTGGAGCATCCGCCGAAATGTTGCCGAATTTCTGCAGCATTTCGGTGGGGATGCCTTTCGATGATGTCACTTGTTGGGGCCAAGCGGTGTCATTGAGAGGCGTTGCCGCCGAAATGCTGCAGAAATTCGGCGGCATTTCAGTGGATGTTCCACCACCGCCATGGTCCTTTGTCTGGCGCCCGCCAGATGAAAAGGTTGGGGACCACTGGGTTAGGACCTCAACCCCTTCTCACAGCCAACCCTTACTTTTTCTTTCAGCTCCTGTCCTGATTTCTAACACCATCTCACTGCTATTCTGGCACCTGGAGAGTTTAATTTGCAATGGCTGGTACATTGGGGTCCAGTGGAGGGGACTAGAGTCAGGGGTAGGATTGGAAGAAAGAAAATGCAGAGGGCAGTCAAAGGATTGGACTAGAAGTTAAATGAGTGGGAGGCAGCTCATGCTTGACTTGTGGGAGTCTGGCCTCTGTAGGTTCAGTTAAAGTCTGGGGGAGGAGAACTTGTAAATGTTTGTCTGAACTCTCTCATCCCGTTATTGTTACTAACACTGTCCTTCAAGGACGTTTTTTTGGCTTTTATACTAGTCTAACTCCTTAAAATTCCTTTTAGTTTGTAATATAGTATCTTGTTGCCTTGTTGCTATAGATATATAATAATAATCAGTAGTGTATTAAATAGCAATATATCTTTGAGAGAGAGAGAGAGCATGGCTTGAGTTGTCCTTAGAGTGGGAACACCATTCTGCTCATTGGTATGCAAATAGATGCACCAAGGATATGAGAAATTCAGAAGCAAGTGAGATGTTTGCTCTGTTCTTTTGCTTGCCAACAGACATTATGCTCTTCCAGCTCAAGCTAAGCTATTTTATTGCTGTTCTGTTGTCTGAGCTTTGGGAACAAACACAAAGGACTGGGTGCATCTCTGTGTGCCTGGAATTCTTATTTCAATATTGCAAGCAAAAATCGTAGGAGGACAGCTCTGGAAGAAGTAGAAGCTATGTACCTTTCGTGTGTGTGTGTGTGAATATATATATTTGGAAATGATGTTGCACTTGCAGCCACTGCTGGAAGTGGATAGGGCTACCCTCAGAGGCTTCCATTTTTGATTCGAGAGGATCTAGGGGGCAGTGTTAGGTGATTGCTTTTATGGCCCAAGGGTTCCTTTATGTGGGTTATCATGAGTATCTAATTTGTCATCCCTGTTACTCAATGTGTTTGTGAAGCTGGTGGGAGAGTTAGTGAAGACATATGGACTGAAGTGTTTTCAGTGTGCTGGTGAGTCCCATCTTTATAACTCTCTCTCATCTATTGCAGAGAGTACAGCTGAGTATTAGGGGAAAGATTAGATGACAGTGACCCAGTGAAGCCCAGAACTGAGAAGACAGGTTTTAATAATGGATTGGGGAAAACAAATTAAATATACAGCTGAGACTATATCAGCCTCCTTGACTGAGGCTGTCGTTTCATCAAAGTTCACAGCTCAAGTGTCTGACTGGCTGCTTCTAGACTAACAAACAAGGTCAGACATCAACTTGGCTTTTTATACATCTTCTGTAGCTAGGACTGGTGTGACTATTTCTTTCAGATTTAATCCTTGCTATCAGGATCTTGTCTCACCTGTGGATTGGTTCTCTACAATGTGCTCTGGATGGGTCTGCACCTAAGTCCATTTAGAAGTTGAAGCTACAATAGAAAGCATGAGCCCACTTTCTTTGTAAGGTCAAGAGAAGATCCTAATCTTTCTGTGACTTTCGTCTAATATCACTGCATCTAGTTCTTGCCATGACTGGCTGCTTCGTCCTGTCATGCCTTTCACCTGACAATGTATTTTGGTTCTGAGTAATTCAGTGCAAGGAAAACAACTTGTTAAATACATCGACCTGCTACCTTCAGTGGTCTGTTTCCCTCATAAGACTGCAGAATCCTCCTTTTTTAGGGTCTGTGCAGTTTTAAGAGGCTCGTCAGTAATGAAGAAGTTTCTCTGAACTGTGTTGGATTTTCCTTAAAAGTGGTCATTCCTTCTCTGACAAGTCTTTGCTTGTTATCCCTATCCTGGGCTGCTGTGTCCCAGTGTGTGATGTCGATGCCACATCTCTTGATGTTTATCTTGAAAATGTCTTTGAAATGTTTCTTTTGGCCTTCCCATTTCCTTTCTCCTTTGGTGAATTCGGCATACAGCAGTTGTTTTTGGTAAGTGTACATCAGGCATGCGCACACAGTGCCTGCTCCACTATAGCGGCTGTGTTTCAGTACCAGCACTTGATACCTTTGCTCCATGAACTGCCCTGGCTACCTATGGTCTTCTGTGTGGGATTTAATACATTGTTTTAAGCTACCTAAATGTCCTGGGATTCTCCATCCTGAGAGAGAGCCTCTCTCTCTGTACCATACTTCTGAAGAAGAGATCAGTAAGGAACATCAAACTGAAACTCTTGGACTGTAAGTGAAGGAGCTGCTGGCAAGGTGTTCTCCATGAGGGCCCATCACCTTTGCCTTCTATCTATGTAAGATACCTACATGTCCCCCACCTTACAATCTTTAATGTATTTATTCTTACAACATCCCTGTGATGTAGGCAAGTACTATTATGCCCACTTTACAGATAGGGAACCAAGACACAGAGAGGCTAAGTGATTTGTCCAAGGTCACACAGATAGTCTGTGGCAGAACAGAACTTGTACCTGAGTCTCCCAAGTGCTGGGCTAATGCCCTAACCTCTGGACATCATGAGTTCATTTCTTCCCTCCTGGTCTGAAATAGCCTGAATTTGTTGACCTTCGAGGCATGTTGCAAAGTCCATCTCTTTGAACAGACATATCAGGAGGGCTGGCAAGGCTGGAGGTGAGTTTTCTCTATGGAATTTCAGAGGAGGAAAATTTCATTGTTTTAAATGTGTTTTTTACTGCCTCTCGGTTTTATGTATGTGAGTTGGGCGGGAAGGGGAACATGCCACAGTTTAGGTTTTGCAAAGATTTTGTATTAATTTTTTAAGTGATTGCAAAGGCGCCTAAAGCCAGGATTTGATGTGCGTTTTGTTAAACTCAAGTAAATACATACAGTATCTAGCTGCCCTGTTTATTTTTAATACTGCAACCACATTTGGTAATAAAAAGCACAAGGAGACCATGTGTTGCATATGAAGTAGCGATGCCATTTTCCTCTTCCCAGTACACAAGCCAGTGTGAGAGCCACCAGCACCACTGCCCACATCACCTACTGTAGGAGCTCACTGGTGGTCTTTAACCAAGTTCCTGGCCCTGCGTAGATGATGAGGTGATAGGCCTCCTGGCATTGTTTTTTTCAACAGATTTTTTCCTAATCTGGCTACTACAGTTATTTAGTATCTTTCACCCAGTATTGCTCATTAATATAATTTGTGAAGATATGCAATTTTAATTAGACTTGATACTATATTTTTGAAGAAATTGGTTACATAGCAGCTTAAAGCATGTTAGTTTATTTTGAAATGAAGACCCGTAAAGCCAATGCTACTGTCACTCATCCTGAGTCACTGTGACCATCCAATCTGAGTTGCATTCATGTGGAACAGTGCCTCTGGGCTGGTGACTATTAGCTCTTCTCTTCGTAGTCACTGCCTGGGTTTTTTTTAGTTCAGCGGTTAGATATGGAATGTAAATTTGCTAAAAATAGATCATGATTTGGTCTGTACAGTCTGCATGTAAGTTTGTATTTTTGCAATAAATTGTAGGACAGTGTCTTTTAAAGCGAGATCCCTTGAAATGGCATTAAAACATCCGGCGTGAAAACATCTGACATTTCCAGACAAATTGAGAAACTCAAATTGTTCTGGTTTGGTGCTTTTTTGCACGATCAAATCAGCATCTAAAATCAATGCTGAGCCTTTTTTTATCATTTCTCTATATCTTATTTTACTGACAGTTCAGCTTTCCAGATTAAGAACTTACAAGTGCAGTATTCATTGTTTCAGTATGAATTTCACCTATCACTGTGGTGTACCAATGTTTCAGAAATTCACGTATTAATGAATGTTAGAAATCTCATTTATTTTCTGAGAAAACTGTCAACAACTTCTGAGCAACCTTTCAAATCAAGTCTGAAGAGCTAACATTTCAGTGAATTTCAGTTACAAATAATGACATTTTTATTAGATCTCTCTTTTCTTTAAGATGTCTACTTTCACAAGTCATACATGTACTATACGCTCCAATGTTCTGTATTTTCCAGAGGTATGATTTAGAATTCTGTACCTTTTAAGATAAAAAATCAAGAAAACATGCCTCTGATGAAGTGGGCATTCACCCACGAAAGCTCATGTTCCAATAAGTCTGTTAGTCTATAAGGTGCCACAGGACTCCTTGCTGCTTTTACAGATCCAGACTAACATGGCTACCCCTCTGATACAAGAAAACAGATTATAGTACTCCATTTTGTATATAGCATGTTAAACTGAAGCTGCATCCCAATGAAAGAAAGAAAATAAAAAGTGTAGCCAAAGGTGAAGTTTGGGGGGGAAAATGGACAACTGATGAAACACAAAGATACTGGATAGCTGTTCCAGATGGCAGGAGCTTCATAGAGTATTAGGGTTGGAAGGGACCTCATCTAGTCCAGCCCCCTGCTCAAAGCAGGACCAATTCCCAGATTTTTATCCTAGTTCCCCAAGTGGCCTCCTCAAGGATTGAACTCCTAACCCTGAGCTTAGTAGGCCAATGCTCAAACCACTGAGCTATCTCTCTCTTTCTTGTGCCCTTCAGAAAAGAAGGCTTTCTTCCCAGGAGAGAATATGCAGAGGAACAGAGAGGAGGTACTAGATGAACAGAAAGAGAAGGGATGGAAGCAGAGATAAATATAGAAATTCTCCTCCTCTCACTTGCATCCTTTTCCCACTACTGTAGGTACATCAGCTCCAATGGAGTCACTCCAGAATTACACTGGTTTGAGAAATGGTAAAATCCTGGCCCCATTACACTAATGTCAAAATTCCTATTGACTTCAGTGGGGCCAGAATTTCACCTCTGTTCAGCAAAGTAAGTTGGATCAAGCCGCTGGTGGCTTTAAAAACAGGAAAGGCAATTAATCAACCTGGTTTATCTATTGATCAGTCAGGAAAGATGCCAGTTCTTTGTGAAACTCAGTGACTTCTGTGTAGCAGCTGAGAAAATACACCTTTTACTTTGCATTTGACTTTCACTGAGCAAGAACTGATTTTCTCTGTGAATTTGTCATGGCAAATGAATGAGGGGAACGTCTGAGACTGCTCCAAGGGCCTTGACTCTGCAGCTTTGTGAAATGTGAGTTAATTTCACAAACTCATTTCATTTAAAAAAATAGGAATTTTGGGAGTGTGTGTGAAAAGAATGCGAGATGGGTCTCCCTGTGCCTGCTGTGTTATAATTGCTAAATGTTCCCTAGCAAAATGCCTAAGCTGATATGCTAGGGAGTGTGCTTATTAGTTAGTGCAAAATGAACCTGCTGGCTTATTATGGGCAGAAATTGAGGCGGGCATGTCAGGCTGCTGGCAAAGATGGGTATTTAGCTAGTGATGATCCCTGGCTGGCAGGGCACTCTTACACGCCAGCACAACATAGAACGACCTGCAGACTGCTCTAAGCGTCGCCATGGGACAATTCAGGGGAGGGGATGGAAAGACGGGAGAAAACCACCCCTGCCTTCCTCCTTTCTCAGCTGAGTTCAGCTCAGCCGCCACCTAGAATTCTTCCCTCTAACTCAGTTGCAATCAATGGCATTATACATTGGTATAAAACTAGTGTCAGCTCAGAACTGGTAAAGGCGCATTGCCACAGGGAGTATGTCAAACTGGAGATACCATATGGTGAAAGGAAATGTGTGAACATAGACTAGCATATGCCATACAGAGGAGTCTGTGGCTGTATCCTCGAGGACGGATGAAGCTAATTTGGTAACAGACCCTTTAAAATTGATCTGTACCTGCATAAGCTACTGTACTGTACAGAGATGATCTACCTTGCATATGAGAATGAGCAATTTTATAAAACGACTCTATGACATAAGCATGCTACAGTTATGAGCCTGCTGACATTTAGATGGATATGATGATTGGACAGCTTCAAAGATAGTCACATAGTTTGCCCTGAACAACATGAGTCAGTTCCACCGGAGCCGAGAATAGTGCTAATCACCTTCCCACAGTAGAAATTTAAAATAATTCCTTCAATACTGAAATACATTGTGAAATAAGGGCCCTTAGATTGCTGTGCAGTTTATAAATAATTGCACTGAAAAGGCTGGAAATTCATAGGGCTGGATCTCAAACGCTAATGAAGTCAATAGGAGTCTTTCCACTGACTTTAGTGAACTTTGGATCAGGCTCAAAGAAGGGGCTGGTCACTTAAAACCCGTGAATTCTGCTTTTCCTTTCACTTATATTTGTGTAAATAAGGTGCAACTCTGTTGAAATCAATGGATTTATACGAATGTAAAACCTCTAAGAGGGGAATTCAGCCCGTGGGGTGTATACTGAACAACAGAATTGGACTAAGCTGTAGCTTTACAGATAGTTAATCAGCATAGGGCACTGGCTGGCCCAGGGGGAGTTTGGTAACAGCACAGAGACAGTTTTCACCTCTAGGTTGCTGGTTGGATTCCATGCCCGCCTGGTTAGTAGACACCAAAATTTATCTACAGCTATTGACTTTAAGATGGGCTGTAAGAAAAGAATCTGATGGTCTCAATCCAGCTCCCAGTGGAAAAATGCTCCCCTCACAACAACCTCAGTTTGCTTATTTCAGCCCAGAGGCTAGGAACTGAATGTGTTTTCATGTATCCTTTCCCCCTAGACATGGTCCCTCCAAAATAAGATCCAGGTTCTTTAGCTCTGTGCCTTCCCTTATTTGAATAAATTGCTAAATCCATTATCCAAGTCCCAATATCATGGCTTCATTAGCACTAAACTCACACACACAAACTCTACAGATGGTCTTCAATGAGCAATTAGACTGAGAAATTTATTGCATCATAACTATTTTACAAGCATTTTGTCTGTTTTCTTTTTATGGACAAATAAACCTTTTCTTTATGTATTGTGATTAGGCTTCACCTTGAAATTATTTTAATGAGATAAATAATTGGGCTATTGTAGTTCAATACCAGGAGATGAGGCTTAGGTAAGTTGATGGTAGTTATGATTGCTTAATAATATAGTGTTCACCATCCTATGATATAGCTTCCAATTCTGCTCTCTGATAAACTGGTGTAATTAGCGTAACTCCACATTAGCGTCACGGAGAGCAGAGTTTAGAGCACGGTTCATCTGGAACTCATTCGAAATCAAGTTACCGTTGAGGTGATTCAGACTTTAATCATCACAGGTATATGTAAAAAGCAGGGTAAAATTTTTAGGGAAAAACTTTTGTTGGTGACATATGCAGATTCAGCAATACTGGAATATTTTGCCAATTCATGTTAATTTTAACTAGGTGTTTCAGCCAGAAAAAAATATATTCTGAAAAAACTGAAATGTTTAGTTTCAACAGTTTCAGAGTGAAACATTTTGATATATTGTGTTAAAATCACTTTTTGTTTTAAAATTCGTTTCAATTTAGTATTTTTAAAATGCAACTATATAAAAAAAATCCCTGCTCTACATCAAACGTGAAACACTTAGACTCAAAACAATTTTTTTCAACTTTTCGATTCACCAAAAAGTCCCATAAATTTTATTTTTGGATCAACCCCAAATAATTTTTTCCCTAATTTTTCAGAATGGACAGAAGAACTAAAAAATCTGTTATTCACACAGCTCTACTGATGATGAACATTGTTCGTTGAACCACAGCAGTTTTAATTTCATTAATAGGAAAAAATTATCATCTTTTACACTCTTTTAAAATATCACCAGCTTGATATATTCACTTTTGTGGATAAAAGGCTGTCATATCATATACCCTACTATAGACAAGCATGCAAGAAGGTACCTTCTAGATTACAACTACTTGAAAGACTAATTTATCCCTTATCCTCTTAGTTAATATAGTATTATGTTAACTGAACTATATTTGAATGAACCAGGTCTGATTTCCTAAAGCAAGAAAGAAGACAAGCAGACTGACAAAATGAGTTTCAGACAAAATTACTGTTCCCAAAAATAGGCCACAAGACTTTGCAGGGATGGCTGTGGCAAGCTTTTGACGTGTTATTTTTAATACAACTTCTTACACTAAGTGGCCAATGGTAAGCATCTTACATAATGAAGGAGAAGGGTTTTTTCCCCAAACATGGCTCCATTCATCTGTCTTTCTCTGTCATTCATTTAGATACTCACAGACTTCCTGATTGTTATACATCTCACTTCAACGGAACTTCCTTTGTGGAGAGTTCTCTCCCGTTTGTACTGGCATGTCAAGCTAGACGTATAGCAGACTTTATGCTTTGCTGGCAATTCAAAAGCAATTAGTTTGGATTGAAGCAAAAAACATTTTTGGGGAGGAATTTTTGGAGAATCAAAATGTTTCATTTTGCTTTGATTTTGAGTATTTTTGATATTTTTAAAAGGAAATTTTGAAATCAAAACTCATTTTGGACAAAAAATCAAAACATTTTCATTTTCTCAAAACAAAAGTATTTGATTTTTTTCAGAGGGTTATTTTAGGTTTATTTTTGACCAAAACAAATTGATGAAATTGACGTGAAATCATAACATGTTTGTGTGTCACTGGATCTGCATTTTTTGCTGAAAAAGGTTTTGTGTGAAAAATTTTGCCCAGCTCTCTCAGCATGACAAAATGTAAAAATCTTGTCAAGTTTCATGTTGACTGGAGCATCTGTATGTGGGGCAGGGTTTGGTACATGTCTGTTTCTGATTCAGTGGCAAGTATATTATCAGAAAGCTTCTACATTCACTTTCCTTTTTCTGAAAGTTCTGATTAGATTTCTTACACAGTTTGTGCTGCATCTCCCTCTAATGGTGCCTCTAAACGAACCATCTTTTTGTTCTGTGTTTGTACAGCACCTAGCACAGTGGGGCCATGGTATATGATTAGGACTCCTAGGCACTACCACAATACAAATAAATAATAATGGTTAGTCTACTTAGAGGATAACATTGTTGCCAGTTAATGAGGTTAGTTTTTTAGCTCATAGAGTAAAGATCTGTTATGAAGTTGTAGGTTACTGGTTCCAAAATATTGACCATCCCTGTTCAGTAACTATGTGTGTTTTTTTTTTGACTGGGACATCTATATTTTCTCCTTCCAGGAGCCAGAAGAGAAATCTTCAGAATATTTATTTGTATGTTGTACATTCAGTGAAATAAAAAAAAAACCCTCTCCATTTCAATTTCTTTTCAGACATATTGATTACATAGTCTGTCCTCTTTCGGCTTCCATGATATCTTATCTATAGTCCATAATTTCTATTTGCAGTGTGTTATCATTGCTTCATTATTTACTGAGACAATTTTAGCAGCATTATTTTGAAAGAGACTGAAGGAGATGACTATTTTGAGGGGACAGGTTGCGTAGTGATTACAGAGAATCATCCTCATTCTTTTCTCCCTCACTCTGATGCTGTTGTGTAACCGTCATTACCCTGTCACACTGCCCCACCCTACCACACTGAGAAATGTGTGTGCTGTGCTGAAATCACAAAGCATATTTCTCACTGTGGTTATTATTTCTATTAATGTAGCAACTAGAAGACCCAACTGCAGTCAGGGCCCTATTGTGCCAGGTATTGTTCATGCATAGAGTGTAATTGAGAATCCCTGCCCCAAAGAGCTTGGAGTCTTACTAGACAAGACTAATATAGGGTGGGAGAAAATAAATATTATCCTCATTTTACAGATGGGGACCTGAGACACAGGGTGAGCAAGTGACTTGCTCTGTCACATAGGGAATCTATGGCAAAGCCAAAGATTGAACTCAGATATTCTGGGACAAATTGCATATATGCAAGTCACTTTCCCTATAGTGGAAGGTCCCTGGAGACCTACAAAACAGATCTATCAGCCAGAAGTACTCCATTACTCCATTGTTTTGAAACTTCATTTCCTATCTGACTCATGTTCCACTTGCCAAGCAGACATCTGCCCCTACAAATAGAGAACACCTTCTAGAGCATTTAGAGTAGTTGGAGTCACTGACTCTGCTCTTGGGAAGTTCCTGGATTTCACAGCACTCCACTGGGGAGTTAGCTTTCATAGTTTACCACATCTCGGTTTCTTTGGGTCTGGGAGAGCATACCCTCTAGTGAATGCCCACAATGAGTGTGTTGTTCCGGATTGCTAATATTTCCTTTGATATCTTACCACTGCCACACCTTGCACAGTATGCACCTGGGACTGCCTTATGTATCTTCCTCTGCTGTAACTGTTGAGCAATAGTTCATCCGTTCAAAGGTGTTCACTGATCACTTCGTGTTTCCTCTTGAAACCAATGCAGATGTGTGGAGGAGACTGAGGAAATCTCTGCTTGAAGCACAGAAAACATGTGAAGGAGTTGCAGCTTCACCTTGCAACTAGCTTATGTGCTTATTTCTCATTGGGCCCCGTAGGTCTGGTGGAAGGACATAGCTCTATGATCATAAGGTCCTCTTCATATTTGATATGGGGGAATCTTTTGTTGTGAATTTAAGGACATTCCCCACTATGTTTCACAGAGATGCTTTCCTGGTAATTTTCATGTTGCCTCTACCAGTTGCCACTACAGCACCCACTTCAGCACTGTGCCTTTTCTCCTCCAATATGCCTTTTTTACTGTAGCTATTACAGAATTACCATAAGGTTCCCTTATGTTGAAATAGGAGGCTTAGCTGAATTATACCTTAAGCAGTGAGCATATTCTTCATACAGAAGCTTTCAGACATGCCAGAGGAGTACAGCTGTGCTCATCAACAAGTACTTTTGATCCTACTAGCTGCTTAATTTCCTGACCATATTCATAATATTTTAATTGTCACTCCATTCCTGCATTGGAGGTATGGTTTGGGATTAAATAAATATATTTGCTTTTAAAAGGCATGTGACCTTATGGGTTTTTTTATGAATATCTTTTGTCCCTCAATGGGCCAAAGAAGAAGGTCAGCATAGGAGCTTCTGTGGTGCCTTTAAACAGACTATTGATCCCCCTTCCCAGGGACACATTTGTGCCAGCAGAACAGAGTAAAGTGGCTCCAGCATAGTGGAGAATCGGTGTCTTATGTTGTAATGATTAAGTGAGCAACATATATGCAGTGGGGCAAATTTTATCTGGAGCTGTATTCTCTACTATTACCCATACACCATGGTCCTGCTCTGTAGTGGTATAATTCTTTTCATGATACTTAGGGCCTCAATTTCTAGCCAAATGCCTAGTTAGACCACTATAATATAATTAATAACAAAAACAAGAAGTATGACAATTTGGGCAGAGGCATTGTGACAGTCTGAATCCCTATATTCATCCTTTCAACAAGACTATGATAAATTTTGTACAAAGTATTCCTTGTGAGGTATCATTTGAAAACTCATAATTTGCTGATCATCAATGTCCTGGTAAAATATGTGTGACAATACTATATGTAAAGTTACAAGATTCTACTTTATGACATTGCTGAGACCTGCTCCAAGTTTAGAAAAGCAAACACAAACCAGTTTCTTAAAGACAAAAAGGCAAACTGATGCCTCAGCCTAGTGTCAACATAATCAAAAGGACTCATACCCAGTTCAGTGGCCATTCTTTGGCAGGAAGAAAGGTGGGAGTGATACATTTATATCTTCGCAATGGAACACCTGGAGTTTCCTGTGCAAGTAGACATTCTGCCTCCTGAACCTCAGCTGGAGATGATTTTGAAATACAAAAATAACTATAAGAAGTAAGAACAAAGCACACACATTGTTTCTCCTCCCTTTCTCTCTGCCTACAACATCCCCAATGCCTGAAGGACAAGGAAAGGTGCATTGGACTGGGAGAGGGCCCTGGTTAAAAAGCATCCAGCCAGTAAGACTGCAAAATCACGCAGTGGGAGAGACATTCTGGTTTAAGTTCACTTAGCTTGTTAAGTTAGATATTAAGTGTGTTTTACCACTTATTTTCTTGTAATCAAATTCTGACTTTTATGCTTCATTACCGGTCCTTGTAATCACTTAAAAACTTTTTTTATGTAGTTAATAAACTTGTTGTATTGTTTTATCTAAACCAGTATGTGTTCCATTTGAGATAACAAGATTTGTGCATATCATTTTCTTTTAATGAAATGATGGGCTTTCTATGAGCTTGTCTTGTCCAGGAGGGTGCTGGATAGTACAAGATGCACATTTCTGTAACTGGGAATTTCTGGAACATTTATGGCACTGGGAATTTGCTGGTGTTGCCCTGCAATATAGTTTATGTGTGACTGGCTGGCTAGCTATAGCACTCATACAGTATAGCTGCGGGTGATTTAGATGCTGGAGGCTGTGTATAGGTAGACCAGGAGTGGTTGCTCTCACAATGAAGCCAGGTTGGAGAATTGAGAGGACACAGCTGTTCAACAGTATAAATTGTACTCTGGGTATGTCACAGGCATAAAGGTGAAAAGCTCACTATTTTTCTGTATTCAGGTCTTTGAAGGTGGCTATCTAATTGTTTTATACTCGAAACAGCTATTATTATTCCTAGTAGAGACCCCAATCATACACCTCTGAACAAACTGTAGAAACACAAAACCTTACAAGTTGCCTCCAAGATATTATAATAGCAGTATTTGATATAGTTATACAAAGAATTATTTCCTTACATCTGTTCTGATGGAAGTGACTTGTTCATTTCTTACTCTGAACCCCTTTTCTTTTTCTTTCAGATAGAAAGTAAAAATATTTGCACTCCTATTACACTTTTAGTTCAGGACCTCAGCACAATTAACTAAATACATTAATTTTATTACTTTATGATCTATCAGTGCTTTGCATTGTGCATTATCTGTTGCATTGTAAGCCTGTTCATTTGCAGTTAATGCTACTATGTTTCATTGGGCTGGTCTACATTGGGAGGGCGCGCAATGTAAGATACGCAACTTCAGTTACGAGAATAGCGTAGCTGAAGTCAACTATCTTATTTCGACTTACCTCCCACCCTTATGGTGCAAGATCAACAGTCGCTGCTCCCCCGTCGACTCTGCTTCCACTTTTCACCCTGGTGGAGTTCCAGAGTCGACGGGGAGTGCAGCAGGGATCGATTTATCACGTCTAGATGAGATGTGATAAATCGATCCCCAATAGATAGATTGCTACCCGCCGATCCGGCGGGTAGTGTGGATGTACTCATAGTGTGGGCAGTAAGCAATATTTTCTAAAAACCTAGCAGCAAGAAGCTTAGGGCACTGACTGCAGGCAAACCTAAACTAAAATATAACACCTGATTCTGATTTCACATTAGTGTAAATCAAGTCAAGAGCATTACAATTGCATAAAAGTAATGTAAAGAGATATCAAACCAAGCCCTTTGTCTTTTTGAAGATATTTTTCTGAAGAATCAGTCATTTGTATAGTAAATCTACAGATCAGTTGGAATCTTTGTGTTAGTTTTAGGCAGTGGAAGGAGGGATGCATTCTTGATGTTAAGATATTAACTCGTTGAGAAAAAGAGGGGCAAAATTGTCATCTCAGATCAATACAAAGGGATCTCAAATCCAGTCTGTTTCTGACATCACTGAGATTTCAGTATCTGTAGATCATGACAATTAATGGAATCGTGGAAGGGGATCAGATACTTTAAGGATTAGGGCAGAGTAAGAACTTGAATAAAACAGAACATTGGAGTGGAGATCAACTGTGCAAGAACTAAAAGGAGAATTCTACTTTGAGAGGACATTCTCCTTGCTGGCTGATACATCAGCATTAAAGAAGGTCTTCTACCACAGTTACTAGAATAGCAGCATAAAGTTTGCCAAAACTCATGCCTTCAGGACTCTTGAAGTCTCTGATTAGTTGCCTATGCTATTACCACTTCTCTGTTTTTTATATTTTCCAATTCGTGTTTTACTAATTCATCCTTCATTATAAACAACATTCCAATAATGGTTAAAATATTGTATATGCCTCTGTTTTGGAGTTGGCAATACATCTGCTACTACCTTCACTGCACCCACTCTATAATATCCTAATTTGTTGTGTCTTGACTGTTATCATGGAATCATAAAAATGTAGGCCTGAAAGAGACTGCAAGAAGTTATTACGTCCAGCCCCTTGTGGTGAGGCTAGACCTAGTCAACCTAGACCATCCCTGAAAAGTGTTTCTCCAACCTGTGTTTGAAATCCTGTCCTGATAGGGATTACACAACCTTCCTTGGAAGCCTATTCCAAAGTTTAGTTATCCGTATAGTTAGAAAGTTTATCCTGAGTTATAGGGACATCCAGAGCGTGGAGTTGTGTCCCTGATCATCTTGGCTAATAGCCATTGATGGACCTATCCTGCATTAATGTATCTATTTTTTTATCCCAGTTATACTTTTGGCTTTCATAACACCCCTAATAATGCATTCCCCAGGTTGACTATGCATTGTGTGAAGCAATACTTTCCTTTGCTTCTTTTAAACCTCCTACCTATTAATTTAATCAAGTGACCCCGGGTTCTTGTGTTATGTGAAGGGGTAAATAGCACTTCACTATTCACTTTCTCCACACCATTCATGATTTTATAGACCTCCGTCATATCCCCCACCCCCAGCCATATCTTTTCCGAGCTGAATGGGCCTAGTTGTTGTTTTTTTCTAATTTTTTCTCATACGGAAGCTGTTCCATACCCCTAATCATTTTTGTTTCCCTTCTCTGTATCTTTTCTGCTTCTAAAATATCTTTTTTTGAGATGGGATGACCCAAACTGCACTCAGGATTCAAGGTGTGGGTGTACCATAGATTAACGTAGTAGTATTGTATTATTTACTGTGTCTTATTACCTATCTTTTTCCTAATGGTTTCTAACATTGTTAGCTTTTTTGACTGCCTCTGCACATTTGAGCAGAAGTTTTCAGAGAACTATCCACAATGACTCCAAGATCTCTCTTTTGAGTGAGAATAGCTAATTGAGTCCCCATAATTTTGTATGTGTAGCTGGAGTTACGTTTTCCAATGTGCATTACTTTGCATTTATCAACACTGAATTTCATCTGCCATTTTGCTGCCTATCTCCCAGTTTTGTGAGATCCCTTTTTAACTCTTCACAGTCAGCTTTGGACTTACCTGTCTTGAGTAATTTTGTAGCATAAGAACATAAGAATGTCCATACTGGGTCATACCAAAGGTCCATCCAGCCCAGTATCCTGTCTGCTGACAGTGGCCAATGACAGGTGCCCCAGAGGGAGTGACCCTAACAGGTAATGATCAAGTGATCTCTCTCCTGCCATTCTTCTCCACCCTCTGACAAACAGAGGCTAGGGACACCATTCCTTACCCATTCTGGCTTCTAGCCATTAATGGACTTAACCTCCATTAATTTATTTAGTTCTCTTTTAAATCCTGTTATAGTCCTGGCCTTCACAACCTCCTCAGGCAAGGAGTTCCACACACTGACTGTGTGCTGTGTGAAGAAGAACTTCCTTGTATTTGTTTTAAACCTGCTGCCCATTAATTTCAGTTGGTGGCCCCAAGTTCTTATATTATGGGAATAAGTAAATAACTTTTCCTTTTTCACTTTCTCCACATCACTCATGATTTTCTGTACCTCTACCATATCCCCCCTTAGTCTCCTCTTTTCCAAGCTGAAAAGTCCTAGCCTCTTTAATTTCTCCTTATATGGAACCTGTTCCAAACCCCTAATCATTTTAGTTGCCCTTCTCTTTTGTATCGTCTGTAAACTTTGTCACCTTGCTGTTTACCTCTTTTTCCAGATAATTTATGAATATATTGAATAGCGCTGGTCCCAGGACAGATTCTTGGGAGGCCCCACTAGTTACCTCTTTCTATTCTGAAAATTGACCATTTATTCTAACCCTTTGTTTCCTGTCTGTTAACCAGTTACCAACCCATGAGAGAACCTTCCTGCTTAGTCCATGACTGTTTACTTTGTTTAAGAGCCTTTGGTGTGAGACCTTCTCAGATGCATTATATCAACTGGATCACCTTTGTCCTCATGTTTGTTGACCCCCTCAAAGAATTTTCATAGATTGGTGAGGCATGATTTCCCTTTAAAAAAGCTGTGTTGACTTGCAATAGCTATGATCAAAGCTTTGTGTTGTATTTTGGTGTCAGCAGTGTACTAGCAACTCTTTCCACTTGCGGCATAATTCCTTTTCTAAAGGATTTCAATTACTAACATCAAAATAAAGTACAGCCTTCTAGTAGTATGGTATGACATTGGACAGCTACTGTACATGCAACATTTGAACTAATGAATGTAGCATCTATTTCAAAAGTGAGAGCTCTAGCAATTAGCTTTTTCAGATCTTCTTTCTTCTCCTTCCTTCAAAAAGTTCATAAATAATGTTGGCCTCTGAGGCTCTGCCAATCCATTATTATTTTTTTCGAAAATGAACAGATTCTTTTGTGCTTTAATTATATTCTGTGAGAAAACTTGACTGGATTTGATTTTTGTGACTTTCAATGTATTGTAACTGTTTATTTCCAGGTGTTTTACATTTATTTCAAACAACTGTTTCTCAAGCAGGGTATTATTATGAACCCCTCTTCCCACTCCTTTCACCTCAGATACTCATTCTGATTTCAAAATATTACAGATCAAATTCAAACCTATTATTAATTTATACTACAAAATTACAATTGAGGCCTCCTCCCAGATCGGGGCCCCTATTGTGCAGGGCACTGTACCAGCACACAGGCAATGTGTAGAGGGGAAATTGAGACACCAATGGGTGAAGTGACTTGGCCAAGGCCAGTGACAGAGCTAGGACTAGAAACCAGGGCCCTAGCTACAAGATGATACCGCCGCTCTACTGTCACCAGTCATTACCAGTGTTTACTTATTCAAAATGGATTTTTCTAAATCTATATGTGAAGAAGTCATGCAAGACTGCCCCACAGCATAGAAGAGATGAAAACTATGTAAACTAGAAGCAAAATAATCTCCATTGATAATTAATTGTCACAAGATAATATCCAAATCCTGTTTAAGCAGCAAAGTCTGACTAAGCATAGGGCTGCTGCTTTGAGAGATCCAAGGGGAAGATTTCCAAAGGTGACCTGTGATTCTGAGAACTTAACTTGAGATACTTTTAATGGGCCTGACTTTTAGAAAGTGCTAAGCATCTGCCCTCTGAAAATTAGGCCCTTTTAAGGTGTCTCAATTTGTAACCTGGAAAATGGACTGATGCCAAATCACTAGTCACTCTTGAAAACCTTGCCAAAGACTTTCAGCTACTCAGTGTGCGAATATCCTAAAACAGTGATGCTCAACATTCAACAGCTGAAGGATGCAGAAAGCACTATCATCTAATCTAGGCTTGTCAATCGATCTTTTAGGGTTTGTACTGCTTCTCAGTGAAAGCAATGACAGGTTTGCTTACAATAAGCCAGGAGTTTGCTGAAGTGGTTACTTGCTAAGTGAAGTCACAACAGGTTTTACTGCAGAGTAGTTTAGGTTAAATGACCACGACAATAGTCAGCATGTAGATGCTGAAATGAATATGAAGAAATTTGGCATCTGGATTCTTTCTGCTCAATTTTCAGGATTCCCTTAAGGTCAGCAGCCAGGGGAAGGCCGAAGGCAGATTTTCAAAAGTGCTCATCCCTGAGCTAATTCTGTTCCTTTGAAATCAGTGGGCATTTTACTATTGTCTTCAGTAAGAGCGGAATTAGGGAACACTGAGCACTTCTGAAAATCCATCTTTTTTGAGGAGTTTTGTTTGAATAGGGGGAGGAACTTAAATCCATTGATTTACTAACTTTGAATGGGATTTTCTAAAGCACCTAGATGATTTAGGACTAGTCTACAATAGAAACATTTGCCAGTATTGTAAGCAAAATAAACTCTTTTGGCAAAGCACTTTTAAGCCACTATAACTGCATTTGCACTGGGGCTTTTCCAGCAATGCATAATTGCAAGAATGTCACCCTCTAACTGAAATAGCTATGCAGGCAAAGGTTTCTAGCATGGATCTTCTCTTAGGAGAACAAATCTGCTTAAAAGTCAATAGGGTATGTGGTCATAGGCAGTTATGACCAGATTTTTAGAAGTATTTAGGCGTCTAACTCCTATTGAAAATCTGGCCCTTAGGTGATTTTAAAAATCCCACTCGTTATCTATTTTGATCTTCTTTATTTACACTTCTTCCTGTCTGTCATATTGTCATTGTAGTACCTGCACCTTGAAAGCCGGGTAATTACCTATTTTTATTATTATACCAATTCTATGTTAGCCAACTGGAGGAGTGTCTTCTTAAGCCCTGATTCAGGAGAGCATCCCTATTCAGTTATTCTGTAAGCACCTGCTTAAAGTTAAGCACGTGTGTAAGTGTTTTTGTTGAAGAAGGATTGACTTAACTATGTGCTTAAGTGAGCCATAGAATCAAGCTCTGGTTTGAGATCTGGCATGGTGAATCTTGGCTCTGAGATTCTGCAGTACTTACTCTGTTTTTTTCTTCAAGTATCTGACTTCTCACTGTGTAAACAGTATGCTTGGCAGCAAGTGTTTGGAGGCTTATACCTTTATATAGTGGTTATCCTTTAAAAGATTGCTAATTATTCCTTGGGTAAATAGCTACATTTTCCTCAGTATTTGCAGTTTTACCAAAACGTATCTATATTTACTATTGAGAATAGCTAGAATACTGTAGTAGATACTGGGGTAAAATTATTTAGCTATCGCAGGCATTACCAGAGACAATGGGAAAGCTTAAGGGCAAAGGGGATAAGAGAGCCCTGTGCAGCTGTTAGTTCACACAGATGGAAGATAATCAATTTCCACTACAGGTAGGATCAGGCCACAAAATTTAGAACCACTTTTCAAACAGAGTCTAAGGATGTTCAGTTCTGGGGTTTTGATTCAGATCTACTCTAGTTCCTGGAGTCAATGGAACTACACCAAGTAATAAGCACTACATCTAGCTGTGCTTGGGTAATTGGATCCTAGAAACCAACCCATAATCCCTAATGTCAGTAGGAGTCTTGCCATTGATTTCAGTGGGAACAAGCACAGGCTGTGAGAGTAAGCCATATGGGCCTTGCATGCCTACTCAAAATAAAATGAAGATTCATGTGCAATAACATTTAAAACAAGCAGTGACTCTTGAAATCTCTGTGCCATTTGGAAAGGAAAAGCTGGAATGTATGTGGTGTATTTGAGCATGCAGTTTATTATTTTAGTTTGGAGACCTTTCAATTATTCTGATATTACAGAGCAAGACCCAGCTACTCATTCATTGATAAATCTATGACAGATTATGGTCTATTATCATAATTTACAATTGTTTTAAATCTTCAAACATGTGATAGTAACCTTGTTATATAATTATTCTTATATAATTTCAGATTAAACCACATTGCACTGTGCCATATATTATATTCAGCTGTGAAATATTTACAAGGTAATGTTACTTATCAAAATCCTCTGTGAAATATGATTTAATATATCAGAACTTGAACCACATCAAGCTGTCACTTATTTTACTGAAAAGAAGATTCTGGGTTTATATGATTGTTTTCAGAAATTTATGGCATCTTCTCCCTGCTGCTGTATATTATTTAATTCTGTAATGTGTTTTGGGCTCCATTTTGTATGAAAGATGCTATACAAAATGAAGTTATGTTGTATTATTGCGCTGTAAAATAACCATCTATCTAAGCGTCTTAAATACTATCACAAAATATCATGACTCTGCCCTTAGAACATGCATTCTCCTTTCTTTTCAATTCTTTTTATTAGCAATTTTATATTCAGAATATAATACTGCAGCAAAATATTTGTAGAGTAGTATATAGACATAATGATAGGTTTCATAGCCTGTATTCATTACTCATATTGGTAATCATAACAAAAACTTTGGAATCCTATTGTCGGGGTCTGATCTTTTAAGGGCTTTACACAAACATAACCCCATTGGTTTCAGTGGAGTTACTCTTTATTCCATTGTAAGATAAGAATCAGGCTCCAAATTCTTTCTTTGTAGTAGATGATGACACTATGTTAAGGGATTAATTTTGTTTTTATTTCAGGAACAGTGTAATGGCTGATGCTGTAGAGTATGTACTGTGCAGTATGTGACTTTTCACTTTGTGCACCAACTAGGAATCTTTGAGCAAATCTACATTTTCATGCCCATGGGACTCATATTCATAGGTTGAAACTCACCTCTGGATTCTCATATGCATCCAGGCCACAGTACACCAGTCTGGTGAATGATGGGCATTAAAGTGGGCATAAATTCCATTAAGTGAGAATCAGGACCACCTGTGCAGAAAGCCCAGGCACCATCTAATGGTCTTGAACTAACAGTTTCTTCTGGCCTTAAAAATTTATGAAGACCTCTCAGACCACTTTTAGCTTCACCTTCTGCAAGTGTAATCAAGTGGTGTGGCAGCTTAAAGGGATCTCTGCACTTCTTATGCAAAGGAAGGGTTAGTCTGTTCTGTGGCTTTGGACATACTGATGTGGAGAGCAGCAGCAACAGGGGCTGGGAGAGGAACAACTGTAACCAGAATTTTGAAGACCCCATACCCTACACCTTATACAAGTGATGTGGGGAGAGGGCTGTAATCAACGCCCAAGTCTCTGTACCCTGGGCTTCAGCCCTGTGTCTTGGTCCAAAACTGGAGTGGATTCTTATACACAGCAACCCCAACACACTTGAAACCGGATTACTTGAGCTTTATCTGGATGACATACATTTTCACCCATATGTAACACCGACCCACAGAGGGGCCTTGGAAGTGGGATCAAACCTGAGGCATGTGGAGCTTAATGCATGAGCTTCTGCTGCATGAACTAAAAGATGTGTTTCTCTTAGCCAAGGCTGCAGCAGGCTTATCAATCTCTACCTGGCCTAGCCACCACTGGAGGGGGACAAAATGCCACTCCAAGCAAGCAGGGGTTACAATAAAATATTAGTAGAGTACATGAACTGGCATGTGCTGAACTGAGGTGAGGGCAAAATGTTACCTTGTGTAATGGAAATCTCAGTTTGGATACAAGAATTTGGTACTTGCTGCTGTTGGAGACAGGAAACTAGACTAGAAGGACCTTGGTTCTGATCCTGTGTGGCAATTCCTATGTTCCTATGGTGTAGAATTTGACATGATATACATATGGTCATAGAGGTCAATGGGAGTTCCTCACCTTTGAAAATCTGGTCACTGATTGAAGGTGTCTAACTTTAAGCACTCAAGTTAAAACATTTAGCCTGAATTAACACAGTATTTTCCTTCTGATAGAAAAAAATGTGTATTGTAAAACAAGTTATCTATGTAAAAATGTTTTCTCTTAAAAAAAATAAAAGATGTAAATGCTTTTCAAGCCCTCATCTTCCCTCCTGACCACAGTAAGGAAATAAGAACTACTTCAGCTCGATAAAATATATTTATACAGGAAATGAAATTATTCTGTGTTTTTCGATTACTTCACATTCTTAAGAACTGTGAATCTTCTTGTTTAAACTTGCTGTGGGTCCTGAAAGAGATTGGTGGCTCGCTGCAGTAAAGCATCTTTTATTCCCGCTGTGCAAATCTTTCAGTGTATATTATAGATTAAATCTGTCATTTCAGTGAGTTTATTATGATACACAGTGTTCAGGAAGAAGTTGGCTTTGAATGTTATAGTGCAAATGATGTTATGCTGGCTATGTGAGGGCTTTCAAACCTTTTGCCTCCTTTCTTTGTGCAAAGAACCTTTCTTATGATGTTCATATCTGATCAGCAGCAGGGAATGAGCCCATCTTCCAGGACACTTATTTGAAGAAATTCCTATTTGGGGACCATAACACTTGAGTAAGTTTGAATTTAGCTTAGGGAGATGGCAGAGCCTCGTAAGGACATTCAAAAGCAGATGCAATTCAAAGCAGTGTTACCAAGAGGGAAACTATAAGGGGATCACATAAGTGTTAGCAGGAACCAGCAGGAACCACTGCATGTGAAGCCACCCTGTGCTGGGTGAGAAGTCCTTTTATACAGGTGCAATACGAACAATCTTATTTCAACCCTTTTGATTCCCAGCGAATGATTATATGAAAGTCCTTTTGGGGCTTTGCTCAATAAATGATAATGCCCTGTTTCCTAGACTAAATATTCTGATATGGATCTAATTAAATAGCTGAATATAGCTGCCAATGCTAAGCATATTCTTCATATGATCTTATGTTCAATGTAATCTCAGATACAAAGGTGGGGCCATTACTTTATTACCTTTTTGTCAGGGTTACACATATTGAATTAAAAGTAGGCCCTTTGAAATTTGTCTAGGCATAGAGGTGTTTTTATTTTCAATTATTGGTCCATGATCCCTTTATTTTTATGAATCCAAGATTGTTGGTTGTACACCAATTGTTTGCTAGCCATTCGAACTGTTTGTATGCAGTGTTGTTGTAGCTGTGTTGTTCCCAGGCTATCAGATTAAGATTTTCAGCCACTCACCGCTTTCTCAAAGTTTTCCTTTTGGTTGAAATTTCCACTGCAATTATATTATCATTGGAGAGACACAAATTTAAATACAGAACTCTCCGGAGGGCAGCACAAACATTCTAAAAGGTGGGTGAGGCAATGTCTTTTGTTGGACCAGCTTCTGTTGGTGAAGGAGACCAGCTTTTGAGCTTTCACAAATATAAGTTGGTCCAATAAAAGCTATTACTTCACCCACCTTGTCTCTCTCATTCACCACTGAGAAATTCAGAAGTGGGCAGATAGGCTGAAAAATGCTCTTGGTATTCCACAATTTAGCATTCATCTACCCATCTCCTTAATACAGAATATACAGGTTCTGGCATGCTCCATTTTAGTCTGAGCAGCTAGACAAGACAACTTGTATCAAGGTGGAGAGTTGTGTATTCTTTGAAGATCTCACTTCTGAACTACAGAAGTCAGCAGCTGTAAATGACAAAAAAATAGATTGTTCAGCAGCTGAATTTTTTAAACTTTATTGTTTTTATATAAAATATAAACACATAACAAAACAAAGCATATATAAATACATGGACAAGCTGGAAATAGCATATAAATAACAAAAGTCAATGTTCATTATTTGCAAGATCTGGAAAAAAAAATCTAACAACAAATACAGAATTTGAATCCTTAGAGGTCATGCAGAGCATCAGTTACTAAAGTGACTAAAGAGATAAATAAGTGAGAACATAACCTATGAGTATCAGAGACTAATACATATGCAATAGTTTCATTTGTGACCAGACATCCTCGTATTTTTTCAAAGTGTTTCTATTAGGCAGTTATTTTTTCCATTAATGCAGTAGTAGAGAGCTCACTATCAGTCTGTGTATGAAGAAGGAATTGCAGATTTCTTTTTGTTCAAAATAACTCTTTTGGTCAGTTAAATAGTTACTGCAATCCACTTCTTAATGTTAAGTAGCTATATCACCCAGCCAGAATCCTGCATCTGAATTTTGATGATGACATGCTTGTTTATTTTTAAAAATTCTGATTATTTGGAACTGTCAAGTTGTGAAATAACTAACATATGTAACAACATGATCTTATAGCTACACTCATACTCTCACCACCCTTCCTTTCCTGTTGTGCATCACATTCCCCTGTTACATCTTGAACCAAATTAGAATGTAATTAGGATTGTATCACCACAAAAAATAATAAAACATAATAATAATGCATTGATGACATGGAACTCACTGACAAAACACTACATTTAAGTTGCAGCTTTATGCTTTGATGCCCTGAAAAGATTTCAAAGGCTTGACAGAGATTTAACTTTTGCATTTTGCATGGACTCACAAGGTCATGGTAAGATTACTAAAAGTGGAGTTGGGCTGGTCTGGGGAGAAGCTGCATTTTGACCATGACAATGACTAGTGGCATTATGAGTTCGATAGCTGGCACAATGTCTCCAAGCACACCCATTTGCGGTCCTTGCTGCAACTTTGCCAAGATATAGTTTGGGCTCCTCTCAGAGTGGTCTCTAGGGTACACCATCGTGGGGGGCGGGGAGGAGCGGTATGGTTGACAGTGCTAGGGAAACCTATCCTGGCATGATTTTTTGTCATTTAGTAACTGGTTCACATAAAAAAAGGAGTCAATTAGTGCTCCCTGCTTGAGGAGTTACTCTGTTAGCTCAAGCAGTGGTGATTCCAGTTTTAGTGCTGATGGTCTGGAGTTCCTCCTGTAAGTGAGGTTATTATACAAGTACATACTGCTTTTTGGATGCATTTTGTACAAGAATGTGAATTCTTGTGCCGTCTCGCCTGTTCCCCTAAACCTCCCAGTACAGCTGCCATACAGCAGCTGTGGTTTTAACCCATAGAAATTAGAGACGGAAAATAACCTATTTAATCATCTAGTTCACCCCCACGCCTGTACTTTGGTACATGTTCTAGTGTGTTATCCAGTCTGCTTATAAAGTAACAAGCAATGGAAACTCCACTACTACCCTTATTATTAGGTTATTGTATATCCTAACAGAATTTACTGATAGGAAGCTCTCTCTAGAAGCAGTGTTACTTACTGAGAGAAGGCTAAATCCAATGGTTAGGGCATAAAAAGGTTATAAAATATGCCAAGGGATTGTAGCATTTTGGGTCACAAAAAGAAGCTTGCAGAAGTTGCAAGATGAGACAGTTTTAAATTACAGGTACAATTGGTGGGTGGGTCTTTTTGGTTGGTATAAGCCCATTATAGTTATTCAGACCTACTGTAACTCCATTGACTTTACTGCTATTATAGCTTCACATGCCAGAGCTGAATATAGCCTGAAGTGTTTATCTGTGAATTTAACTGGAATTTGCACATAGGTCAATAATACAGAATGAGAGCTTCCAACACGGGTGCCAACATTAAGTATTGTGACAGGGTCAGGCCAGATGGCTATAGGAGAGTGATCGAAGGTAGATATATTAGCCCCAGATTAAGCAGGGCCCTTTTCCCTGAGTAAGATAATGGGTTGTTCCAGAACAATCAGGAAGTTGCTGGAACCAGTTAGGCAGGCAGGCTAGTTAGGACTCTTGGAGCCAATTAAGAAGCTACTAGAATCAATTAAGACAAGCAGCCTGATCAGGGCACCTGGTTTAAAAAGGACCTCACTTCAGTTAGTGAGGTGTATGCGAAGAGCTCGGAGCAAGAGACGCGCAAGGATCTGAGAGTGAGACGGTGAACTGCTGGATGAATGAGGAGTACAAGAGTTATCAGACATCAGGAGGAAAGTCCTGTGGTGAGGATAAAGAAGGTGTTGGGAGGAGGCCATGGGGAAGTAGGCCAGGGAGTTGCAGCCATCACACAGCTGTTACAAGAAACACTGTAGACAGCTGAGGTCCACAGGCCCTGGGCTAGAACCCGGAGTAGAGGGTGGGCCTGGGTTCCCCCCAACTTCCTATCTGATACAAGAGGAGGTGACCTGGACTGTGGGTCCCACCAGAGTGGAAGGCCTCTCGCCTGTCCCCTGACCCACTAGGTGGATCAGCAGAGACTGCGGAGATTGTTCTCTTCCCTTTCCCCATGCTGGCCAGTGATGAGCTTAGCTGAGTGAACAGCAGCTTTGAGCCACTAGCAAAAGTGGCCATACTGCTGTGAATCTCTGAGGCGAGCAAATCCACCAATAAGCGCAGGACCCACCAAAGCAAGGAAGGAACTTCGTCACAGTATTAAGAACCATATTTATCCAAAACTTTTGGGGAAAGAGTCTAGGTTAGAGATGGTAGATTTTTTTTTAAAATGACTTTTTCTAAAAAATATTTTAACAGAAAGATATTAGAAGTAGAGCTAATCAGGAAAAGCATTTTATTCCCATGGGAAAAAAATTCTATGAAGACAAAAACATTTTCACTTTCATTTAACATTTTCTTCAAATATTTTGGAGTTTTCATTGAACAAACATACAAAACATCCTGTGCATATATCAACTCCAGCATAGGCAGAGTAAAAATGTAGCAATAGAGAATGGTGTTATTCTGGATGGAAAGCTATTAGGTGCATATTACTAATAAAGTTGTGTATTTCAGAGTAGATGATAGACGTAAAAGACTAAAACAGAGAACACTCATCACCTGAAACTGTATTAATAGAATATTCAAACTTCCCACCTCTTACAGTAGCAATCATAATACTTTTACTTACATTAAAAAAGTCAGTACAGCCAGCTTCTATACAGCACATTACAATGATAATCCTACTTGCCTACTCATATTTTAGGAAATCAACAAGTTTCTGTCATAAAGACCTAGACCGTTGTGTGTCAGTGTCCTGCAGGATTTATTGCTGCTGTTATGTTTATTTGTAAGTGCAGTAAATGTGCAAGGCTTTGTAGTGACATTATTGGAGCGTTGCTGTGGAGTAATACTGTAGTGCTTTTTAATACAAATAAATTAGGCAACCCTTTTCTCCCAATGTGAAACTCTCCTCTTTCATTTTTTTCTAAGGGTTATTTTAGACTCTACTCTCTCTGTCATTCTGACTCAGCTCCTGAAAACAAAAACTTGTGGCAATATAATCATGCAAATAAGCAATAATGTCATATATGGAAAATTGTGGACCAATATCTGCTCTGGGGGGCTCAGAATTATATTTAGCACAATGGAGCAGAATGTGGCCATACACAACTTCACCATTGCAGCATTTCACTATGGTCTGCCATATTTGCAAATAAACACATCTGTCATAGATTGGAACATCCTTTTTGACATCTATAAGATACTGTACATGCAAGGTGTACACTCTTGTATGTTGCCAAATAAAATTAGAAAATAGAATGCACACATTCTTTGATCCTGATCATCTTTCTCATATTTTTGTTTTACAAAATAAAGCTTTTAACTCTCTACCAAACTTTTCTTCAGGGTCAGTTTTTAAATGAAGATTGGCTAGCATATTCGTATTTTAGAAAAAAGATCCTTTTTCCTCAGAACACACAGAACAATTATAGACTGGCAAAATATTTGCCGATAGAATCACCTGTATCACTAAACTAAATGTTGGTATTTGATGAATTTGCATACATGTGATATTTGTATATATATTCATATATGTACTTTGTACTCACCCATATTTTTTAGTATGTAAAATATGTGTGTATAGATATATGACTATCTACACACACATAAGATGTATGTGTACAAATATATGTGTATGAATGAGTATAATACATTGAAGAAGAGCTGAATGAATAACTGATTTTTTGGTTCAGGTGGCAAAAAAAAAAGTTTCATTTTTTTTTCAGTTTTTCTCACCAAAATTAAAAAAAAGAGAAAAAAAATTGATTCTGCTCTAATTAAATGATTTATTCAACCCAAAATTATTTTTTTCAGGTTTTTTTGTGTTCTTTTGAATCATTTTCAAGTATTGTTCTTCCCTCTTTTTAAAAAGTTACATGAATTTAGAAACAAAGCACCACTTCAAAATGAAAAGTCAAAATGTTTCTTTTTCAAATGGCTGAAAAGAGCCATTTTGACTTTAAAAAAATCCATTTTTTTTCAGCCAAAACTATTCATGGAGTTCAACCTGAATTCATTAGTCATGTTGTTGCTCCAAAATAATGCATTTTTCAGTGAATTTTTGTGAAATTTGTTCCCAGTTCTATATAGAATATTTTTTTTTAGTGTTTCACTTTTGATAACCTGTTAAAGATCTGGTGGAATTTACGTTGTGATTGCTTGTTGTGAGTTTAGCTATAATTGACACTACTGAGAGCAATGCCAATTTTTCCCTCCTCTTTCATGATATAATTGTTTATTATCTTGGGTTTGCAAGCGTTTTAAAATATTTTTTTAAAAAGATCCATAAATGGTGATACAATCTTTCAAAATGCAGATACTACCATACATTACAATGTGATGGTTTAATAAGAAAGTTCCAGTCATTAGGCTGACAGCACGGAATAAAAAGACAAAATTTAAAAGAACCGGAAAAGTGGAAGAGATGAAAAATGATCCTGAAAGCAGAATCCCCTTCTGTGTATGTGTGTCTAGTATACGAGTAGCAGCAACGTCTGCTCATTGCATAGTCATCTTTCTTTTACTGATAGTCTTCTGTCATGACAAGATGATGAATAAGTTATATGCATTTCCACACACCTTGTAAAAATCTCCATGTGAGCTTTTTACCACTGCTGCTGCGACTGTTTATTTTTTCAGGCAGCCAGGATTTCCTGACGTTCAACCCTAGTTATAACTCCTTGTGGTAAGAAAATTTGCATATAGCATTTGATTTTTTTTTAAATCACATTTCTTTGCACACACACACATAGACACACACACACACACACCCACATGCATACAAAGAAGTTAAGTAAAGAATCATACTTCAAGACATACAGAACTCTGTATTGTTGTCCCACAGTCTTTCTGATGGGATTTCCTTCTGATCTCAACCTTCTCACCTCCTGGCAAGGAAGTTGGCATCTCTGCTTACTATGCCACTTTGATACCTGCTACCAGCCAGGTCTTCAGACTGGGGTGACTCCAGTGATTTACACCAGTTGGTGATCTGTCCCCAAACATTTAGGGACAAATCTTTTGAGGGTAGGTGTAGAAAGCCACAGAAAAAGGTGGTTTGAGGGGATGAGCTAGAGGAGGAGCAGGGCCAGAAGGAAATGGAAGCACATCAGTTCTAGGGCTTCAGTAATGTCTTTGGCCTGGAAGTTCAGAATCTTTCTTTCCCTCTTGCCCCTTCTTTTTCTCTCCAGTACACAACCAGGCTACTCAGGCTGAGGTCAACAGTCATCCTTACATGAATATAGACATACGCTGCAAAACCAAGGCAGAAATGCATTTGGTACTGCCTATTCCAAGCTAAGTCGAGTGGTCATAAAATGGAGAACTTGCCCAAAGAGTTCAACTTTTATAGTCGGGGCCTGCGTTGTTTTAAATGGAGAAACAAATAGAGCGATGCAGCCAAGTACTCCATGTGCTTTGCAGTGCACTGTGAGGGCAGGTGCTGGTTTGCATTGTAGGAAAAGGGGCAGAAATCACTAGTGCACATACTCTAATGCCTAAGGCAGTAGCCAAAGCTTTAGACACAGACAGGGAGAAATACAGTAGGGTGGCACTGGCAGAAAAAGAGATGAGAGGCTAAAGAGAAGTCAAATGCTCCACCAGAAAATACCCACACAAAACCTCTCAGAGAGAAGATGGGAGTGAAAGTACCCAGCATTCCACAAATGACAGGCATGGAGAGTGTAGTGCCAGCCAGGATAACAAAGAGAGGCTTGTGTATTTACTGAGGACATGACTACTCTGTCTGTGATATTTCTGGACCCAGCAGAGAAGGAGATAGACACAGAGGGAGCTGATAGAAACACAGCAGTGTGCTGTGCTCACTTTATTCTGGCAGCAAACCTGAAACTAACACCAAGATTTTTCACAGGCGAGGGGAGAGTGCTCAAACATTTAAAGGGATAAGACATCACATTCTTCTACCCTACCTTAAAACACTTGCCAAGCACATATACATTATCGTTTACATGGCTAACAATAAACACAATATGACCTAAGAGTTGCAAGTGGACTACTGCAGACTCTTTAGCTGCAAGGGATTATTGTGCCCTGGAACAGCAATTTACTAGCTAAACAATTTATAAGCTCAGGCGCATAACTGGTTTTCACACTGTCTTGGGATAATGTGGTGATGGTGGTGTGGCAGTGTCATGAGCAACAAGAACACTAGGTAGTAAGAAATCAGCTAGATTGGGTATGGAATCAGCTGGATCCAGTACCAGAGATTCTTCTATCAAATTGAAATTAGGAGTTGTAACAAAAGCGGTTCAACAGGAGGATCAGAAAGTCCTGCTGGAACATCCCTTGACTCTGGCACTTGTTAAGGCTGCAACTGGGCCATATATGATTTCCATAAAAAGCTGTTGGATAATTTTACCGTGAACCAAACAGATCCTGTTCATTTTACAAGTTCTCCAGGTACCCATTTCACTTCACAACTGTAGTTGCAAGCTCACACCAAGTTTCCAACTTGAAAAGAATATTGACAGGTCTCACACTGAACACGAGGCAATATCAGGATGTAACAGGTCCCAACAGATATGTAAAGATGACTCCTGGGTACTAGCATGTGATATGTTCCTGTAGACCAGCAAGAAATTGTCCAGTTTCTGCTGATGTCTCAAAATAGACTTGTTAGCTTTTAAGGCATGCTCTAGCGTTTGTACAAAGTGTTCCTCTAGTCCATGTGTAGCAGGATGGTATGAAGCATAGTGTATGTACTGAATTCCATTTAAAGGTAGGAACCTCTGAAATTCTTCAGAACGGAATTGAGATCCAATGTCACTCACCAACTGTAATGGTAAACCAAATTTGCTAAACAAGGTATGAAGATGCCCACTTGTCTTTGTAGATATAGCAGAAGTCATTCTGAAAACTTCTGGCCATTTTCAATGGGCATTGACAGCAATCAAAAACATATAACCTTCTAGTGGTCCACTAAAGTCCATGTGAATACCTTTCCAAGGAGTCTGAGGCCATGACCCAGGGTGTGGACAAGGTAGGCCAGGATCATACCGAATTTGCTGACATGTTGTACAGCACTTTGCCTTCCTCTTAATGTCTTTGTCAGTCCCCGGCCACAAGACATGACTCCAGGCCTATTGACTTCATCTGCACAGTGCCAAAATGACCTTCATGAAGAGCTTCCAAAACCTGAGATTGAAGTGATTTCTGAATGATCACTCACATTTCCCATAAGACACAAGCATTATTCACAGATAATTCATGTTGATGTGACATGAATTGTGTAAACTGGGGATTCTTTTGATCCATCACTGTACCTTCTAGTGCCATTCCCCTCACAAGAGAAAGCACATCATCCTTAGTGGTTTCTTTGTTGATATCTGTGCTAAGTGACGTTACCAGGTTGTCTTAACTGAAAGTTATGGTAACTAATCTGTTTTCCAGGCAATGTCAGGAAATCAATCAGTGGGGGACACAGCAGCTCCATCTGATAAATGATTGGTACACAGAAGAATGCTTCCACTCATAAATTCTTTTTTTAATTGAGTACTAAACACACATCAGATTATAGCAAAAGTCTAGAACACACCAAAATATAGTTACTCAAAGTCTGAGGTGGTATGGAATGACAGCAGAAGGGCTCCGGTGACCAGCCTCTCTCCTAGCAACTGGGGAGGTAGCAGTCAGACCCCAAGCTCATAGAAATCCAAACTTCTCTGAAGTATACGCTCCCACTGAACTCTTTATAGGTTTATCCAGAAAAAAATACATCACTCATAATGGCCCCTAATATGCTAATGATTTCCCTAGGAACAGCAAATAATAAATCATTATTCTAAATAATAAATCATTATCAGCAAAGCAACTTCAGCAAGAAACTTATAATTACAGACACCCAGTAAGAAATGTACAGAGACTCTAGGTCAGTTATCCACACTCCTTTCCATTTCCATAAATCTGTCATTTCACTGGATCTTTCCTTGTTAGTAACATGACAGCTGCAGCTGTTTTTGTCTGCCTAGGCAAGGCCAAATTCCTTTTCACTATGTGGTGTCCTTGCTTCCAGCTTATAGTGGCTGAGTATACAAGATGACTGCAAGTTATGTCAAGTCCAGTTTATGCTAAATCCAGTTCTCTCATAACAGTGCTGGATAACCTATTCATCAAAGGGGAGGGATAGCTCAGTAGTTTAAGCATTAGCCTGCTAAACCCAGGATTGTGAGGTCAATCCTTGAGGGGGCCATTTAGGGAACTGGGTTAAAAATCTGTCTGGGGATTGGTCCTGCTTTGAGCAAGTGGTTGGACTACTAGATGACCTTCTGAGGTCCCTTCCAATCCTAATCTTCTATGAGATAGAACACTTTGTCTGAAGTTTCTTTGGGTTGACATGAGCTTGGGCCAAGTAGATATGACAGCCCATCAGCATTGCCACACCGAGTCCTTTTATGGAATTGAATAGTTAGGAATGAGCTGAAAGTAGCAATGCCCATTGTTGCATACAAACAACAGTTAACGATGGAATTCCATGTTTTGGTCCAAAAATTGAAAGTAACAGGTAATGATCCATCAGTAAGGTATAATATCTATCATGCAGATAGGCATGGATATTTTGAATTCCAAAGATAATGCTGAGAGCTTTTCACTCTGTTTGTGTATCATTCTTCTTAGGAGTAGTGAGTGTTTGTGATGCAAATGCAATTGGTTTCTCCATGCCATTAGGAAAAATGTGGGAAAGAACAGCATCCACTATGTAGGGTGAAGCATCACAAAGCAATTGCAATGGTAGCAAAGCATCAAAGTGCATAAGAACTTTGGCTGATGTTAGCCGTTTCTTTGCTTCCTTAAATGTATCTCTTTGCTTGTAACAGTTCACGTCAAGATGCCAATACTGTCACCAGATTAGATAGAAATTTACCATAGTAGTCAAGCAGACCTAAACTCTGTTCACTCCCTTCAGGATCTCATCCATGGCTTTCTGGAACAGGATTGGTGCCAATGTGATACCGAAAGGCAACCTGTTGTAACAAAATAAGCCTTTTTGTATGTTGATTGTGAGATGTTTGTGAGATGCCAGATCAATCTCCATTTGTAGGTATGCACTGAGAAAATCCAATTTATTGAAACACTGTCCTCCACTAAGAGTAGCAAACAAATCTTCAGTATGAGGTAATAGATATTGGTCTGCACCAAAAAAATGGATTCAATGTCACTTTGAAATCTCCAAAAAATCGGACTGAACTAATGGCCTTGATCACTGGTACAATGAGTGAAGCCAGTAACAAGTCTCCAGTGTTCATTAAATGGTCCAGATTAGCTTCCACTTGAGGCTTCAGAGCAAAGGCACAGCTCTCGGCTTGCAATACTTTGGCTGGCTGTCAGACTTAACAGAGATTTTCACTGACACAATGTTCAAGCTCTTTTTCAAAAACTTTGGAGTACCTGTCCAGTATTTCCTGAAGATTTTTAGGTGCTTTTGTGATTGCCTCAATATAAGTCCAAGTCACCTGGAGCTTCTCAAGCCAAAATCTGCCCAATAATGGTGGATGCTTTCCTTCAGTCACACACAAGGGTAAAATAACTGATTGTCCATCCAGCTGAACTTTCACCTGGAGTATTGCTTTGGGGACCAGCTTTTCTCCAGTATAAGTCTTCAAAATCATGGATGTTTCTTCAAGAGGAACGTGTGACAAAATCTGTTGATAGGTAGATGCAGAAATCAATGAGTCAGCAGCTCCCGTATCAAGCTCCATTCTTGTAAGAACTCCTTCAATCAAAGGTGTAACCCAGATGCCATTTCTGAATCCAGCTTGCAATAACACATCTAGTGCTAAATCTTGGTCAATGTCACTAGAGCTCTTGTTTTCTTCCAGATTATGAATTCCCACCTTCCATCCTTTTTTAGGTTCAGTTGTCATAGATGTTTTCTTGAATATATAGTTACTCTTTGCTGCTGATCGTTGAACTGTCCCACAGCTCATAGCAATGTGTCCCTTCTTGTGGCACTTTCTGCAAATAAACTGGCATGCCCAGCAACCCTTTTTAGCATGCGTATTTTGTGTGCTACTGCCACATGGAAATTCCTTATGTGCCCATGGTCCTCTGTCTCAGTGATTCATGAGATGAACTTTTTGGTTCACACTAAATTCCAGAGAATCCTTCTTTGTAGTCTCCATTGCAACTGTACTTCAACAGTCTTTTTGGATGTAAGCACTTACATAGTCTATAATGTCTTCTGGACCTGGTCATTGCATTATCTGGAGACTAACTGGTCATGTGGGGCAACACTCAGTGGTTGTCCAAACTGATGATGCTCTGACAACCTCCTGAGAGCAACATCAAACTGTGCTATTGACTCTCCACTTCCTTGATGTTGTTGATGAAACTAATACGTTCTGCTATCACTGATGGAATACGAGAAAAATGTCCCTGAACTGCTGCAATAATTATGGTGTACATGGGAGTGCCAGGCACTGGAGATAATAGGTCACACAGAAGTCCATGTCTTCCTACCCATCACTATCAACAAGGATGAAACCTGTTGTCCATCTAGAAAGGTGTTGCAGGTTACAAATTGCTCGGAATGTTTGAGGTATACTGCCCATAATTCATAATTGTCATCAAACTCACCAACATTGCCCACACCATTTCACTGCTCTCCTGTTGCCTCCTGGACATCTCCTGCCACAGGGAAACAGTTTTTATTTGTTACTGCACTATTTGTAGCCCCTTCTGCTGGCCTTGTGCTTACATGGCAAAATGCAGAATTTTTCCTTTGGCTGTGCTTGGTCTCCATCACAGTTGCTAACTTTCATACGGTAAATAAGCACCCTGACTTTCACAATAAGCCAAAAATCAAGCTAAACCCATTTCAAAACAAGGCCAAAACAAGCCAGTCCCTAAGAACTCCAACATTCTCTGTGACTGGAACCCCCCAACGTGCAGTCTGGGACTGTGGTGGGCCCTCTGTGCACTGCTGACTCCCTCTCCCGTGACCCCCCTGCTTATCCCTTGCCCCCGCTTGCTCCCCTTTGCCCCTGCTTGCTGGGAGCCAATCAAATAAAAAAAGCAACAAGCTACAATAAGCAAGGAGCTACAAGCCAAACAAGCACCAAGCCAAAAACTAGCCAACAAGCAACTCACAAGCCAATTAAAACAAGTTAAAATTCTGCATGTTTTCATGGGTTTGGCATGTCTGGTCTCCCTCTGCTGGCTATAGACCCTCAGTGCAGGCTGCAGGCTGTTGGCCAGGCTGCGGCTTGCACATGGTCAACAAAGATGGCTGTTTATTTCTCCTTCACTGCTCTCTTTGAACGGTTCTAGCAGTATATGCAGAACTTGTATCCTTTGTTCTATCTTTATTTACCTACTTGCCCCCTCTAGCTGGTTGGTTCCCACTGTCCCAGGAGCAAAACCAGCAGTCTGACACCCTGTGCCAATAAGTGAACTTTGTCCCCTTTTTCATAGTATTATTTACGTAGTTTTTCTTCTTCATGTTCAATCAGTGGGAAAACTGGACACTCATGGGATATAAATTCCTTGTCGTCAAATGTTATATTTCTGGATCCAGTAGAGAAGGAGACAGACACAAACGTAGAGGGAGCTGATAGAAACACAACTGTGCACTGTGACTGCCTTACTGTTCTGGCTGCAAAACTGAAACAAAGACAAGGTTTTGCACTGGGAAGTGGCAAGCGCTCCAACATTTAAAGGGATAGGACAATGTGTTCTCTATCTAAATTCTTACACTGTGGTACCCAAGTAGTCTTCAGATGGACGGATCTGATTCTCTGGGCTGAAGCTGCTCAAGACCATTTATCTGCTGAAAAGATGAACTCCCTGTTTCGTATCTTAGCACAACCAGCATTTCATTAGTTACAGGATATGCACTTACCCCTTTCTTTGTGCTGGATGCCTTCTTCCAGAGTCTTCTGTGCCTTTTCTGGGTCTTCATGGCCATTTGCTTATATCATGCATAACACCCTTTACAGTGCACCTGAGAGGTTTCTTTATTAGTACTTCTGCATGTCTTTGCCTGCATATTTTCCTATCTTACTTTCCTCCCTTCATGCCTTGTAGATCTCCTCAGAACATAAGGATGTTTCCTGTAAAATTTTGTTGAAATATCTATATTTTGTATGCAAAATCCCTAGTTCTCTGATGCACAAAGATGCTAAGAAGGGCTATTTCCAATGTTATTGAAACAAAGAGTCAGTTCATGTAAAACGAGGGAGGGGGAGCACGTGGCCTAGAATTCTCATTTCTAATATTTCAAAACTTTAATCATTAGCATCCCCTAAGTATTTTATCATTGTTGCTTTAACAACCCATGACATTTACTATAGATATAAGATCCTTTCTAAAGGTGTGGCCTTGGAGTTTTTTAAACAATCCTATACAATTCTATAGCATGGACATAATTCTGCTAAGATGATTGAAAAAAACTATAGAAGAGCTGCTATTTGTTGTTCAGTTCTATAGGACTTAGACACATGGGATGGAAACATTTAAAATCTTGCTGAACATGAGATGAACATTTTGAATGTAGCAAATCTATTTAGATAATTCCTACATTTAACTGTCTAAAATGTTTTTTTTATTGTAGCGCCAAGACAGACCTGTAAATAATTCCAGCCCATGGGCTAGTAAATATCCTTCTGGGGGAAGTTAGACTTTTTGCCAGAATTGATTCCAATTAGCACATTCAAGAACAGTGACTCCTGTTTCCATCCTTAATATTATCTTAGTCTTAGGATAAATTTCAAACAGTATGTTGCACATCTCTCTGTGATATCAACTAAAAATCATTGCTCACCTCTTTTCCTTCATAAATGTGTCTCATTCTCTCTTGCAGTAAATAACTCATTTTACCTTTTAATATTTATTTTGAATCTGAAGCACTTTCTTTCCTCTCAGTATATTCCCTTCATCAGACTATTAGACTATTCAGGAAGGCACAATCTTTTTGTTCTGTGTTTGCAAGTACAGCATTTATAGACCTTACAATCTCTGGCCCCAATCCTGTATGGTGTAGAGGACAGGCGGACTTCTGTGCCAGCACAAAGCCAATATCCCCAAACAAGCACCACCTCACTGAAGTGAACAAGGATCATGCAGTTCCAACAGTCTTCCTGCATATTACAAAATTCATGATCAGTTTCTAAATTGGGACAACAGCAGAATTCAAAATACAATGGGTGGAGGGGCTGATGGTAATAGGAAAGAAAGGTTGCTTCTGTTAGTTGCAGTATTTCCAATCCCCAGGATTAAAAAATCAAGAGATGGTCTTTTCTAAAAAATCACAAGATGATCTTAAAAAAATCATGACATTTTAAAAAATAACTATTGTTGGCTTCTTTTTATTTTCCTTATAGTTTTGAACCTTCAGAGTGCACATTTCCAAGCTTTTATCAGCAAGTGTGAGGGTCCAAAACTCTCTATTTTCCCCTGTGAAAACCAAGATTCTCCCATAATCCCATGGCCTCAGAAGCTGGGGCTCTATGAACAATACCAAATATGGCAATCATGGTAAAACAGCAGGAGCTGGCAACACTATGCTTAGATATGTGTCATTTGGAGATGGAGCCAGATGAAACTTTCAGAATTTTAATTTTTCTATGGACAATCTGTGTCAGAATTTTGAATTTCTATGAAAGAAAAAAAAACACTTGTGCATGGAGAATTCCACTGGAATGTTCATGACTTTTTTCCTGTATTTCTACCAGCTCTGCTTGGGGTTCAGAGTCAGAGTTCTGGGGAGATTTTAAGTGAAATAAGTGGAGGAGAATGGCTAACAGACTGCTTGATGGCCATTTTCATTTGGTAGTTTGCCATCGGCATCTCAGTTTACTATGATGCTCTTTTAGCCATGATTGTAAAAGCCAGCTTCCTGTCTGGTTTTTGCAAAGCCATTACTGATTCTGTGGAACTTTTGCTAAGTTGTCCCCTGGCTAGAATATGCCCAAATAAGCACTACCCCGCTGAAGTCATCAGGGCTCAGTGCAATGCAGAGGTGCACATGCACACAGTCAATTACAGGACTGGGGCAGTGGCTTATAATGCTGGTCTGGATTCCTTGGGATACAAGCTTAAGAATACACTATATAAATAAAAAATGCTGATTACAAATGAATGCTCAGAGTAAGAAAATAGAAGATGCTGAATGCTACTAGTCGAAGTATTACTGATACTTCACTGAACTCCACCCTCCAGATCTCTGGTCTGAGTGTGCATCTATTTGCTTCTACTGCTATTTGCAAAGGAGCACTTCCCTTGTTCTTTAGAATGGTGCATGAAGCAGTATCTTCACAGTGTTTTCCCTCTTTTATTTCTCTCTGCAGTGATGGCTGGGCAGACCGGTATGATGTGACAGACGGGTATCAGCGGGAAGCTGTTGGCGGAATAACAATCAAGCTTCAGTCTCCTGATGTGAAATGGTTTGATGATTATTACCTGCAGCTTCGGCCAGAAACCAATCTCCGAAATCCATGGTTTCAGGAATTCTGGCAGCACAGGTTCCAGTGCCAGCTGAAGGGGTATCCGCAGGAGAATACTAAATACAACAAGACTTGCAACAGTAAGTAGTTGGATTTATTTATGTATTTATACTTAAAATCACTAAGGTTAAAGCCTTGATTTAACTAGATAATACCATGCCAAGGCAGCGAGATTTGCAGGAATAGAAGCTAGAAAGTCTGGAATTTTAATCCCAGATCTGCCACTGAGCGGATGACTAATCAAGAAGTTAAGAGTACTAGGCTGCTTATGAGACCCAAGTCCAGCTCCCTGACCTGACACTGATTTCCTGTGTGACTTTACTGTTACTTACAGTAAAAAGTCTCAAAAGTATCTAAGTGATTTAGGAACCTACATCCCATTTTCAAAACCAATTTAGGCACTTAAAAGCTGATTTGGAAATGTATTTAGGTGCCTGAAAATTCAAAGAAGCAGCTAGTGGGATTTTCAAAAGTGACTAGGCACCCAACTCCCATTGGTTTCACTGGGAGTTAAAAGCTTAGGTACTTTTGAAAACCTCACAAGATGTCTATCTGCAGTGACCAAAATGCATTTAATTTAAGTCCCTTCATAATTAAGTCTAGCTGAAAGTCAATGGAATTTAGGCTCCTAAGTGCTTGTCACTCTTGAAAATGAAATTTAGGCTCCTCTTAATCTGTTTGCTATCAATTTGTGAGCAGAAAAAGAAGGACTAAATTTGTCAAATTGGTCTCGCTGAATACTTTCTCCAGCTCTGATGCTTTGTCCAATGCTATCACATCAATGAACTCTGGAAAAGGAGCAGACTAGACTAGGCTATAATATCCTTAACTGTTTTATTGTTGTTTTTTTGTGTGTAATTAACATAGTTCCATCTGGTAAAGATTTAATGGTGACCACTACTCAGACTCCATTGATGTGTCCAGGTTGTTTGTTATCCATTTCAATATGCGTTGTTTTGCAAATATAGAGTTTATGCTCAATTTTATTGGTCATCATGCTGCTTTAGTTTCCTAAGTTTTACTCTGATCTAACCATCTTGTGGTAAAACTCACAAGAGGGGAACACAAGGCTTGGCTAATAACTCTGATGTTCACCTTGCAGAGTTTCTTTGAATGTTGCCCTCAGGAGTAAGAAGTCTAGGGGCTGCAGGGGTTGGCCTCAAATCCTTGGTTTTTTCTCACGATAGCTTCCAGTCCCCACAGTAGCAGTATGGCTTCCTCATGAAGTCAATGAGTGCCCAGTACCTCTATGAAAATCTGTTCATTTATTTAGGTGCTTAAGTATGGATTTAGGTGTCTGCCTTTAAGCACCCAAATTTGAAAGTTTGGACTTAAACTTCTGTCCAGCTCAATTTCCTCATTTTTAAAACATACTTACTGCAATTCTATGCACCTCTATGGGTCCTTTGTCCAGCTGACTGAAAGAACAAGGGTGATAGCCCCTATAGGAGCTTCCTCTGCTATTGGTGACAGAGGGGGAGGACAGGGAAGGCTTACCTGAATTGAGCAGGGAGGAACAGGAAGTGGCCATACCAGGTTGGGGGGAGGGTACTGACCTTTCAGGTTACCAGAGGAGGGTGTGGTATTTGTATCCCGAGCAGTTCCAGAGAAGCCTTCTCTCATTGGGATTCAGCTGGCACCATCCATCTTCCCACTCATAGAATCAGAGTGGGACCGGATGCCTTCAGGAACCACTGTGGGCATTATGCTAGTCCCTCCCTGTCAGACTGGCTGAGGCAGGGTGGGTTTTTTCACCATCCCCACAGTACGCTTGGCAGGGAGATTCACACATCACAACTTAGTAAATTGAAAAATGTGGCAGGTGTGCAGTGCATCCCTTAAGGAAGCTGCGGGAGGGGGATTCAGGGCTCCTGTGTGTGGTACAGCAGGAAACTAGCCCCCAATAACTCCCATATGAGGGGAGGGCAGTGGGATCCCAGCAAGGGGCTTGCTGTAGCTAGGACAGGAAGTGGGAAGACTGGCAGCAGCACTCCCCGATGGGGAAACAGTTAAGGAAATAATGATGAACTGTACTATTTATTGCAAGGTACTCCCATATACTTCAAGTAAGTAAAGTTGTGGCCAAATTGTACCACAGACACTGTCTCCTGTTCTTCTGGTATGATTAGACAAAGGGTGATATTGATACTTGCTCTCCTTACTAAAATGCTTTGAAGCCTACAGTTGAAAATAATATATTGTTGATGTGTCATATTTATCCTGCTATGAGTGCAGAATTTTGCCCTTAATTTCATCCAGTTAAATATTTTCAGCTCAATAGGAGTTGCATAAAAAAATTATTACAGTATCTTCTAGTGACTCCAGTCAAAGGACTCCCAGCTGTATTGGGAGCTGTACAGAAAATTTAAAAAAAAACACAGCCCCTACACAGAGACCACATAGTCTAAGACAGTGGCAAGAAGATATCAATAAAAAGGTGGGATGGAGGAGGTGGATGAGGTAATAGTTAAAAGAACAACTTGGTGAACAAGCAATATGCTAAAGTCACCACGTGAGTGCAGAGTTTGACCTATAGTCAACTGCTTCATTTTAATGCAGTAATGTCATATTGATAATAATATCTATTCATATAAACAATATATTTTTTAAATACTGAAATAAGTAATAGGCGTTATGGCCAAAATTTGCATATGTGGATGCCTAAATCTGGATTTTGGTACATAAATTTAGTCATCCATGTTTGAAAACTCTAGCCTGTGCTTTCAAATCCCTGTATATTGAGATGATGAGATAGATTCACTCTCACAAATGCGAAATGTATAGATTGTGATGGAGTCCACTCACCACAACAGTGCCTCCTGCTGGCAATCAGAGGGATTAGCTCTGCCAGCTGGAATGCCCTCTCAAGGTGGTATCTCTCCCATCGTTGTCTCTGCCTGCAGACCTGCCTTGGTCCAACTACCACAGCGTCTTCTTCATAAATCAGACCTCTGAATGTGTCACTATCTGTGCTTTCCCCCTTCCAAGTGTGAAGTAGCTCAGTTCAACAGTCTAGTCACTTCACCAGTTGCAAGTGGGAGAACCGGGCCTGCCCACTACTCCGGGTCCCTCCCCAGGGACACTGTAGATATCAGCCTCCTGAACTTCGCTCAATGCTATGTCAATTCCCTGGGTCACTTCCCTGCCCTCTTCTCAGGGTATTCAGCCATCAGCAAGCCAGGAGCTCACTCTTGCTCTCCTGGTCCCTCCAAGCAACTGCTCTATTCAAGGTGCTCCCCTTCTTGCAGCCAACTAGGAATACAGTCCTCATTCCTTTGGCTGTCCACAGCAACTGACTATCTCCGGCCTTGCAGATCCTTTTATGCGAGTCTGCTGCGCCTTGAGTGGCTGTCTGTGCAGCCTCCCTCCACTCGACTGCTTCCCATGCAGCCTCCCTAGGCTGCTTGGAGGACTCACCTTCACTGCTCCTTTCTGCAACAGGGTATGGTAGGGTTCCAGGGGTATGGCAGGCTTCCAGGGGTATGGCAGGGTATGACAGGCCTCTTCCACTCCAGTGTGGGGCGAACACACCATCACAAGATTCATGAGTGATGCTAGCCTTGTAGATCTCATTTTATAGTAGACAAAAAATGTACACAGTCATTGTTACACAGTCACTATTTATTAGGGCAGGAGGAAATTAAGTGAGTCATGCAAAATGAAAATGTGATGGTGAAGTAAAGAGCACATGAAAACCAGCCCCAAATGAATATAGCTTTTCTTCTTTCATTTCTATCAACTTCTGATAAGTTTCCATCTCTTCACATATACTTTGACTCACGTTGACATTTTAGCATCAAGCCATTTTTTATGTGCAGATTGAGTATATTTACCTAATCCAAATGGGTGCCACTTCTACTGCTGTTGTTAAGTACATTGATTTTCTGCCCAGCTAGAGCACTACTGAAAGGGAGAAGTTTGCAGACTTATCTGACTTCATGCTCAGTGTTATCAATTCTGTGTCACAGGAAAATTGATGTGAGCCACCTAAGTAGAGTGAAGGTCAGAGCAAAGGATTTAAATTACACCTTTAACTGGAGACTTTCCATAGCCCAAGAACACTTGGGGTTTTACAAGAATTGGAGTGTGCTTCCCCTCTGGCACCAGTCAGATGCTTTTGATTAACCAAGGCTCCAGTTCAGTTAGGCAATTAAACATGAGCATAGCTCTAAGCAGCTGAGTAATTCCGTTGAAGTCAATGAATGTCCAACGTCAGCACCATGTCACAAGAGGTTAATCCAACCCCTTGATGTTATATAACTTTAGACCTTTGCAGCCTGAGTATATATCAGTGTCTCCCTCTTTCACAAAAGAAAATACACACACAGAGTTCCAAATTCCTAGTGCCTTTTTTTCCTAGCAACAATGTTTTCCTAATACATCTCCTCTCTAGGCAAACTGAAACCTCACCAAAATAAGTCATGAGGTACAATCCTGGATGCATGGAAGTTATTAACAAAACTGCCATTGACTTCAATGAGTCAAGGAATTTATCCATTGAATTTATGAATCTGTTGTTGTCAGTCTAGAGGCCTCTAATATGGGCGTTTATGGCTCAAACAGTTACTGTTTTGTTTATTTATTTGTATTACTGTAGCACCTAGGACCCCATTGTGCTAGGCACTGTACAAACCCAGAGCAATAACATGGCCTCTGCCCCCAAAATCTCATGGTTTAAGTATAAGGCAAGAAACGACTGATGGATCAGACAGACAAATAGGGGAGTACAAGGAAACAATGAGGCAACATTGCCTCATTATGATAACCATTGGTCTCACCACACCAGCTGTCTGATGTCAAGTTTTTTGTAGGCATCACAGTGAAGAGACTTTGAATGAGGCTATTGAGGCTGCTTTGCAGATGTTTACAGAGTGCTCCTCCCATGCATGAGGAGCAGCATGGGAGAAAGCGCAAAGGTGTTTGTTGGAAAATTGAACAAGTGGGTAACGGAGGCTGGGATCATTGATTGATCAGAGGTGGGAGTTGGCATCTTGATAGTGAATGAAGGTTGATGAACGTTAGGGTGGGGATAGGCCATGAATAACCTAGAAAGTGAAAACAAGGTAGCTTATGTCTGGTGTGATAGAGAAGAGAATGGAGGGATGAAAAGAGAGGGATGACATGGTCAAAGCAATGGGTTAGGAAAATCATCTTTGTACCAGCATCCTGAATGAATAAGAGCAAGGCCCCAGAAGAGGAGAATATCTTTCCATTAATGATTAAACTAGTTAGCTCTTCACTACCTAAAAAAAAAAGAGATGGAAATGCCCAAATAGCCGAGGGAAAACTCGAAACAGTTTTCTACCACGATTGCTGTAGAAAGCACAGGCACACAAAAGCCAAATGCATACATGTCTATGGTGTTCACTGAAACTCAACCAGCTGGAATGGCAGATACTTAACAAGGTTGAGAGGACTCATCGGTTATGGGAATTCAGGTCCAGGCACAGTTGTCAAATCTAGGCTCCTTGATATTGGAGTTCCATCACACATTGCTTTTTTGAGGCTTTTTGATATAATGTTGGAGTCAAATGTAAATGTCATCTTGTTACATTGCAGAATTGAAAACATATCTTGGCTAAACCCCAAAACAAAAAGCCAAAGTTGGTTTTACATGGCTAGGCCACAGCCAGCATGGGCAGGTCCCAGTCCCTGTCTCAGACTGTGCCTTTCAAATTTCCCTCATTTTGAGGGACAGCGCTCATTTTAGCTGTCTACATTCTACACTAATTTGGCATCTCCTCACTTTTACAGTTAATTACTTATATCAGAAATTTAAAAAAAAATCATCAGACTGAAATTATAGAAGAATTCATTTCGGTTTTTGAAAGAGTGAATTTTAATTTTCCTCCATGAGTAATTTTTGTGTCCTTCAGTTTGGTGCTTTGGCACTCATACCATCCCACATTTGGGCCTTGGCAGGTTAAGATATGTTCTAGCCTTAGAATTGATTAGAAACGTGCCCAAGCCCACATTTGAGAGACCCTGTAATTCTCTCAAAATTCAGGAGGGTGGCAGGTGTGGTTCAAATCCAGAGGTTTTCAATTTAATTCATTACAAAGATGCAGGCTAGCTACAAAGTTTGGCTGCAGCTCTGAGGTTTCCCAATATTTGGAGGCATTCTGATCTGGGACTTTAATGCAAATAAATCTCCATTTTTTTAGAGTCGCTCAGAGAAGAAAACAGCCTGCAGTTAGGAGTGCTATAGACAGCGCTACACCTGACTGGAGAAAGATGCTTGTGGTGTTCCTGGATTTAAAACATTAATAATTCAGTCTCTTTAATAAATTTATTTTTCCTGCTACAGCTGCTTATTTCCAAATTCTGAAAACTCCTCTGAACGCTGACTTCAAAGCTAACACTCATTTTCTTCCACCCTAACTCTCCCCATCTCCCTCCTTCTATGCATGCTGGTATCCTTTGATATTATATATTATGATTTGATTCCTTACAATATCATCATTCCCTCTTTCACTCCACATGGACTACATATCCGAACTTGAACAACTCCTTGGAGTATCTAATGTCATGGATTAGGTAGATGGAGTGTCTCTATTCTTAATAACAAATGTAAACTATAACTAAATGGATGTAGGTCCTATAATGTTTCTTACCTGATGGCTTACTTAGACCAATTTCTTTAGTTTTTTCTTTCAGCAGTATATTTTCCCTGGTGTAGAATTTAAGGACTTCATGTAGTGTTTTGCAAATGCAGCAAATTTTCAGTATAACGGCCACCATACAACATTATCTCCAGTAAGGCCGTGGCCCAGATTTTCAAAGATATTTAGGCACCTAAAGATGGGATTTTCAAAAGTGCCTAAGCAAGTTAGGTGCTTAGTTCCTATTGATTTCAATAGCCTGCTTAGGTGATTTTGCAAATCCAGTTAGGCACCTATTTGCACATCTTTAGGTGCCTACATATCTTTGAAAATCTGGCCCCTGATTCAAAACCCATTACAATCAAACTGAAATCCATGAAAAGAGTCATTTTGTTGGGGCAGGTCTTAAATGCAAATCAGGCTGTGAATAACACAAGTAAATATTCGTTTCATGATACAATTGTTGGTGGTGTTGGGGTTGTTTTAAAGAGCGTGTTTAGCATTTCAGCTTCTACATAACTCAGTTTCTTTGACCATAAATCAGAATGGAAGATCCACTCTTCTGGACACAAAAGCATATTAAATGTATCACTAGCAATTCACTTCAGTCCCAACGAGTGAAAATTAGAGCTGGTCAAAAAAAATTCTCAGTGGAACCGTTTTCCACTGGAAAATGCAGTTTTGCTGAAATCAAAACATTTCTCATGACTGTTTATTTGATTAAATTTTCAAGAGAAAACATGTAAAACATCATTTTGACTTTCTCATTTCAACTTTTATTGTACAAGAATGTTAATATTCTATTATATTTATTTATTATAGAATATAATCATTTGACATTATTCAAATTAAACTTTTCAATGTTCCTAAAGCAATATGGGGGGGGGGATTTCTATTCTATGATAGAATTTAAAACTGAATTGCAGGGGAGGGCATATTTGCTTTTGTGCAGTGCCTAGCACACGGAAGCCCCATTCTTGGTTCGTCTCGAGGCACTACCATAATAAACAGGATTCATAGTAATTTCCTGTTACTAACCTACTCACTTAACATGAACATAATATAAAAACAATTTGATTCATATTTAAGGCTTATTTGTTTTGAAGGAGACCCTTGAGAGTCCCTCATTTTTTCCCACCTAATTCTCTCCACTTGGGCATGCTCTATCATAGCAATAACTCTTACCAAGGCTCAGAGGGATGGACCCAGTTCCAGAACCACTCAAAATGACCTTTCTCATCCACCAGAGGGGATGCTCAAGAGGGACGCAAAGTGCGTCATTGCATCAGGCCTAAGCAAGTTCTCTCTACAGTGCTTCCAGTCCCTGCTGGCTGAAAAAAGTTAAAAGCCAAACTGATTATCCACACATGAGAGCACTGAATACCATCAGCTTGGCTCTTCTTGCTTGTTTGATTTTTTCCTGTAGAGTTTAACTAACTGTTCTCACCGTGAGTGAGACAGCGGGAGATTCCCCAGATTGGAGCACCGGGGAATTCAAAATCAACACACATGTTTGTTTTCTTCTTTTTAAATTCTTCCTCTATATGAATGTACAAGACAGAGCAAGTAAATCTGAAAATCATGCAGCATGTAATAGAAAAGTATCATATACTTTCTATGGACATTTTAAACCAGCACCTGGAATTCTGTACCAGAGGCATCATTATCTATTTAAAAAAGAACAGTAGTACTTGTGGCACCTTAGAGACTAACAAATTTATTGTAGTATAAGCTTTTGTGGGCTACAGCCCACTTCATCGGATGCATGCCGTGGAAAATACAGTAGGAAGATAGATAGATATATACACACACAGAGAGAACGTGAAACAATGGATGTTACCATACACACTCTAACGAAAGAGATTAGTTAAGATGTCTATTTAATAATTCTAAAGGACGATATAAAAATAGAATTTCATTGTTGTTCTCCATTAGATTCTATTGATTGTTTAAGAGTAATTTCTATTGAATGCTACTGGTTTCACCCTCATTACAATCTTCAGGAAGATCCTTACTGAGGATAGTAGTTCAGTATGTGCCAGAGTGTACATTCATGTTCATGTTCCATTCAAAAAGAATAGAACTTAAGTACATGCTTGGAAGTTTTAACTGTATGCTTAAATGCTGTTCTAAATGGGTATTGATTTAAGCATCTGCTGAAGTGCTTTCCAGAATCAGGGCCTAACACCCAGTTCAGCAAGATATTTAAGCATGTGCCTTACCTTACATGCACAGTCCCACTGAGGAGAGTGGGAATACCTGTATGCTTAAAGTTAGACATGTGCTTAAACAATGCTTGGTCAACTGGCCTCAGATCACTTTAGACTTTGTAAAAGAATTAGAGATGCAGGACAAGTACAAATTTTCCCAAAGTTTAGGAATATTCTGATTTGGGACTTTAATGCAAATAAATTTCCATTTTTTAGTGTTTCGGTATTAAGAGAATTTATTTCCTTCACTTTGGTTTTTAGATTTTCTCTAGCTACAGAGCCTTGATGTATTGCAGACCAACAGATGCATTCTGTGGGGCAAATTTGTTGCTCTGTGGCAAATAGAAGCAATCACATTTAGAGGAGATGCTTTCCCAGCTGCAGAAATCAGAGCAGCTAATTCCCTCAGATTTCCTTTGACGATTGCTAGCAGGTTCTATGAAGAGCTAAGCAGCATCATTACAATGTATCAGGTGAACTGAGTGAGATCAAATGTGTAAAGAAAGGCTGGGTAATAATTCTATAAAATAGCAGCACAAAGCCCAATAACTAGAGTTCCTACAACTCAGAGTAAAGTTATTACATTTTCAAGCCGTCATTAGTAATAAGGCAGTTGGAATATCATTTTAAAATAAATATTGTTGCTGATGCACATCAGATTCATTATATCGGTCACTCTAATTAAGAGCACAGTTTGTGAGCTGTTAATTTTGAGGCTGAATAATTGGATAAAGTTGTGTGCATTGTAATGTAATACGCTTGTTCAATTTTCCACTTAATTTCGATTAATGTGGATTTTACATGTAATCTATTGTTACAGTTATTACGCCTATTATTTTTAATTAGGAAAAAACATTTCCTCAGGAGAATGAAACAAATAATTTGCAAGTTTAAAAAAAAAAGTTTGTACTCAGTCATAGACCTAGGAAATTTGGTTTTCAGAGAAGCTGATTGCCCACCACTTCACCCAACGTTCATAGGAGCCGTGGGAGCGCAGCACCTCTGAAAATCAAGACCAGAGATTAGAGATGAGAAAGATCTTTTACATCACCTTGTTCATCTTTTGACCAGTGTGAAATGGTTGTCAATGAAAAAACAGTTTTATGGACATATTTTCCCCCTGGTGAACTTTTGCACCATCCTATATTTTAGATATGATTAAGAACTTGATTGTAATCCTCTCATCCTGCCCCAGTAAGGGCCAAGCACATTGGTGCGCTGCCCAACAGCAGGGAAGGAACCAAACAGTGCTTCTCAGAGCCGCAATCTGGCCCCTGCTTCTCCAAGGTGGATGAAATCTGAGCTAGTTCTATTACTAAAGTGTGGTTGTAACCAGAATAGTGACTGTTTGGAAAAGATATTGTAAAGCTTATTGTTTATTCTCGCTTATGACTACCCACATCACAGTTATTCCCATTACATATGAAATTGCTAGCGCCGCGTTAACCGCTCCTCCTTCAGGCCCACTGACAGCAATTCCAGGCCCCAGGGCAGGACAGTCAATTGGCCACCGTGTGTGGATGTGGTCCGCCTGACATTTGGGCGGTGCTGCGCCTGTGCTGGTTGGTGCCCAGCGAGCTGCTGGCTGCATTGCTGGGTGCGCTCTTCCGGCATGGCCAATGCTTCCACATGCCCACCTGGTAGGGTTGCCAACTGTCTAATTGTGGAAACCCAAAGACCCTTGTCCCACTCCTTCCCTGAGGCCATGCCCCTGTCACTCTCCTTCTCCAAAGCCCCACACCGTGCTCACTCCATCCCCCCTCCCTCCAGTGCTTACTCTCCTCCACTCTCACTCACTTTCACCATGCTGGGGCAGGGGGTTGGGGTGTCGGAGAGGGTGTGGAGTTGGGCTCTGGGAGGGAGTTTGGGTGCGGGAGGGGATGAGGAGTCGGGCTCTGGGAGGGAGTTTGGGTACGGGGTGCAGGCTCTGGGCTGGGTCAGGGGGCTGGGGTGCAGACAGGACCGGCACCAGGGTTTCTCACACCCTAGACGCACGGCCATTTTGCCGCCCCCTGCGCTGATCCCACGGCTCCGGTGGAGCTGCTGCAGGCATTTCTGCAGAGGGTCCGTTGGTCCGTGGCTCTGGTGGAGCTGCTGCAGGCATGCCTGCGGGAGGTCCACCGGAGCCGCGTGAGCAGCCGACCATCCGCAGGCATGCCTGCGGCAGGTCAGCCAGAGCCGCCTGCTGCCCCCCCGGCAAAATGCCACCCCCTCAATAATCCTGGCGCCCTAGGCGATTGCCTAGGCTGCCTAAATGCTAGCGCTGGTCCTGGGTGCAGAAGGAAGTAAGAGGGTTGGCGCTTACCTCAGGCGGCTCCCAAAAGCGACTAGCACACCCCTCTGGCAGCAGCTCTTAGGCAGGGGGCCCAGAGAGTCCGCTACCTGCAGGCATCACTCCTGCAGCTACCATTGAATGCTGTTCCTGACCAATGGGAGCTGCAGAGTTGGCACTCAGGGCGGGGGCAGCATGCAGAGATCCCCTCCGCAGGGGCCACAAGGATGTGCTGGCCACTCCTGGGAGTGGCACGGAACGAGGGTGGGCAGGAAGCCTGCCTTAGCCTTGCTGTGGTGCACAGCCAGCAGCAGTGGTCGGAGACCCCCGGGCCCTTTTAAATTGTTCAGGCCCCTGGGCAATTGCCTGTTTGCCGCCCCCACCTCCCACCCCCGTCGGCAGGCCTGTCCTGCTGTTTCTGCCTCTTCTATATTCATCAATGATAAAGATGGCTGGAATGTAGCTGACAGTTTTGCTGATGATACATGAGGCTGAGTAGCATCCAGTCTACTCTCCCTTGGCTGTATCAGTGCTGCGAACATGTTGTTAACACTAATAGGTTATAAAGGAAACTCAGTAGGGTACATCTCAACGTGACTATGACTAAAGTAGGCCAAAGGACCAAGCTTAAAAGGAAGGAAAAAAGTTAAGCAGCCTGACGTTCAGCATAGCTAATGTTTGTAAGCTTGCATAAAATGCTGAAAATGACAAAACAGATAACGCAATGGGACACAATGGGGAATTATAAGATCTTGGAAGATAAATGAATGGATGTTGAAGGTTATTAATGTCATCTAGAGATAAATATACTCTGGACATAAAGGTCAATGAAAATGAGCAGGATATGCAAGTAATTTAAAACAATAAAGGAGAGACACGTATGAAAGATGAAACACCAGGAAGAGGGAAGCAGCAGAAAGATAAGGGATTAAGGTAAGAGATTAGTACTGCATACTAGAAGTAAAGCAATAATGACAAATGAAATCTTAAATTAACGCATTTTCCAGGGACATTAAAATCAAGAGGTTACTAAACCACAGGAACATAAGAATTGCCCTTCAATTGGTCTCACGAATAGTTAAACATTTTCTTAATGCAGCATGAGGTTTTATCTCCCCTCCAAGATTTTTCTATTGTTGCATTAATTCTTATATTCTCAGGGAATATTCATGTCAGCCACATACGTGCCCAAACCCTCTCTGAGGAGAGACAGTGGCAGAGCCAGGTTTTGCAATGGGAGGGGTGGAGCGATGAGTCAATGTTGATGCCACTTTCCATTATACCTTTTGGCTTATTAATTTCACACATGTTGTCATGCCTGCTGGATCCACCACAAACCTAATCTCAATTTAGTGTGGTGGGGAGGGGGAGGCGGGGGTGTTAGAGGGGGCAGGGCTGGAAAGCAAGCCTCCTGCACATTCACCTGACAGGAATGGCTCTTGTTTTATGGGACTGGGCCTGGGCCCCCACTCTGGACATTGCAATCTGGTGCCCAGGATTGCAGTGCCTTTCAGATTTGGCCTGGATGCCCCTAGGTCATGAAGGGAGAGGAGCTGGGCCCAGCCCTGCGAGACAGGAATCACCACTGCTGGGTGAGTGCAGAACAGGCTGGTTCTCCAGCACCATGTGAAAAATCATGTTAGATTCCTCCTTTTGTCAATTGGACAATATACCTAAGGGCTGCTGGGCCAGGCGGAGAGGTTGGGGGTCAACAATGGAACTAATTGTGTGCTTAAAATTGATTGGAAAAAGGCAAATATAGTGCCCATATTTTAAAAAAGGAAGAAAGAGAAGCCGGGGAACTACAGCCTCACTTTGTTCCCGGCAAAATCATGGAGTAGGTCCTCAAGGAATTCATTTTGAAGCACTTGGAAGAGAGGAAGGTGATCATGGATTCACCAAAGGCAACATGGATTCACCAAAGGCAAGTCATGCCTGACCAACCTGATTGCCTTCTATGATGAGATAACTGGCTCTGTGGATATGGGAAAAGAGGTGGATGTGATGTATCTTGACTTTAGCAAAGATTTTGATATGGTCTCCCACAGTATTCTTGTCAGCAAGTTAAAAAAGTATGGATTGGCTGAAAGGATTATAAGGTAGATAGAAAGCTGGGGGAGAGGTAGCTCAGTGGTTTGAGCATTGGTCTTCTAAAGCCAGGGTTATGAGTTTAGTCTTTGAGGGGACCACTTAGGGATCAGTACTTGGTCCTGCTAGTCCAGCAGGGGGCTGGACTCAATGACCTTTCAGGGTCAATTCCAGTTCTATGAGATAGGTATATCTTGATATATGCATATATATTTTTAAGCTGGCTAGATTGTTGGGCTCAATGGGTAGTGATCAACAGCTCGATGTCTAGTTGGCATCCAGTGTCAAGCAGAGTGCCCCAAGGGAGGTCCTGGGGCCAGTTTTGTTCAACATCTTTATCAGTGATCTGGAAGATGGGATTAATTGCACCTTTAGCAAGTTCTCAGATGACACTAAACTGGAGGATAGGTAGATATGCTGGAGGGTAGGGATAGCATCCAGAGTGACCTAGACAAATTGGACGATTGGACCAAAAGAAATCTGATGAGGTTCAACAAGGACAGGTGCACTTCCTGCGCTTAGGAAGGAAGAATCCCATGCACTGCTACAGGCTAGGGACTGACTAGCTCAGCAGCAGTTCTGGGATTATAGTGAACAAGAAGCTGCATATGAGTCAGCAGTGTGCCTTCGTTGCCAAGAAGATCAATGGCATATTGGGCTGTATTAGTAGGAGCATTGCCAGTAGATTGAGGAAAGTGATTATTCCCTTCTATTCAGCACTGGTGAGGCCACACCTGGAGTATTGCATCCAATTTTGGTCCCCTCACTACAGAAGGGGAACAGATGTGGACAAGCTGGAGAGAGTCCAATGAAGGGCAACAAAAATAATTAGGGGGCTGGGGCACATGACTTATGAGGAGAGGCTGAGGGAACTGGGGTTTATTTAGTCTGCAGTTGAGAAGAGTGAGGGGGGATTTGATAATAGCCTTCAACTACTTGAAGGGGGGTTCCAAAGAGGACGGAGTTAGGCTGTTCTCAGTGATGGCAGATGACAGAACAAGGAGTAATGGTCTTAAATTGCAGTGTGAGAGGTCTAATTTGGATATTAGGAAACACTACTTCACTAGGAGGATGATGAAGCACTGGAATGGGTTAGCTAGGGAGGTGGTGGAATGTCCATCCTTAGAGGTTTGTAAGGCCCAGCTTGACAAAGCCCTGGCTGGGATGATTTAGTTGGTGTTAGTCCTACTTTGAGCAGGGGATTGGACTAGTTGACCTCCTGAGGTCTCTTCCAACCCTAATCTCCTATGATTCTATGTTCTGGAAATGGATGAAAATCCAGATTCACTGTATGGGAATCTTCCAGGAGGTGCAGGTTTGTGTTTGTTTCGGCTGCAGTCTTCTGGTGTGGAGCCTTCCAATCCTTCTAAGCTTCTGTTTGGTCTGCTGCCTGGCACAGATTTTAATTCAAAAAGAGGCAGCAAAACAGATCCAGGAGCCATTACCTAGTATATTTAAAATCTTGTTAAAAGGGGAAATATTGATTGAGCTGGGCCGGTTTCTTAAACAGATCCTAACTCTCTTTAAATGTGTTAGGTACTGAAGTCTTTCATGAGTCAAAGGTTTGGGTTTGATACTCATTCCTGAAATTTAGTCAGTTCATTTTTATGACCTTTCACTACGTGAATACAGAATCCCCTGTATAGAATGTGTCTGAGCAGAGTGACCAAGTTGGCCAACTTTCAAATTTTATTTATTTATCTAACCAGAGTCAGGTTTCCTTACAAAAGTTTTCTTTGTAAAATTGAATATTCTTTCGAACAGAAAAGGACCACATTAATTCTTTGAATTAGTAACTTGTCTCTTGTGAAGGGACAGATGAGTTAACCAGGGGAAGCCTGGCCAGATCGTCTCATCATTAACCATGTGGGCTGCAGGAAGGAGAGACAGGAACTATTATTTCAGCTGTACACCACTGGAGATCCATGTAGGCTGAAGTGATGCTTTTGCAGGCAACTAAACTCGCTTTAGGGTTGCTCTGCACTTGCTGTGCAAGGGATAATCTAGGCCATTATCTACATGTGAGGCCTAAAACTAAAAATGTGTGTGTCTTTAACGCAGTTACCAGACAAAAATTCTACAAGGTCGACTGACAGTTAGATGCTCCTTTCCAGTTCCACATATCCTGTTAAATTCCAGACCTTCTACCAGACATAGGAAGGTTCAGTTTTGAGTGACTCACAGAAGCCATAATCTTGAAAGGTTCTGAGTGTTCACAACTCCCATAGATTTCAAGAGGAGCTGTGGTTGCTTAGCATCTCACAGGACCAGGTAGCAGTATGATGTTAATAAGATTGCTTTGCTGACAGAATATCAGTTTGCCAGTTCCACTCAAGACTTCATTTCCATGGTAGCATTTTGGGTTGTAGTCAGGGGTGGCATGTTTGTAGAAATTTTGGTGGTGCCCCAGAACCCACCCCTGCCCAAACTCCGCCCCCCACCTGCCCAAAGCTCTGGGAGGGAGTTTGGTGAGGAAGGAGTCTGTGGTGCAGGTGCTAGGCTGGGGCAGGGGATTGGGGTGCAGGATGCAGGCTCTGGGAGGGAGTTTGGGGATGGGAGGGATGCAGAGGGATGGGGTGCAAGGGTGAGGGCTGTGGGGTGTGAGGTGAGGGCTGTGGGTGTGACTGCAGATGAGGGGTTTGAAGATTGGGGGGCTCAGGGTGAAAGTAGAGGTGTAGGCAGTGAGGGCTCTGTCTGGGGCTAGCAATGGAGGGTTTGGGGTGTGGGAAGGGTTCAGGTCAAGAGTCAGAGTGTGGGGGGTGAGGGCTCTGGCTGAGACTGGGGATAAGGTGTTTGGGGTGCAGCTCGGGCAGAGGATCAGGGTGAGGAAGGATGAGGGCTCTGGCTGGGACTGAGGATAAGGCGTTTGGGGTGGTGGAGGGGCTCAGGGCTCAGGCAGAGGGTTGAGGGGGTGTTGGGGGGTGAAAGCTCTGACTGGGGGTGTGAGCTCTGGGATGGGGCAGGGTTAGGGATGAGTTTAGGGTACGGGTAAGATGCTCCGGGACAGGGACCAGAGAGGAGGACTCCCCCCAGCCCTTCCCCTGCCCCCAGCAGCAAACTCTGGAGGAGGAGCCCCCCTTTCCTGCCCCCCCCTCCAGCAGCACTGTCACTGCATGTGCTCCTAGAGCCCCTCTCAGGTCCAGGAATCTCCCTCGCCTCTCTCTTGGTGGATGCCGACAGATGCTGCATGCGTCTCCTCCCCTGCTATTGCTCCTGACTGTAGCCTCACTAGGGGGGAGGGGTGGGGCTGTACTGCTGGAGGGTCCTGCCAGAAAAGGGAAGGGTTTGAGGGGGAAGGGCAGGCTCACAGCAGGGCCGCCCGGGGGGGCGGGGGAAGTGGGGCAATTTGCCCCAGGCCCCGCAGGGGCCCCCAGGAGAGTTTTTTGGGGCCCTTGGAGCGGGGTCCTTCACTCGCTCCAGAGGCCTCAGGAAACTCTCATGGGGCCTGGATCTCTGGAGCTTCTTCCACTCCAGGTCTTCAGTGGCGGGGGGTCCTTCCGCTCCGAGGCAGAAGGACCCCCCGCTGCCAAATTACTGCCAAAGCAGGACTGGTCTTCGGCAGTAATTCAGCAGCGGGGGGTCCTTCCATTCCAGGACCCACCGCCGAAGGGCCCCAAAGACCCGCGGTGGGGACCCCCCGCTGCCAAATTACCACCGAAGACCGGGCTGCACTTTGGCAGCAGGTCCCACTTCAGCAATAATTCGGTGGTGGGGGCCCCCCACTGTGGGTCTTCGGGGCACTTCGGCAGCGGGTCCCAGAGTGGAAGGACCCCCCGCCACCGAATTACCACCGAAGCGAGGGACCCCTGCCACCGAAGACCCCAGCCCCCCAGAATCCTCTGGGCAGCCCTGGCTCACAATCAGTCTGCCCTGGCAGTGGAGAAGGGGGCACTAGGACACTGCGGCAGCAGTTGCTGCAGGGAAGCAGCATGGAGGAGACAAAGACAGAGACACTCTGCTCCAGGGCCTGGGAAAGGCAAGCAGGGGGTGGGGGCAGCAAGTCGGGGCCATGGGACACTCGGGGGGGGGGCACAGGTGGGGCCAGGGTTGGGGAGGGCACCCTGGTCCCAAATTTTGGTGGCGCTGGGCCCTGGCTCTGGATATTGCTGGTGCCCGAGCACCACATGGGTATGGAACTCACAGCCTATGGTTGTAGTGGATTTCTCAATTCCTTACATAAGAACAGCCATATTGGGTCAGACCAAAGGTCCATCTAGCTCAATATCCTGTCATCAGACAGTGGTCAATGCCAGGTGCTTCAGAGGGAACGAACAGTACAGGTAATCATCAAGTGATCGATCCCCTGTCACCCGTTCCCTGCTTCTGGCAAACAGAGGCTAGGGACACCATCCCTGCCCATTCTGGATAATAGCCATTGACTGACCTATTCCCCATGAACTTATCTAGTTATTTTTTAATGCTTGCTTTCCCCCTAAACCCGGAAACACAGAAGATGATACATAATGTTCCTATTACATAGGCACCCTCCATGGCACACCAACCACAAAGGGCTGCATCAATTAGCTTTGAGGTCAGTGGAAAGATTCTTATAGACAGTAGTCACTTCCAGGGAGCTTCAAAGTCTTACGGTATGATTTAATAGATACATACTCACAAAAAATATAGGGTGAAACAGTGATAACTGAAAATGAAGATGCACAGGTTCTATTGCTTCATTGAGATGAAGACCAATGAGGACCTGTTCTCTCCTCCCTTTAGGGTTTTTTATATTAATAATGGATACACAGCAAAAATGTTTGAAGATTCATCATGTTTCTGTCTATGGTAATAACTAAACTTTGTGCTGTTTCCTAACAGGTCAATTGACTCTCAAAACACAACATGTTCAAGATTCTAAAATGGGATTCGTAATCAATGCCATATATTCTATGGCGTATGGTCTTCACAACATGCAGATGTCACTATGCCCAGGCTATGCAGGTCTCTGTGATGCCATGAAGCCTATAAATGGTCAAAAACTCCTGGATTCCCTCATGAAGACTAACTTCACTGGGGTTTCTGGGGAGGTGATCTTGTTCGATGAGAATGGAGACTCACCAGGAAGGTACTGTAAATATTTATCAGAAAGTGCAATGCCAGATATGCTGCTTTGTCATTTACTCATGATTTTAATCATAACCATAGAGGGCATCCCCAACAAGATGCTCACTCACCAAGGGAAGGGTTCCACGTTGACTGTGCTCTTTACTCAATGAGGCAATGTGGTTGCCAAGAAGCCCTGCCTCACTGAACATACCTGCTTTCTGTGATCTTTCAGCCCGGTGATAGACACATTATTAAATCTAGCTCTAGTTATCAAGTTTGGGCAATATTTTCTTTTCAGGTATGAAGAAGAAGGCTTTTTAGCAGGGTCTACCTGTATTTCCTAGCTTCTGATTTGTCTTCTAGCTGGACTGCTCCCTAGTTCTTTCAGGACTCAAGCAACTGTAGTTAACAATAGTGGGAGAACAAATCAGAACTCATCCCCACCTCTTCCTATCTTAAATATCTACATTAAGGTTGCCATCTTTCTAATTCCAGAAAACCAAACACCCTTACCCTGTCCATGCCCTGCCCCTTCCTGAGACCCCACCCCTTCCCAAGGCCCCACCCCCACTCACTTCACCCTCCTTCCCCCACCCTCTCTCACGTGCTCATTTTCACTGCAAGGCCCAAACAGGCATATTTATTGTTTTTGACTGATGTATTATGCTAAGTTCAGGTTTCATTAAGGTTACAGGATGCTAGAGCTGACAGCAAAGTTGTCCAAAAGGGTAATTTAAAAAAAAAATGAAATTTCACAGAGGTTTTCATGATTCTTTCCCTCTTCTCTTCCCATTTTTAGTAACCAGCTCCATGTTTTTTGTTCACTTAAGTTATTGTGATTTTATGTGTGGAATTAGGACCGCACATTCTCACAGCTGCAATGGGTCCATTAAAGACCCACTCCTGAAGCCCAAATACAAATCCGTAAAGCACAACCACAAAAATGCACCTGTGCAGATACGTATATAAATAAATCTGTAGCAACTGACTCCCACACCTACATGCAGATACACACACATATTCCTGTGTACACATCTAGCGTGAGCTAACACATATACAGTATTTCCACATTATTTAATATCACAGTTGTTGTTCAGTGCCTAGAGACTAAACTAAGATCAGAGCTCCAAGGTAGTAGGTGCTGGGCATGCACATAAAAAGAGAGAGTCTGCAAGACAGAGTTTATAATGTAGCTAGACAAAGGTGGGGAGAAATGTATGATACATTGGCTCTTCTGCATTTCCGAGTCAAACAGCATTCATTTTTTAAGAAATAATACATATCTTTTAGAGTTTCCTTCTCTTTTAAAAACTCATCATGAAATGAATACACACATATTTTATGTCGTCAATTTTTTTGTGGACAAGCCATCAAAAGGAATAAAAGTCAAAGTTAGTTTGCAAATTTTATTCACGCAGGTATCCACACATACGGCAAGACACATACCTCCCTACACAAAGTCTCTTACACGCATACACTGCATGAATCACACAGTTGCCTACACAGAGACACTTGTTCGTACACTTTTCCAGAGGCTGCCTAAATCACCCAGCTGGGAAGGGAGGAGAGTGGGCTGGAGGGGAAAAGATGGGGGTGGGGGTGGAGGAGATAGGGTGACCAGAAGTCCCAATTTTATAGAGACAGTCCCGATTTTGGGGGCTTTTTCTTATATAGGCACTTATTACCCTTACGTAAATATGACAGTGTGGCTTGGCTTTATGGCCTCATTTTTTGTCCACTGTCTGCAACAATTTTAATTATCAGTTTAAGCACTGAGTAGTCACTAATATTTTTATAAATGCTTGCGGTGACTACGTTGCACTCAGCTTCACTATTTTAAAATTAATTGATCATTTACTTTCATTGTCATGTACTAATGTCTTGTGCAATCTTGTTCTGTACTATTAAGATACTCAGTAAGGGAAAGGTTGTTAGCATAACCTTAAAAAAACTGCACTGCTCTCCAAGTATGTTGTTGCCACTGAGAATACGACTATACTACCTGCCAGATTGGCGAGTAGTAATCAATCTATTGGGATCGATTTATCGCGTCTCGTCTAGACGCAATAAATCAGTCTGCAAATCAGTGCCCATACTCCACGACGGCAGGAGGAGTAAGCAGCATCGACAGGAGAGCCGCAGCAGTCGAGTCACTGCCATGAGGATGGCTAAGTAAGTCGAACTAAGATACTTCGAATTCAGCTACGCGAATACAATAGCTGAAGTTGTGTTTTTTAGATCAATGCACCCCCCTCGCCAGTGTAGACCAGATCTGAGTAAACACTAAGGCCTGGTCTACACTACGCATTTAAACTGAATTTAGCAGCATTAAACTGACTTAACCCTGCACCCGTCCACACAACGAGGCCCTTTATATCAATACAAAGGGCTCTTTAAACTGATTTCTGTACTCCTCCCTGACGAGAGGAGTAGCGCTGAAATCGGTATTGCCATGTCGGATTAGGGTTAGTGTGGCCGTAAATCGACGATATTGGCCTCCGGCGGTATCCCACAGTGCACCATTGTGACCGTTCTGGAAAGCGATCTGAACTTGGATGCACTGGCCAGGTAGACAGGAAAAGCCCCGCGAACTTTTGAATTTCATTTCCTGTTTGCCCAGCGTGGAGCTCTGATCAGCACGAATGGCGACGCAGTCCCAAATCCAAAAAAAACTCCAGCATGGACCGTATGGGAGATACTGGACCTGATCGCTGTATGGGGAGACAAATCTGTTCTATCAGAGCTCCGTTCCAGAAGACAAAATGACAAAGCATTTGAAAAAATCTCCAGGCTGTGATAGACAGGGCCACAGCACAGTGCTGTGGTGCATAAAGCGTAACGGAAAGCCAAAGAATCAATGGATGCTTCAATGGAGGGAGGGAGGGGGGACTGTGGACTCAGCTAATCCCACAGTCCCTGCAAGTCTCTGAAACATTTGCATCTTGGCTGAGCTCCCAATGCCTGTAGGGTCAAACACATTGTCCAGGGTGGTTCAGGGTATATCTCGTCAATTTACCTCTCCCCCTCCATGAAAGAAAAGGAAAAAAATCATTTCTTGACTTTTTCAATGTCACCGATGTCTACTGCATGCTGTTGTAGACACGGTGCTGCGGCACTGAACAGCACATCCTCTCCCCTCCCCTCCCTCCCCAGGCAGATGGTACAGTAAAAATGAGTGATAGCCCGTCCTCATCACCTGTGAGTGCTCCTGGCTGGCCTCAGTGAGTTCGGACCCGGGGCACGCTGATAAAATAGGAATGAGTCCCGTCATTCCCGTGCAGATGGTACAGAACAGCTGGTAACCGTCTTCATTATAGCAACTTAGGGGCTGAGCTCCACATCACCCCCCCCCTTGTCATGTCTAAAGAAAAGATTCTGTACTGCCTGGACTTCATAGCAGTGGGAGGCTGGGTTCTCTCCCTCGCCACGTTTTAATGTTCTGCCTGGACTATCATAGTAGCTGGAGCTGCCTCCCCCTCTTTAATCTTATTAGAAAGTTAGTGTTTCTTTCCTGCATTCTTTATTACTTCATCACACAAATGGAGAGACACTAGCAACGGTTAGCCCAGGAGGTTTGGGGGAGGAGGGAAGCAACGGTGGGTTGTTGCAGGGCACCCCCCGATAAGGCAATGCAGCTCATCATTTCTGTGGGATCTGAAACGGAGCAGCTGTGCTCTCTGGTTCTTCTGGTACACTGGTTCTCTAGAATTTCTTGCCCATATTCTAGAGGACTGACTCTAATTTTTAGATAAACATAAAGGAGGAATGACCTGGGGAGTTCATTCCCATTTTTGTCTTTGCGCTCCAGCCGACCTCAGCGAAAGCCAACCAGGAGCACCTATGACAGCAGCAACGGTACAGAACGACTGATAACTGTCATCTCATCGCCAATTTACAATGGCATGGCAATGGTACAATAGGATGGTAACACATCTCTGCTACCTTGCAAAGGCAAACGAATGCTCTGTGTAGCATGCAGTACTGCATCTGTCAGCAGCATTCAGTACACATATGGTGACAGTGACAAAAGGCAAAACGGGCCTCATGAATGCCATGCATAGGCGTCTGCCAGGGGAATCCAGGAAAAGGGTGCAAAATGATGTCTGCGTTGCTTTCACGGAGGAAGGAATGAGTGACGACATTTTACCCAGAATCACTCGGGACACTGTTTTTGCATCATCATGCATTGGGATTCTCAACCCAGAATTCCAATGGGCGGGGGAGACTGTGGGACTATGGGATAGCTACGGGATAGCTACCACAGTGCAATGCTCCAGAAATCGATGCTAGCCTGTACATGGATGCATATTGCTGAATTACTGTGCTTTGTGTGGCCATGTGCACTCGACTTTATACAATCTGTTTTACAAAAACCCAGTTATGTAAAATTCGGAAATAATCCTGTAGTGTAGACATACCCTAAGATTACTAGGCTAGCAGGAGGGATGATTCAGTGATTAATGTACTATTCTGGACTTAAAAGGCTTGGGTTCAGGCTTAGCTCTCCACAGGCTTCCTGTGTGACCTTGGAAAGCCACTTTGTGCCTCAATTCATCTTTAAAAGGGCTAACAGTACTTCCCTACTTCACAGGGGTGTTGTGAGGACACACACTGAAGACTGTCAATCACTCAGACAGTACAGTAATGGGAACCGTAGAAGAACCCAAGATAGAGCTCTCAGAGATTAGAGAACAACATTTTCCCTTTTTTATTATTTTCAGTTAGTGCATTTGGCAGCACTTTGTGTATAGTTCTGTTTCATCATTTCCCTACTAGGCAGTTGTCAGTCAGTTTTTCCTGTATATAAGGATCTTTCACACAGCAACAGGGTAGAGAAAAACTTGTTTAAAAAAATAATAGGATAACAGGCTTATAAAACTGCACAATAGGCAAGGGAGACTCAGAATGTCCACGTAGCACTAGAAAATACATTTAACTTTTTTTTAATTGATTGATTTGATTGATAGTGCTCCTTTAAATTGAAAAGATTTAGTGGAGCAAAAGATTATATCTTTTAATCGTATTGTATTATATGTATTGTGTATTTTGTATCACTAAATCGAAAAGATTAGTGATTACAAAACTACTCAAGATAGTTAAGTCCCAGGCAGACTGTGAAGAGCTACAAAAGGATCTCACAAAACTGGGAGACTGGCAACAAAATGGCAGAAGAAATGTAATGTTGAAAAATGCAAAGTAATGCACATTGGAAAACATAATCTTAACTATACATATACAATGATGGGGTCTAAATTAGTCTGTTACCACTCAAGAAAGAGATCTGGCGTTACTTGTGGATAGTTCTCTGAAATCATCACTCAGTGTGTAGCAGCAGTCAAGAAGCAAACAGAATGTTGGGAATCATCCAGAAAGGGATGGATAAAAGACAGAAAATATCATATTACTGCTATATAAATCCATGGATATGCCCTCACTTGAATACTGCATGCAGATCTGGTCGCCCCATCTCAAAAAAGATATATTGTAATTGGAAAAGGTTCAGAAAGGGCAACAAAATTATTAGGGATATAGAAACGGCTTCCGTATGAGGAGGAATTAATAAGACTGGACTTTTCAGCTTGGAAAAGAGGTGACTAAGGAGGATATGATAGAGGTCTATAAAATCATGAGTGGTATAAGAGAGTAAATAGAAGGTTATTTACTCCTTCTCATAATACATGAACAGGGGCCACCAAATGAAATTTATAGGTAGCAGGTTTAAAACAAACACAAGAAAAAGTATTTTTTGACACAATTCACTATCAATCTCTGGAACTCCTTGCCAGAGGGTGTTGTGAAGGCCAATACTATAACGGGGTTCGAAAGGGAGCTAGATTAATTAATGGAAGATAGGTCCATCAATGGCTATTAGCCAGGATGTGCAGGAATGGTGTCTCTAGCCTCTATTTGCTGAACTGAGATTAAGTGACAGGGCATGATCATTTGATGATAACCTGTCTGTTCATTCCCTTTGGGCACCTGTCTTGGCCACTGTCAGAGGACAGGATACTGGGCCTGATGGACCTTTGGTCTGACCCAGTATCGCTGTTCTTATGTTCTTAGTGACTGTATCCTAAACTCAACTGTTTGTTCATTTTGTGTTTCAAAAGGTATAGAGATTATGAATTTAAGCAAATGGGAAGGATTACTTTGACTATATCAATGTTGGAAGTTGGACAATGGTGAATTGAAGATGGATGATGATGAAATATGGTCAAAGAAAAATACTGTAATCAGATCGGTCTGCAGTGAACCATGTGAAAAAGGCCAGATAAAGGTAATAGGGTGCTTTTTTATTGTACTGATGTGTTATTTGCATAGTCTTCAAATGTTTCCCAGAATGTTTGTCAAAATCTTCACCTGAGAACCTAAAGTTAAGACCTTAAAATAGTTTTGTCACCTAAATAAAAAGTGCAAAAGTTGTTCATGTGTGATTACTGCTTCTTGCTACTCTTTTCATAATTGTCTCCTTGTTTTCTGTACTCCCTCATTGTCTGTATCCTTTGTTGCCTTCTGTTTTATACTAGATGTAAGTTCTTTGGCAGGGATCATCTTTTGTTCTGTGTTTTTGTACAGTGCCTAGCACAATGGGGTCTCAACTCTGATTGGGGCCTATAAAACCAGCCAAAGCAAATAAACTCAAAATAAGTTAGGTGCTAAAATCTAGATTAGAAACACTTTTAGTCACCCAATTTTGAAATGTTAGCCTTAGCTTTAAGAGCCCTTAATTTCTTCTTATTAACAAAAATACACTA
>NC_133769.1:350830125-350850610 GCF_003597395.2 Chelonoidis abingdonii
TAGTGTATTTTTTTAATAAGAAGAAATTAAGGGCTCTTAAGAGCTAAGGCTAAACATTTCAAAATTGGGTGACTAAAATGTGTTTCTAATCTAGATTTTAAGCACCTAACTTATTTTGAGTTATTTGCTTTGGGCTGGTTCTTATAGGCCCCAATCAGAGATTGAGACCCCATTGTGCTAGGCACTGTACAAAAACACAGAACAAAAGATGATCCCTGCCCAAAAGAACTTACAATCTAGTATAAAACAGAAGGCAACAAAGGATACAGACAATGAGGGGAGTACAAGAAAACAAGGAGACAATTATGAAAAAGAGTAGCAGAAAGCAGTAATCCACATGAACAACTTTTTGCACTTTTTATTTAGTGACAAAACTATTTTAAGGTCTTAACTTTAGGTTCTCAGGTTGAAGATTTTGACAAACATTCTGGGTAACATTTGAAGACTATGCAAATAAACACTCAGTACAATAAAAAAGCACCCTATTACTTTATCCTGGCCTTTTTCACATGGTTCACTGCAGACCGATCTGATTACAGTATTTTTCTTTGACCATATTTCATCATCATCCATCTTCAATTCACCATTGTCCCAACTTCCAAATTGATATAGTCAAAGTATCCTTCCCATTGCTTAAAATTCATAATCTCTAACCTTTTGAAACACAAAATGAACAAACAGTTGAGTTTAGGATACAGTCACTAAGAACATAAGAACAGCGATACTTGGGTCAGACCAAAGGTCATCAGGCCCAGTTCCTGTCCTCTGACAGTGGCCAATGACAGGTGCCCAAAGGGATAGAACAGACAGGTTATCATCAAATGATATGCCCTGTCACTTAATCTCAGCTTCAGCAAATAGAGGCTAGAGACACATTCCTGCACATCCTGGCTAATAGCCATTGATGGACCTATCTTCCATTAATTAATCTAGCTCCCTTTCGAACCCCGTTATAGTATTGGCCTTCACAACACCCTCTGGCAAGGAGTTCCAGAGATTGATAGTGATTTTGTCAAAAATACTTTCTTGTGTTTGTTTTAAACCTTGTACCTATAAATTTCATTTGGTGGCCCCTGTCTATGTATTATGAGAAGGAGTAAATAACCTTTCTATTTACTCTTCTATACCACTCATGATTTTATAGACCTCTATCATATCCTCCTTAGTCACCTCTTTTTCCAAGCTGAAAAGTCCAGTCTTATTAATTCTCCTCATACGGAAGCCGTTTCTATATCCCTTAATAATTTTTGTTGCCCTTCTGAAACCTTTTCCAATTACAATATATCTTTTTGAGATGGGCGCGACCAGATCTGCATGCAGTATTCAAAGGTGAGGGCATACATGGATTTATATAGCAGTAATATGATATTTTCTGTCTTTTATCCATCCCTTTCTGGATGATTCCCAACATTCTGTTTTGCTTCTTGACTGCTGCTACACACTGAGTGATGATTTCAGAGAACTATCCACAAGTAACGCCCAGATCTCTTTCTTGAGTGGGTACAGCTAATTTAGACCCCATCATTGTATATGTATAGTTAAGGATTATGTTTTCCAATGTGCATTACTTTGCATTTTTCAACATTACATTTCTTCTGCCATTTTGTTGCCAGTCTCCCAGTTTTGTGAGATCCTTTTGTAGCTCTTCACAGTCTGCCTGGGACTTAACTATCTTGAGTAGTTTTGTAATCACTAAATCATTTATCGATTTAGTGATACAAAATACACAATACATATAATACAATACGATATAAAAGATATAATCTTTTGCTCCATAAATCTTTTCAATTTAAAGGAGCACTATCAATCAAATTCAATCAATTAAAAAAAAGTTAAATGTATTTTCTAGTGCTACGTGGACACTTTAGTCTCCCTTGCCTATTGTTGCAGTTTTATAAGCCTGTTATCCTATTATTTTTTTAAACAAAGTTTTTCTCTACCCTGTTGCTGTGTGAAAGATCCTTATATACAGGAAAAACTGACTGACAACTGCCTAGTAGGGAAATGATGAAACAGAACTTATACACAAAGTGCTGCCAAATGCACTAACTGAAAATAATAAAAAAGGGAAATGTTTGTTCTCTAATCTCTGAGAGCTCTATCTTGGGTTCTTCTACGGTTCCCATTACTGTACTGTCTGAGTGATTGACAGTCTTCAGTGTGTGTCCTCACAACACCCCTGTGAAGTAGGAAGTACTGTTAGCCCTTTTAAAGGATGAATGAGGCACAAATGGCTTTCCAAGGTCACACAGGAAGCCTGTGGGAGAGCTAAGCCTTGAACCCAAGCCTTTTAAGTCCCAGAATAGTACATTAAATCACTGAATCATCCCTCTGCTAGCCTAGTAATCTTAGGGTATGTCTACACTACAGGATTATTTCCGATTTTACATAAAAACTGGGTTTGTTTAAAACAGATTGTATAAAGTTCGAGTGCACATGGCCACACAAAGCACAGTAATTCAGCAATATGCATCCATGTACCGAGGCTAGCATCGATTTCTGGAGCATTGCACTGTGGTGGTAGCTATCCCGTAGCTATCCATAGTCCCACAGTCTCCCCCGCCCATTGGAATTCTGGGTTGAGATCCCAATGCATGATGATGCAAAAACGGTGTCCCGAGTGATTCTGGGTAAATGTCGTCACATTCCTTCCTCCGTGAAAGCACGGCAGACAATCATTTTGCACCTTTTTCCTGGATTCCCCGCAGACGCACATATGCATGGCATTCATGAGGCCCGTTTTGCCTTTTTGTCACTGTCACCATATGTGTACTGAATGCTGCTACAGATGCAGTACTGCAGTGCTACACAGCAGCATTCGTTTTGCCTTTGCAAGGTAGCAGAAGTGTTACCATCCCTATTGTACCATCTGCCATGCCATTGTAAATTGGCGATGAGATGACAGTATCAGTCGTTCTGTACCGTTGCTGCTGTCATAGGCTGCTCCTGGTTGGCTCTTCGCTGAGGTCGGCTGGAGCGCAAAGGACAAAAATGGGAATGAACTCCCCAGGTCATTCCCTCCTTTATGTTTATCTAAAAATAGAGTCAGTCCTTCTAGAATATGGGGCAAGAAATTCTAGAGAACCAGTGTACCAGAGAACCAGAGAGCACAGCTGCTCCGTTTCAGATCCCACAGAAAATGATGAGCTGCATGCCATTTCGGGGGGTGCCCCTGACAACAACCCACCGGTTGCTTCCCTCCTCCCCCAAACCTCCTGGGCTACCGTTGCTAGTGTCTCTCCATTTGTTGATGAAGTAATAAAGAATGCAGGAATAGAAACACTAACTTTCTAATAAGATTAATAGAGGGGGAGGCAGCCTCCAGCTACTATGATAGTCCAGGCAGAACATTAAAACGTGGCGAGGGAGAGAAGCCCAGCCTCCCCACTGCTATTGAAGTCCAGGCAGTACGAATCTTTTCTTTAGACCATGACAAGGGGGGGGGTGATGTGGAGCTCAGCCCCTAAGTTGCTATAATGAAGACGGTTACCAGCTGTTCTGTACCATCTGCACCGGAATGACGGGACTCATTCCTTTTTATCAGCGTGCCCCGGGTCCGAACTCACTGAGGCCAGCCAGGAGCACTCACAGGTGATGAGGACGGGCTATCACTCATTTTTACTGTACCATCTGCCATGGGGAGGGGAGGGGAGGGGAGAGGATGTGCTGTTCAGTGCCGCAGCACCGTGTCTACAACAGCATGCAGTAGACATACGGTGCACATTGGAAAAAGTCAAGAAATGATTTTTTTCTCCTTTTCTTTCATGGAGGGGGAGAGGTAAATTGACGAGATATACCCTGAACCAACCTGGACAATGTGTTTGACCCTACAGGCATTGAGCTCAGCCAAGAATGCAAATGTTTTCAGGAGACTTGCAGGGACTGTGGGATAGCTGGAGTCCACAAGTCCCCCCTCCCTCCCTCCATGAGCATACCATTTGATTCTTTGGCTTTCCGTTTACGCTTATGCACCACAGCACTGGTCTGTGGCCCTGTCTATCACAGCCTGGAGACAGGGGAATCCAGGGAAAAAGGGTGCAAAATGATTGTCTGCCGTTGCTTTCACGGAGGAAGGAATGAGTGACGACATTTACCCAGAATCACTCGGGACACTGTTTTTGCATCATCATGCATTGGGATCTCAACCCAGAATTCCAATGGGCGGGGGAGACTGTGGGAACTATGGGATAGCTACGGGATAGCTACCCACAGTGCAATGCTCCAGAAATCGATGCTAGCCTCGGTACATGGATGCATATTGCTGAATTACTGTGCTTTGTGTGGCCATGTGCACTCGACTTTATACAATCTGTTTTACAAAACCAGTTTATGTAAAATCGGAATAATCCTGTAGTGTAGACATACCCTAAGATTACTAGGCTAGCAGGAGGGATGATTCAGTGATTAATGTACTATTCTGGGACTTAAAAGGCTTGGGTTCAAGGCTTAGCTCTCCCACAGGCTTCCTGTGTGACCTTGGGAAAGCCACTTTGTGCCTCAATTCATCTTTAAAAGGGGCTAACAGTACTTCCCTACTTCACAGGGGTGTTGTGAGGACACACACTGAAGACTGTCAATCACTCAGACAGTACAGTAATGGGAACCGTAGAAGAACCCAAGATAGAGCTCTCAGAGATTAGAGAACAACATTTTCCCTTTTTTATTATTTCAGTTAGTGCATTTGGCAGCACTTTGTGTATAGTCTGTTTCATCATTTCCCCTACTAGGCAGTTGTCAGTCAGTTTTTCCTGTATATAAGGATCTTTCACACAGCAACAGGGTAGAGAAAAACTTTGTTTAAAAAATAATAGGATAACAGGCTTATAAAACTGCAACAATAGGCAAGGGAGACTCAGTGGTCCACGTAGCACTAGAAAATACATTTAACTTTTTTTTAATTGATTAGATTTTGATTTGATAGTGCTCCTTTAAATTGAAAAGATTTAGTGGAGCAAAAGATTATATCTTTTATATCGTATTGTATTATATGTATTGTGTATTTTGTATCACTAAATCGAAAAGATTTAGTGATTACAAAACTACTCAAGATAGTTAAGTCCCAGGCAGACTGTGAAGAGCTACAAAAGGATCTCACAAAACTGGGAGACTGGGCAACAAAATGGCAGAAGAAATGTAATGTTGATAAATGCAAAGTAATGCACATTGGAAAACATAATCCTAACTATACATATACAATGATGGGGTCTAAATTAGCTGTTACCACTCAAGAAAGAGATCTTGGCGTTACTGTGGATAGTTCTCTGAAATCATCCACTCAGTGTGTAGCAGCAGTCAAGAAAGCAAACAGAATGTTGGGAATCATCCAGAAAGGGATGGATAAAAAGACAGAAAATATCATATTACTGCTATATAAATCCATGGTATGCCCTCACCTTGAATACTGCATGCAGATCTGGTCGCCCCATCTCAAAAAAGATATATTGTAATTGGAAAAGGTTCAGAAAAGGGCAACAAAAATTATTAGGGATATAGAACGGCTTCCGTATGAGGAGGAATTAATAAGACTGGGACTTTTCAGCTTGGAAAAGAGGTGACTAAGGAGGGATATGATAGAGGTCTATAAAATCATGAGTGGTATAGAGAGAGTAAATAAGGAAGTGTTATTTACTCCTTCTCATAATACATGAACAAGGGGCCACCAAATGAAATTTATAGGTAGCAGGTTTAAAACAAACACAAGAAAGTATTTTTTGACACAATTCACTATCAATCTCTGGAACTCCTTGCCAGAGGGTGTTGTGAAGGCCAATACTATAACGGGGTTCGAAAGGGAGCTAGATAGATTAATGGAAGATAGGTCCATCAATGGCTATTAGCCAGGATGTGCAGGAATGGTGTCTCTAGCCTCTATTTGCTGGAAGCTGAGATTAAGTGACAGGGCATGGATCATTTGATGATAACCTGTCTGTTCATTCCCTTTGGGCACCTGTCATTGGCCACTGTCAGAGGACAGGATACTGGGCCTGATGGACCTTTGGTCTGACCCAGTATCGCTGTTCTTATGTTCTTAGTGACTGTATCCTAAACTCAACTGTTTGTTCATTTTGTGTTTCAAAAGGTATGAGATTATGAATTTTAAGCAAATGGGGAAGGATTACTTTGACTATATCAATGTTGGAAGTTGGGACAATGGTGAATTGAAGATGGATGATGATGAAATATGGTCAAAGAAAAATACTGTAATCAGATCGGTCTGCAGTGAACCATGTGAAAAAGGCCAGATAAAGGTAAATAGGGTGCTTTTTTATTGTACTGATGTGTTATTTGCATAGTCTTCAAATGTTACCCAGAATGTTTGTCAAAATCTTCAACCCTGAGAACCTAAAGTTAAGACCTTAAAAATAGTTTTGTCACCTAAATAAAAAGTGCAAAAAGTTGTTCATGTGATTACTGCTTCTTGCTACTCTTTTCATAATTGTCTCCTTGTTTTCTTGTACTCCCTCATTGTCTGTATCCATTTGTTGCCTTCTGTTTTATACTTAGATTGTAAGTTCTTTGGGCAGGGATCATCCTTTTGTTCTGTGTTTTTGTACAGTGCCTAGCACAATGGGGTCTCAATCTCTGATTGGGGCCTATAAGAACCAGCCCAAAGCAAATAAACTCAAAATAAGTTAGGTGCTAAAATCTAGATTTAGAAACATCACTTTTAGTCACCCAATTTTGAAATGTTTAGCCTTAGCTCTTAAGAGCCCTTAATTTCTTCTTATTAACAAAATACACTAAACACAGGAAAAATCTTTCATTTATAATTAATAATATGTTTAAAGGAAAATCTCAAGAAAAGGTAAGTAAGCTAGCTGGATTTGCTAAAATCACAACTCTGTTTTGCTTAGGGACTGTCATGTTCCTTTTTTCATTAGCGGTCTGCAGTCTGCAAGTTGTGTTAATCTATAATTAAAGGGGCAAAGTGATGTGAATCAGGAGTAACTCACTGAAGCAAAAAGAGAATCAGGCCATGGTCTGCAATAACAAGAAGTATTTGTGGGGGTTGAACTTAGTGATCTGGCTTCAAAACAAGCAATACGTGTGGTGAACAGCATCACTGTACTAGAGATAGGCCCAGGTCACAAGTTTTAGACCTGGATCTAAACCTTCTGAAATTTCAGGATTGTTTGGATCCAGGATTTGGTTAGTACCTGACTCTACTCTTCACCATAGATCCTAATTCAGGAAAGCACCTAGAACGTGCTTAAAAGTTAAAAGTTCTGCACCAGGACCCATATCTGTAATCTTCTTTCTTTTTACATTTGATTATTGAATATAAATCTCAAGTTTTCGTTCACGGACAAAAGCGCATGTGCTAAAATAGGGGATGAGGCCTGGCTCCATTGAATGAAGTCAATAGAAGTTTTACCATTGACTTCAGTGGAGTCAGGATTTCACCCAGGGAATCTAGATGCACACAAAGCAAGTGTCCCATTATTTAGCAGCATCCAGCATGTCCCTTCCTGCGTGGCCTCATGCAACCCAAAAACAGTACAACCCAGAACACCTGAAATATTCTGGAGACATCAAAACTCTTTGAAGAATCACAAGAATGACCTGCAGGAGAGTGGCCTGGGGAAAATAACTACAGTTGAAAAAAGGATGAGATTTAGTTAAATAGGGCTGGATAAATTGGGGGAGGAGTTACAGTGGCATCAACTGCAACTGATAGCAGTCGGATGTTAAAGAAATGGACAGTGAAGCAGCTGAAAAGTCCATTTAACAAACACATCCGACAGAGGGCTTGATCCTGAGGTTTGCTAAGAGATTCTTCCCCAGTCCTATGGGAGTTGTTCCCAACCCTTCACAATCAGAGGAAAGTTTTTGGAAATCTTCCAGTCTGTTTTCTCATTTACTTATTTCATCAGGTGATTTTGCCCTTTAAGAATCTAATGTAACCAACCACCTCTTTTTGTAAACTCGCTCAAAACCATTGAAGGAGATTTCTTTCCCAGGTTTCTGAGCTATACAACAGCCTTTCAGGACTTTGGTTGACTATGCTCCTTTTCATTTGATTAAAATCCCAGTCCTTGACATTTGCTTGTGAAACCAAATTCTGAACTGATCCCTACTGAAGAGTTAAAATCCATGTGCATTTCATATAACAACCTGGTATATGGATTGTGCCAGCTCTTTCTCAGACCCAAAGTCCAGAGTTTGGTCTGGAGACCAGAGGCGTAGCAAATAGTGATTAGTTAAGAGAAAGCTGGGGTAAACAGATAATCTGTATGAAAATGATCTTTGAGGAGATTTGGACCTTTACAACATTGTTTGCTTGACAAACGATTTATCTGTACATATTTCAACCTTAAGATGGTTGCAAACTATCCTCAGTGATTGTTTCTTCCAATGCCCACGAGTCACAGTTCATGCTGTGTGAATGATCAACCAGTTCTAATCAGAAGGATTTATAATGGCAAGAATAATATTAGCAAAAGGGGCTTCCTCAAAAAAACGGGCTCATCTCTATTAGAAACAGTGAGTAAAAAAGAGACTTTGAAAATCAAGTAAGGAACCTCAGCAGCATTAAAGAAAATTGATTTTAATAACAAATCTAAGTGCTCTGTTAAATATTCATCTCAGGTGATCCGTAAAGGAGAAGTCAGCTGCTGCTGGACCTGTACACCTTGTAAGGAGAACGAGTTTGTCTCTGATGAATACACATGCAAGGCATGCCAGCTGGGCTCCTGGCCCAATGATGACCTTACAGGTAATTGAGTTATTGTTGTGTTTAAAACCTAGCAAAAGTCAATGAAAATGTTCATACACTTTATACCTGAGTGTATATGCACTACGAAACTAAATATTAGGGGTGTTTAGATTTTGTTTAGCCTAGAGTTTGGATCCAAGTTTGAACTGAGGCTGGCATCTGTATTCATGGTTCAAGCTGTTCTCCATGAATCTTTGTCACCAACCAGGGGAAAATTTGTCAGAAGAGCTATTCCCAAAGTTCTAAGCCACTGGATCTGGAAAACGGGCTTATTCTGGCTTTAGATCCAAACTGAGCCAAAATCATTGGGGGCAGATTCGGATATGAACCTTCCAAAAATGAGCAGGAGATAAGTTGTTGCAGAAGTTGAGTGGGGCCCAATTTTAGATGCCTCTGTTTTTCTCCAAAACGGCACAAAATAATTTTGTGAAATGTCAGAGTTTTCCATCCAACTTCTAGCCAGTTGAGAGACCCTCTGGACAACTTCCTGTGCAGCATACTCCTCCCCAAAACACAACTGATCCAAGAAGCATCAACATTTGTAATAGCCTTGGGTGCACCAGACAGTCTGAGCTAAAACACATGGATGATATCCTCCCGGCTCTGGATAATGTGCCTCTGTGTTTCAGTGCAAGGAAGTCTGCAGAATATCTGTTAGCAGATTTTGAGACCGTCAGTGTGTGGTCTCAAAACTGGTACTGCCCGGGTTTTCTCCTAGCTGCCTAATCATAGCATTGGTGTTCAAATATTTTTATTACATTAACACCTACAAATGCCAGCACGGATTAGGTTCTTATTAGCTGGTCTGTGTACAAACAGATAGCAAAAGGCAGTCCGTATCCCAAAGAGCTTGGAATCTTGGTTCATGACAAGATGGATGAAACATATGGGTGGTGTGTGGAAAAGGGAGAATGAGATCATACTAGAGACAGAGAAAGTGTGTGTGTGTGTGTATGCGTGCATGCGTGCGTGCCAGAATTTGGATTTAGGATATAGAGATGATATTGATGTTGTTAGACTAAATATTTCTTTTGCTGTGTAGGAAAGCTATAGTACTGTAATGTGTGCACCACTGAGGTATCTATTTACCATATACACAATTTTAAAGTAGCTTTTTTTACCATTTTCATGCTTACTGCTTCATATCAATACACGCACTGCTACATTTTTATCAATCATTCTTCTGCTTGATTGATTCCATTTAATGTCCTTGCTGTTGCTGAAACTGACACATGTACATATAAAACTACCTGTGGGTTTCTGTGACAAACAGTGTGATCTGACCCCTGCTCTTTAGCACTGTATTAAAAACCAGCTTCTAAAAAATGCTTTTCTGGGGGATCTTTAGGTTGGCTGGAGCAATAATGTTTTATAATTATATCTAAGGTCACCAGCTTTTATAGCTTGTAAAGAAAATGCATTTCAGTCTAGCCTTGTTTTTAACGTAAGTTTGGGGGGGAACAGGAGAGAGAGAGAAAGAATATTTTGTATTCTGGCAGGAAATTTCCTTCAGTTTTGCAAAGCACACACTAGTCTCCTTGAAATGCCCTTTTATGTTTGCTACTGCAGCAATCTGTGCCTCCTCACTGCAGGATAAAGCCGTGTCATAGGTAATAATGACAGCTTCACAAAGCTTCGTTCATGAAAAGCTGATTGGAAAAAGTCTTTCTTCCACTATCTCCTTCAGATGAAAGTCTTGATGCTGTGCCTTCCTGGAAATATATCAACACCACACCTGAAAAGGATGGCATCTCACTGTTTGCCACATATTGGCAAACAGCTATTGGCACACCTGTCGTATCTCAGTGTTTGCCAGGAATTGGAGCGCTGATAAAATCTCTCCTGGCTCCTTCGACAAAATGTTGCTCCATCTTTCCTCTGCTCAATGGCCAGGATCAGTTTTATGCCTCAGACTTGATTAAATGTAATGGGGAGAAGCTGGGACGTTGCCAGTGGGGAGAAATTGAGCTTGGTGTGTTGCTTTACTCATATGTTTGTAGGACATCAGAACACAAATGTGTCCTGGTGAAAAACAATTGTCAGAAGCAGAAAATGAGGATTAAGACTTGAAGGGAAAGTTTAAAGTCCAAATGTATTCCAGGGGAGAGATAATTTCTGTTGATAAAGGCTGTCAGTGGAAAATAGCTCTGACACCATCTAAGAGTAAACACTAGAGGCCAGGAAAACAGTGATATGTGGCCAAAATTTTAACTGTGGGATCCCTCAAAACTTTTCAGCCATACATGCAACATTCCCTGGGTAAAATACTTCTCATCCCCTTAGACAGTTCGTTCTATCCCTTCCCAAAACCCATCAGTTCCATATTCTTCCCATTCCCAAATCCATCTATCTTTCCATCTCCTCCCCAGCCTGATATCTCACAAACCCCTGTACCTCTTCCTCCCACGTACCTCCTCTTGGGGGCTCCTTTGCACGGCAGCTGCTCTTCATAAAGTGGTGGTTTTTCCAGTGGTAATAATAGTTGCAAGGAGGATGCCCTGAAGTAGGGTGGTTGATTGGATGATAATGGGACTGCGCTGGTAGTGGTCTGGGTTGGAGGATGGGCAGCCCTGGCTTCTTGATTGGCATGTGTCCTCTGATTGCTGGAAGTCTCCATGCAGTTGGTGCGCAGAGATAGGGAAACAGGTGCCCCTTGGCTGGTGTGTGGGGAAAGAAAGCTCCGGGCTCCATTCCTTTAGGGGTCAGGGAGGAAGGCACTGGTGGGGGAGAAAGAAGTCTGGGTGCTGTGACTACAGGACTCTCACTCTACATCGGAAACTTTGCCCCCTGCTCTCGGCCAGCCCTAGTTCAGCTGGAGGAGGTTGAGAAGAGTGTGTGGAGCATCTCCCGTGCTCATTTAGAGGCACTAGTGGGTGACTCAAGAAGGGAGTGACTTTCGGAAAGCTTTGATCACTCACCGTCTGAAATTCAGGCCCTTTTAAAATGTCTCAAACTAATCATCTAACAATGGAAGCACCCAAAATCACTAGTCACGTTTGGAAAATGTAGGCCTTACTGAAGAAAAGGAAGAGCTAGCAAGCAGTTCCAAAGAAAAGACAGAGATGGATACTTTTCAAATTTGCAGTAGGACTCTTTATTAAATGTTATATTAATAGCATCCATGATTATTCAGGGTGGATCTCTTCGTCCATATAAAGATTTAAGAGACTATTACAGCCTTTAAGCTAACACAGCTGCGTCTTTCAGCTCAAAGTATAGTAGCTCATGGGTTTAGATCCAGAGGTCTCTCATTTAATGACCCACCCAAGGGTATTGTCTGGATTAACTCTACAGTGGAGGGAGGAGAGAATCCAAACATTTTCAGACAGAAACAAGGGGATTCGCTTAACAGGCCGGATCCAAATTCCAATAAAATGACTGGTAGTCCTTCCAGGGACTGCAGTGGAATTCGGATCAGAAACAAAATCCCATTGGTTCTCTAGGTGATCACATTTTTTTTGAGGACACAGCCTTCTGTGTCCAAAAAGAAAGAGTGGGCTCAGGAAGAGTGTTTCATATTAGCGTTGTTTGAAATTCCAGTGCTGCCTTGGTGTATCTTGGGGATATCCTCTTTCTTTGTCTCCTTTTCCTTAATGGCTGATTTCAAAACATTTTTTGTGGGGGAGGGAATAAGTCACACTTTGTGTAACTTCTGAGATTGTGCAAGAGTGATAGCAACAAAGTTTTAGTGGCAACTACTTTGGGGACAGGAATGGAAGGTAAATACTTTTAGTATCGGTGACATTTGGTTCTTCTTCCTAATGTACTCTGCATGTGCTGGCTATTTGATTTTCTTAGCAGGATTCAGATGAGATTAGGAGGAAAAGTATTTCATAGTTCACTGAAATGTTTTCATTTTCTTTTTTCTTTCCTTCTTTGGATGGCTGTTGGTACACAATGACTGAATATCAGAAATAGGTTTCTTTTTTCATCACAGTTACAAGAAATGTTTTCATTTGATGTGGCAAAATAAAGCAAGGACATTATTACAACTACGGCCAAGTCTTGTGGTCTGATGGTCGTATTGGTCAGATTAGCCAGATTATGACCCTGTTCTGAGCTCTTAGCTGTCATGGATTAGGTTTGCATATGGAGACTGCATTCTAATCCTGGAAAGGCAGGGACTGGGAAAATCTGCTTCATCCTTAGGCAGCCCATTTGACTGCCATTTGGAGTAACAGGGAAAGGCTGCAAAGAGTGTTGCATTCTCTCCTCTTTGTCTGGGGGCAGGCGAGTAGGAGCCCTGGATACTTCATGAAAACTGGGCTTGGATTTAATAGTGTGGATAAACAGTGAGAAAATGGGAAGAGTCCAAACCCAGAAAACAAGATAACAGGCATTTGCAGTGCACTTTCCATAGAAAGAGCTTGACAATTCTATGCTGTATTCCATACAAAGCATTCTGTCAGTGAGAGCCCAGGATCAAAACTGGTCTAGTTTTGTAAGTACTGAACAAAAATGACCCCTTCCTTTGTACTGTGTACAGTTGCTCACTCTCTCTCACTGAGAAGATCAACAGAAAGTGACCAATTCCCAGAAAGCAATCATTGCTCAGTCTTGGTTTCTGGCACAGTTTGTATGACAGCTTATGAAAAGCACAGACCAGGGTTGAGTGGCATTGGCAAATCTCTGCGGATGCTCTGAGATGCTTATTGCCTGTTTCTGCTAGGTGCCGAGCACCCTCAACTCCTACAGAAATAACTAGGTGATATATGCAAAGCACCTGGTAGGATCAGACTCTAGGTACTTAAGCAATAGAAGCTGCTAAAATCATCCATGCACACACATACACAAGAATATTTTACAACTTTAGCTCACAGTTACGCTTCTTATGTCATCATAAGTAAAAATAAAGATACTACAGTCAGGAATTAACTGACAGTTCTGATGATAATGCATGAGGCAGAACAGGATCTGGCTTATGTCTCATATGGACTTTGCCCCTATAATGACATTCAAATCTTGCTTTTGTCAGTAATTTGAACAGCTGTAACTCAGACACACAAGGATCAGATACAGGGAGAGTACAATTTTACACAATTGCTTTTATGACTCCAAACACTCCTCAGTACAGAACATTTATTGCTTCCATCATAACTTATTATTTTCTTCTTTCTTTGCAAAATTAGATTTGATCATTTGCATAAATTATTCTTTTGCCAGGCTTTAGGGGAAGAAGGAATGAGTGGAGGGATGAATCAAGGCGTAGGGCAGTTATATTGTTGTCTGGGATCATTGAATGGAGAAGGGTTTTTTTCCCCTCCCCTTTCTGGTTGAGGAGAGCTGCTGTGTCTTAGTTGTTTAAGGTGCTTTATATTTAGTTAGGAGAGATTGTAGTTAAGGTATTGGCCTTGGACTCAGAAGATCTGGGTTTAATTCCTGGCTTTGCCAAGTGATTTTCACTGGGATTGATCCAAAAGTCATTAAAGTCAATGACGGTCTTTCCACTGACTTCAGTGAGCTTTGGGTCAGGCTCTTAAATCTCTGTGCCTGAGTTCACCATCTGTAAAATTAGGTTAATAACATTTCCTTTCTCTCGCCCTTAGTCTACATCCACACTGCCCTACAGTTTGGACTATGGGGTGTGAATAAGAGTGTGCACCAAAATGCTGTGCTGTAACTCCCCCATGTGGACCCTGTAGTTGCAAACTAAAAGATTCCTAGTTTGCTATAATGTAATTCTGTTTGAAGAGAGCGCCATACTGGGGGAGTTCAGTGCAGCACATTGGCACGCACTGCTATTGACACCCCCACAGTCCAAACTGTGGGACAATGCAGCTAAGCCCTTAGTTTATCTTATCCATTTAGATTATAAGGTCTTCAGAGCAGGTCTATGTACTTATACATTACCTAGCATAATAGGGCCTCTAGGGTTTCAAAGGAATTCAGAGAAATAAATAACATTATTACAATCAGATCCCAAGGGTGAATACTACATGTCTTTAAACTTTTCTTACTGCTAAAGCAATTGTTCAGCAATACAGATCACAAATGAATGCAATTCGTAACACTGTAGAGAGAGTGCTCTAGCTAATGTCATCTATATTTTTCACAAAATGTAACTGTTTCCTGTCAACATGTGAGCTTGCCTATAATTTGTAGTTTTCATATCTCAGAGACTGAGAGATATTTTTATGGGATAGAAGATCCTGCATATCAGAGTACTGTACACACAACTAAGCGTATATAAATGTTGCAGTATGTTGGTGCGAACATCTTTTTCCCTTACGAGTCAAAGAGCAATAAAGGGGGAATTCTTGTCTGTCTATATATCAATTTATTTCTGAGGTGCTCCTCCTCTTGGCCTGTAGACAGCTACATTTCTAGCCTCAGATACATTCATGCAGCTTTATTCCACCTTTGCACCACCCCTCATCCAATCCTACGGTGAGCCTGGGGTCAATTTGCTCTCAGCACAACATAGTGCACCCTCAAGACAGTGCTAAACTTCCCCAGATGCTAAAAGCCTTTCCACCAAGCCAAGATTGCCCCCAATGTACCCGAGGGGGCAGGAGAGAGGTTACCGCCTGAGAATGCCCTTATAGCTGAGAAGTCCCCAGCCAACCAGTCAAGCAAGCTTTCCAGATGTTTTCCCTGCCAGTGGGGTGCAAGTAGGTGGAAGGTGTGTCCAGGCATATGTCTGGTGGAGCAGAATTGGGCTCCTTTATGTATAATGCATTTTTCAGTATTGACATTAGTTTAATCTTGGCCAATTAATCTGGCATAGTGTTCAAGATCTTTTCCTCCTTTTCCTTCTTTTACTTTACATAATCCTCTCCTTCAAAATTTCATTCTCAGAATCCATTACTTGCAAACGTGTTTATATGATAACCACACTGATCATCATTTCATAAAAAACATTAAGTCTTTAAACTTCATTGTGGAATAAATCATTGCATATAGCTTAGCATCCTCCTAATAAAATGAAGGAGAATCAATAGCCCGAGTTTTCATCTCTTTGTGGGAATTTTATTAAGGGAATCTAAAAAAGAATAATAAACCTTGAAAGGCGTGAAATAGGCTGGAACTGATGACAAGTGCATGCCCATGAGTCACCTCTGTTGCAAAGTTAGGAGCTATCTTAAAAACAATCTTTGTTTTTTTATGCTGTGTATAAAGGCCAGTTGGCAGAAAAAGATCATTTTCTAATGTTTTCTGCTCCAGAAATCTGCAGGCAGCATTGTGAATATAAAATACCAAAGTGGTCCCAGTAAAGATTAATTAAGTGATCCTTTGGTAAAATGGAAGGTGAACATATAGGTCACTGAGGTCCTTTAGTCTTGCAATGTACTGGGAAATGATGCAGGTGCTATCTTAAGAAAGCATTAGTCTGATTACATATCACAAATCGGCTCTCCGTAACTTCATTGACTCCGGTGGAATGACTCCTGATTCATGCCAATGTCAGTGAAATTAGAATCAGCCCCCTAATCTTCTTCAGGATAAATATGATGCATATGATCATTAAAATGAATGGGAGTCACACAGGTAACTTTTATTAATATTAATGAGAATGATTCATAAAAATCCAAATGTCCTCGTTACACTAAGAAATGGTGATAACTTCATTATTGCCATGAAAAGCTTTTCATGTTAAGACTCCTACAATACGGATGTCATACTAGTCTGCATTTAGTAACTAAGGGCTAAATTGTGTTACGCCAGTATGCCAGTAAATGTGTTCCTTGGTCTTCTTAGCTGCACTGATGTCAAAGGCTAAATGACCCACATCCTTATGGTATTTCCATGGGGAGGCAGATCCTTTCGCCTAGCACCTTTGCCACATACCTTTGATTTTTTTTTTGACATATTGTGGATAATTGTATTTTCAATGACACTTGTGTTTGGGTGCGTGATACAGAAACAATGGAAACAGACTAATTAGATTTAATATAAAAAGGGGTTATTTTTCTTGGAATGAATTCTGCCTTTAATAACATAAGTGATATTTGCAGGAAACAGCTTAGGAAAAACTTTAATATCCCCTGAAAATAAAGGAGAGAGGCAAAGAGGCATTTTCTAGTGATAAGAACGCAAAGCTCAGAAACAGAACCTTCTAAAGTCTAGTCCAAATTCTTACATTTAGGGCTTGTCTACATGGGGTCACCCAGGAAAGTTAATCCAAAATAACTCAAAGTGAATAAATTCCAAAATGAATTAAAGTAAACCGAGTTAAGTCTGTTTTAATTCTGAATGAGATTGTCTGTACAGGGGTTTAATGCAGTTTAACTAATCCACTTTAAATTCACACACTTGTTTAATCTCAATTTATTTTTCTGAGTGTCACCATGTAGACAAGCCACTGTATATACAAATTTGCTACTTAGTCTGGGTTTCCCAGTTCATGAGTGCCCAACGTGAGATGCCTTTAGCTTGATTTTCAGAAGCGGGAGTACCATCAGATCCCATTGCTGAAAATATGAATTGTGGGTGATCAGCATTCCTGGAAGTCAGACCCAAGGTGTCTCCAGGTGAGTAGAGACCATTAAACCCAGTAGAACTATGTCAGTTTGCACCCACTGAAGATCAGGCCTGATATATTTTTTACAACTGACCTGATTAAATAGGAACAAAACTATGAAGAATATATTTTTCTCCATGGAAAATAATATATTTAAAACATACACTTCTTCTGTAATTTCAGACATGATGTTAGTAAATTTGCAAAATTTGCAGATGATACAAAATTAATAAAGATAGTTAAGACCCAGGCAGACTGCGAAGAGCTACAAAAGGATCTCTCAAAACTGGATGACTGGGCAACAAAATGGCAGATAAATGCAAAGTAATGCACTTTGGAAAGCATAATCCCAGCTATACATATAAAATGATGGGTTTCAGATTAGCTGTTACCACTCAAGAAAGAGATCTTGGAGTCATTGTGGATAGTTCTCAATGCGCAGCGGCAGTCAAAAAAGCGAACAGAATGCTGAGAATAATTAAGAAAGGGGTAGATATTAGGGACAGAAAATATCATGTTGCCTCTATATAAATCCATGGTACGCCCACATCTTGAATACAGCATGCAGATATGGTTGCCCCATCTCAAAAAAGATATATTGGAATTGGAAAAGTTTCAGAAAAGAGCAACAAAAATTATTAGGGGTATGGAATGGCTTCCATATGAGGAGAGATTATTAAGACTGGAACTCTTGGAAAAGAGACAGCTAAGGGGAGACATGATTGAGGTCTATAAAATCATGACTGGTGTAGAGAAAGTAGATAAGGAAGTGTTGTTTACTGCTTCTCATAACACAAGAACTAGGGGTCACCAAATGAAATTAATCGGCAGCAGATTTAAAACAAATAAAAGGAAGGAAATATTTCTTCACACAACACACAGTCAGTCTATGGAACTCCTTGCCAGAGGATGTTGTGAAAGCCAAGACCATAACAGGGATCAAAAAAGAACTTGTTACATTCATGGAGGATAAGTCAATCAATGGCTATTAGCCAGGATGGGCAGGACTGGTGTCCCTAGCCTCTGTTTGCTATAAACTGGGAATGAGTGATGGGATAGATCACTTGATGATTACCTGTTCTGTTCATTACCTCTGGGGCACCTGGCACTGGCCACTGTCAGAAGACAGGATATTGGGCTAGATGGACCCTTGGTCTGACCCAGTGTGGCTGTTCTTATGCTCTCATAAGTTCAAGAAGGTTCCAACATAATAAGAATGATGAGAAGACAATATATGAAAAAGGTATCTAAATTATGGTTTAATTATATTCAAGAAGATAATAGTTAGGCTTTTGAAATATAGACTCCTGCCACCATCATCAATATTTTAGGAAGGGTTAAAGCTTTTAAAAAATACATGTTTCCCAGTGGCTGGTCTTCTTATTCCCTATCTTCCTTGACATTCCTTTGCTGTTAGAGGATTTTGGTCCCATAGAGCTTTCCCGGCTCCTTTCCTTTCAGGAAGTCCTGACTCCTGCTCACAGTTTCAGTGGCTCCTGTTTCCTCTCCTCCTCCTGGTTAAGTAACAGCAGCCCACAGTGGCTGACTCCTCCTCCTTATTTCCATCTGCTTCCAGAGGTATCCAGGCTTTCTAGTACAAACAAGGAGATGGATGGATAGAAACATTAAAGGGATGCCAGCAACAAGTCACCTCCTAGCTCTTACTTCAGTTGAGTGAACTGGACTCAAAGGAATTAAAACTTCATTGGCTTAAAATGTCATGTTTCTCATGACACCAGCAATTAAAGTGCTTCCTCATATCCAAGGCTCCTTACAGACACACATAGATAACCTACATTACAGGACCCTGTGTGGGCCAATGGGCCAAAATCTTGCAAAGAGTAAAATATTCAGAGAAAAGGAAAAGTGCATTGTCAATGCAGAGATCCATCTAAGAATAAGGCAGAATGGGAGCAACGCAGAAACTTAGAAGATTTACATGGAAGCAGAGAGGCAAAGGCAGATGAACTGGTGATTCTGCTATTTAAAAATCTTCCCTTTTCTTTCAGTTCCCACTCCCATCCCCACTTGGAAATGCAGAGGGTTTTATATTGGAGCCACCAGTGTCTTTAAAAAAAAAAAAAAAAGACTACAAAATAGTAGGCAAAATCTGTGATTGATATAAATTGGTCTAACACCATTGATTTTATTGGTGTAATGCCAGTTTATGCCTGCTGGGGATTTGGCCCAATATTATGTTATCAGCGTGTATAGTATCCACCACCCCCAAAGAGAACAAAGTGCCCCATTAACATAGTAGATTGATATACAAACACTATGCAGGGCTCACTTTCCTCACCACTGACGTTTACCCAGCTCTGGATTGAAACATGGCAGGTATACCTTTTTGTAGACAGAATGCACTTAACTGAGTTAGAATTTGGACAGAGTTAACGCTCTACTCTTTTCAAAAATGCCATGGGGGCAGGTAGTAACTACAAGTGGTCCAGTCCTCTATTTTGCACATCATCCAACAAGGCCATTTGGACAAAGCATCACTGTCATGTGTGTCATCTTGGAACCATATGCTTATAGGGCCTGATCCAAAGCCCATTGAATTGACGTCTTCAATTGATGTCAATGGGCTTTGGATCAGGTCCACGGTTCCTGCAGCTGCTTGGCTAAATGCCCCTTTATGATTCTCCAACTGTAAAGGACCATTGTAAAGACTCGAGATCTGAAATAAACACAGATTTTCTCCCACACAAATAATGGTGCAAATAGACAATAGATTTAATTACTGACAAAAGTTCCTTCTCAATAATAAAAAAAATGTTCTCTGCAGAACTCTGCAGAGTTCATTTTTTCCTGCAAATATGTATCACCCTTGTTATTTATTTGTTTCTTTGGTCCATCTCATTCTCAAACTGTAAACACCTGGCACCTCTGTTTAGAACAAGCGTTGTTTTGAAGCCGGGGAGACCTCAAATTGGCAAGCGCCCTATCCAGGTGCCAAGTCACATTCTTGAGTACTGAAATGAGCTTCCTTAGGCAATGGTTTTACTATACTGACATTCCCAGAAAGGAACCTTATGTAATAAGAGCAGAGCCCTCAAAAACTCAGTGCACATGTGGAGAGCTGAACCTGGGGCAAAAAAAATCTATGATCTTTAGGCAAGATAACTATAGCAGGAAAGCTTGGAAATAGTGACCATAATACAATAGCATTCAACATCCCTGTGGTGGGAAGAACATCTCAACAGCTCAACACTGTGGCATTTAATTTCAAAAGGGGGAACTATGCAAAAATGAGGGGGTTAGTTAAACAGAAGTTAAAAGGTACAGTGACTAAAGTGAAATCCCTGCAA
>NC_133769.1:350852676-351024657 GCF_003597395.2 Chelonoidis abingdonii
TCTGTTTGTCAGATGGTGGAGATGGATGGCAGGAGAGAGGTCACTTGATCATTGCCTGTTAGGTTCACTCCCTCTGGAGCACCTGGCATTGGTCACTGTCGGTAGACAGATACTGGGCTAGATGAACCTTTGGTTTGACCCAGTACGGCCGTCCTTATGTTCTTATGTTCTTAAGGTCAGCTGTGTTGTGTCAGACGCCTTTGACTGTAGTGAGATATTCATTTATATAAGGGGCATTCAGTGTGGGAAGCAGTATGGGCCTGAACCAAACCCCATTGAAGTCAATGGGAGTTTTTCCATTAACTTCAATGGTTTTTGGATCAAATCTTAAAAGAATTTTAAATAAACACATAGATTGGATAAGATATAAACAGCTCTTGGCTCTCCATGCAGCCCTCCGGCCTGGCCTGCTCCTCCTCACTCTGTCACTTCCTGGGTCCAGCCACATAAAAAATGTTTCTATATCCTCCCCTATTAGCTAAGAAAAGGGACTGAGTCATCTCTTCCAGCCTGGAGAGTCATAAGTCGGCAACATGGAAGCTGATGAGAACAGTAGTTAGTTTCCTGCTTAGGAAATATTTTATTCGCTGTAGCGTTGATTGTTAAAGTTATAACTACAGGAAAATGGAATGACTTGTTAATGCAAGATTACAGGGCATCCATTAGTGTCCTTTCTGTCAAGTCTGTGTTTTCCTTCAACACCTTTCATCATGGTAGCTAAGTGCATTTTGAACTGTAAGCTCTTATTAAAGACATGCAATTTTTGTACTGTTACTTCTATAATAATTTGATTAAATATTATTAGTATCGTTGTTAGTGGTAATTGACAGGAGGATATGTTATTAATAGCTAATCAAACTGTGTGGCCTGAAAAATGATAATTTACAAAATAATCAGTGTTTGAATTATGTAGGCATGGAACAGGTGTAAAGGGCCCAAGAGCCATATTATCCTTTATATGGACTGCTCCTACATAGCGCAGGCAGTACTGCCAAGCTCAAGCCTTCAAAAATCCAAAATCAATCTACAGAAATTCAAGAGATTGGCTTAAAAATCATGCTGTGGTTTTAATAAATAAATAAATATTGGGGTTCTTTTCATTTTCCTTCTGGTTTGTGAGTCTTTAGGATTAATTAATTTCACGTGTTCAAGCTTTTCTCTGTAACCGTGAGGGTTAGAGACTTACTTTTTTTTAAGTGAAAGTTCAGATTCCCACACAGTGTATGGATTCCAGCAACTGAGGCTTTAAGAAAAATAACATACATTGTGAGGGCTGGTCTTACACTACGGGGGAAAATCGATCTCAGATACGCAACTTCAGCTACATGAATAACGTAGCTGAAGTCGAAGTATCTAAGATCGAATTACTCACCATCCTCATGGCGCGGGATCGATGTCCGTGGCTCCCCATGTCGACTTCACAACTCCATTCGGGTTGGTGGAGTTCCGGAATCTATATAAGCGCGTTCAGGGATCGATATATCGCGTCTAGATGAGACGCAATATATCGATCCCTGAGCAATCGATTGCTACCCACCGATACGGCGGGTAGTTAAGACGTAGCCATTGTGAGGCTTGCAACCAAGTGGCAAGAGTTGGCACCACTGGCTCTGTGAAGGAAACCTCAGATTTCAGCAACTAATCTTCCCTTAAGGGGGCTGTGGTACCCCTTGTAGGACTGGCTGGGTATTTGGCCACAAGATAAACAAGATCCCTTGGGATTCTCAGAGGCAGGTGCATCTATTCAGAGGCTCCTGTGCAATGCCAATCAGCCCTTATCACAACAAAGCTCTAATGGAGCCATATTGCCAAGAGCTCCCCACCCATCTGCTCCCCTGGGAACAGCCCATCACCCCAGAAGAAGTTCCACATTGCAGAGGATAAAACTAGCCAAATCAAGGCCGACAATAGAGACAGCACTAACATAGGCCTTGCCTCCATGAGAAAATTTATATATAGCAGTTTGGAGCAGGTTTTGTTAAATTGATGCAATACTTGTGTGTGAATGGCCTTAATGTGGTTTAAAAGTGAATTATCTTGAGCTTAATTTGATTCCTTACTGGTTGAAACTAAATCCATATAAACACTAGACCAAAATACAAGTGTCCATGAGAAGGCTTTGCACTGATTTATCTCAACTGGTTTCTAAACCCGTTTAGTCAACTCAGTGCCATTGTCTTGTGAAGACAAGGCCTTACTTGCGAAATGTCTCATGAGTATGAAAGGAGTATACAATGATTTAGAGAGTGATTGTTATTGGGCCCCCCCATTACACCCCAGCTGTGCATTCTGATCCCATAGAACACCCAAGAAGAGGAGCAGAGAAAGGGGTAACAGTGCTGAGGAAGCAGCCCTCTGTCCTTCCGTGCCCCTGAGAAACAAACAGGGCTGGCTCCAGGCACCAGCCGAGCAAGCTCATGCTTGGGGCTGCAGATTCTAAGGTGCAGCATTCCCTGAAATCCCGTTTTTTTTTTTTTTTTTTTTGCTTCAGAGCTCCAGCCATCCCGCAGCCAGAGACAAAGCAAGATCCCTGTCATCTCTGTTCCCACAGGTGGAGGCAACAATATAGTCCACAGAATATAACATACCTGATCATGCTGAAGATGCAGTGCCTCACTGAGCTGTATATTACTACAGAGTAACTACCTTCAATTTCATGTAATATGACTGTGAAAATGGCTGATAAATTATTATAATTACAAATAAAAAGCCAGAATACACAGCATGACTATAGGTGGCTTGCTCAAAAGCTCTCAGGGTGGCCTAACTCTCCTCCCACTGAAGTTAATTGAAGTATGAGAGTGCTAAGTGCTTTTGAAATTCCCGCTCTAAATGTCTGCTTGTACTGGCCTTTTTTAGAAGATGTCATCACAGGTTCAAAATAAGATGATCTATGTTACTAAAATAAGATAACACTGAAAAATGTCTCATGTCCCATCCTAGCAATGTCATCTTAACATTAGTTGATTGTCATTCTGTATACATAAATTCTGGAAAGATTAAAATTAGATAAAATTAGCAAGAAGAAACTTTAATTATACAAATCTGACTCTTTATATTTCAATTTGCCACTTTTTCTTTTAAAACAGGTTGTGATCTCATCCCAGTCCAGTACCTCAGATGGGGTGATCCTGAACCAATAGCAGCAGTTGTTTTTTCCTGTCTGGGTCTACTGGCCACCCTGTTTGTTACAGCTATATTCATCATGTACCGCGATACCCCAGTTGTCAAGTCATCCAGCCGAGAACTCTGCTACATTATTCTCGCTGGCATCTGCTTGGGTTACTTGTGTACTTTCTGTCTCATTGCAAAGCCTCAAAGGATTTATTGTTACCTTCAAAGAATTGGCATCGGTCTGTCCCCTGCTATGAGTTACTCTGCCCTAGTAACTAAAACCAATCGCATTGCAAGAATTCTAGCTGGCAGCAAGAAGAAAATCTGTACAAAGAAACCTAGGTTCATGAGTGCCTGCGCCCAGCTGGTTATTGCATTTATCTTAATATGTATACAGTTAGGCATAATTGTTGCCCTTTTCATAATGGAGCCACCAGATATAATGCATGATTATCCAAGTATCCGAGAGGTCTACTTGATTTGTAACACCACCAACTTGGGTGTCGTAACTCCCCTGGGATACAATGGATTATTAATTTTAAGTTGCACCTTTTATGCATTTAAGACCAGAAATGTTCCAGCTAATTTCAATGAAGCAAAGTATATCGCCTTTACAATGTATACCACCTGTATCATTTGGCTGGCCTTTGTGCCCATATATTTTGGTAGCAACTACAAGATAATCACCATGTGTTTTTCTGTAAGCCTGAGTGCCACTGTGGCCCTCGGCTGCATGTTTGTGCCAAAGGTGTACATCATCCTCGCTAAGCCAGAAAGGAACGTACGCAGCGCGTTCACCACGTCGACTGTGGTCCGCATGCACGTAGGGGATGGAAAGTCATCTTCAGCTGCAAGCCGTTCAAGTAGCCTGGTCAACCTATGGAAAAGAAGGGGATCATCTGGTGAAACTCTAAGGTAAATTTTGCTAATATGTGAGTGTTTGGAGCAATTATGGTCTTCTGAGTGTGGAATAATACTAGTAGGAGGATAAATAGAAGTCAATTTAATTTATTTCACCTCTGCATTGGGATGTACTTCACCTAGGATTAGCAAATATGTGCTCCTGTGTTATCACAGTTTCATGGTAGGGTCTGTTTCAGGTAAAAAGCTGCCTATGGGTGAAGACCATTTTGAGTAGCAAACCAAATATAAGTAAACATAATTACTAGCTTGAAAGAATCAGCTGAGTCAACTGCATGTGTGTTAAAGGGAGGGAAATAAGATCATTAAAAAAAAACAAGAAATATAAATTATTACATTTTCCTGAACATGTTCATTCGAAATCTCTTGCATTCTGATGAAAGTCATAGCCACTAACATACTGTATTTATACCTAGTCACAACAGTAAGACAACAGAATTGCTGCTAAAGCTACATACTCAGAGATGAAGCTATCAATACAAATAAGGTCATTAGTAGCAACTCTTAAGCCTCCAGGGATTTATTTCATAGGACTATTCTATCCCTTCTCTACCATTCTCATGTTTTCATTTCTCCTATACACTCTTCCAGTCTTTTGCCCTCATCTACCTTCTCTTCTTTTTCCTGATACGTTCTCTTTTTCCATCCTCTCAATCTCCTCAGTTCCTGCTGTCAACAGGTTACAATCTTCCAACCATACTTCGTCCTGCCGTTGACCAAATACTACTTCCCAGTGAAGCATTTGCCCTCAATGGTCATCAAGAAAACATGCATATTCAGGATACAGGAACGATTGTAGGTGAACAGCAGAAGGAGATACAGTCTGGCCTTGGAGATAGACTAGGGAAGGTTCATTTACTTCTTTTGGTCCTTACCGCTTGTGGCATGGTTGCAATGGGACTGATTTCAGCTGGCTAAATGCTGCTAGGTGAGAAAAGACCTGACTATGTAAAGGTGCAGAAAACATACCTTTTCATTACTTATCTGTGTTTGTATTGCATTGAAATTACAGAGGTACAAATTCCAATCCACACTGAAATAAATGGGAGCCAGAGCATGCATTTTAGGGCTTGTGAATTGGATGCCCTCAGATATGCAGGCCCTATGGCCATTGAAATCAGAGGGAATTTGCTTCTGTATGCTTCTTGATGCAGGTCAGGGTCAAGCACACATTTTAGTACTTGTGCCGGGTGGAAGGAGGTGCAGCTTTTGCCAAAGGAACCCATGCTTTTGTCACCTCAATTATTACAGTGCACTCTGAGAGGCGACTGCTTAAGACCACTCTGAAATTTCCGCTAATGCAGACGGTGCCTGTCTGTGAAGGGTTATATTATGAAAGAAATATGTTACATGGGCACACTGGAATCAACACTCACTTCCAGTTCATTTCCAGGTGCAATTTAAGATGCGAGTTTTAACCTATGGAGCCTTAAATGAGTTGAAACATGGGTACTTCAGATACAGGCTCTCTCCATGCAATACCTGGGCAGTTGAGATCATTCAAAGTGCTCAAGCTAACAGCTCCATGGTTTGTCTGTAAGTGGGTTCAAGGAAATTGTTCTCCATGAAAGAGCCTCAGTTGTGGAATATTCTTCCTGCTTTGGATCATTAGAGTCCAAATGTGTTGATGTTCAGGTCAGGCTGCAAGGCCTATTTCCTTGCCCAAGCTTCTTCTAAGTAGTAGGAAGCAGCAGCTGGTTTGATTTGGTGGAAGCTCTTAGTTTTGGGGGAGATCCAGATGGAAAAGTTTGTTGGACACTGACCTTAAATTACTGTTGTGTTTTTAACAGTCGATACACGTGTCCTGAGCATTGAATTCTAAAAAGAATCACAATAAACCAATAATTTGTTCTTCTTTATTGTTAATATCTTGCTGGTAGTGAGCTGGGCTCCGTACAGCACTCAGAATGCAATGTATGTATATACAAGAAGAATATGCCCCCAAACTTATCAGATTGACATGTCTGTTTGAAAATGGAACTAAATTAAGCTGATATACAGTAGGGTATAAATTAACAGCAAGTCCGTTTAATCTGAATTCTAGGGAGACATATTTCCTTGATTTGTGATGAGCATGGATAAATGACTTCTAAAATGTATGAAAGCAGACCTGCAGGTGAACCCAACTAGAATAGCTCCACTGAAGTCAACAGAGCTATGCCAGTTTACACCAACTGAGGATCTGACCATGAATTAAAAGGGCCAGTAGAGTCCATTAATCCATCAGAAACTTTCTCTGTGTCAGGCCTTTTTTTTATACTTTTTGGGTTTGCATTTTAAATGGTAATATTAAATTCACAGGGTAAATTTAAGATTCCACTCCTGAGTCTACCCAGGTCTGATGTCATCTCCAAGGTGGAAAAGAAAAGCGCTCTCAACTTTAATTCTGTCAACTATACTGTATGGACACCTTTTTATTTAATGGTCAAACACTTCTCAATAATAATATGGTGTATAAAGTAACATATTTCAGAGAATAAATCAGTACTATGTTCAACGATTTGTTTGGAATCTATTCAAGTCAACACTAAAGTACTTACAATCAAAGAAAATATGCACCAGAACTGTATGACATATTTAAATAGCATAGAGGGGTTTTATTTAAATAGGGAGTGAGTCATTGCTGAGTTTTTAAGGAAACATGCTATTTAAGTCACCAGTGCAAGGAAGGGCCCCTATCATTAACGTTTTGCTTCTTGACACTAATTTATACCACAATGTAGTGTTCCATCAAATTATTGTCAAACAGATAATGCCATGGCTCCATTCAAAGCTTTCACATCAGCTGCAAAATGACAGATAGAGACTGCTCTTGCCTAAATAAAGTAGTACATCTGTTAGAATCCTAAATGACTTTTTGCATAGGGTGCTGTTCAATTCAAAATCTCAGAAATACCATGGCTATATACTGAAATGAGCATTCAAATGCTAAAATATGTAGAGAGTGCTACTTACAAAAATATTCATTACCCAATGAAATGAAATTCACTATGTGAATTTAATGCGAGCTCTTCTGATTTTGCAGTATCCACCCAAATAAATGCCCTCCTCAATTAAAAGAAAAGATCATATATCAAATCAATGCACAACATTAATTGAAGCAAATCCACTAAGATGTAAACACATCATAGCCAGAATCAAAGCCACACAGTCTACTTATCTTTCATCTAATCTTATTTCTGGATTTCTAGAGTACTCAGTCACCATAATATCTAGGGGACTAGAGATGGGCAAACTGGTTGAGAAAAAATGAATACCATATTCACTCCAAAAGCCTCTGCAATTTTTAGCACAAAACATCAACCAAACATTTTTTTTAAGATTCTGAAATATTTGGTTGAAGTTTCTCATCCTCATTTTTCATGGATGTCCATCCCCCAGTCTGGATGAAACCACATAATGTTTCCAGAAAATCTACTCTGGTAGCATTCCTAGCTGGGACCAGAAGCAAAAGGTCTGGAATATATCTACTATTGCACAGAGATTGCAAAGACAGTTAGCTAAGAAGACTAATGGCATTTTGAGCTGTATAAGTAGGAGCATTGCCAGCAGATCGAGGGACTTGATCATTCCCCTCTATTCGACATTGGTGAGGCCTCATCTGGAGTACTGTGTCCAGTTTTGGGCCCCACACTACAAGAAGGATGTGGAAAAATAGGAGGGAGTCCAGCAGAGGGCAACAAAAATGATTAGGGGGCTGGAGGACATGACTTATGAGGAGAGGCTGAGAGAACTGGGATTATTTAGTCTGCAGAAAAGAAGAATGAGGGCGGATTTGATAGCTGCATCCAAAGGGGGGTTCCAAAGAGGATGGATCTAGACTGTTCTCATTGGTACCAGATGATAGGACAAGGAGTAATGGTCTCAAGTTGCAGCGGGGAAGGTTTAGGTTGGATATTAGTAACAACTTTTTCACTAGGAGGGTGTGAAGCACTGGAACCGATTACCTAGGGAGGTGGTGGAATCTCCTTCCTTAGAGGTTTTTAAGATCAGGCTTGATGAAGCCCTGGCTGGGATAAGTTAGTTGGGGATTGGTCCTGCTTTGAGAAGGAATTGGACTAGATAACCTTGTGAGGTCCCTATCAGCCCTGATATTCTATGATTCTATGTTTCTATGATTCTATGATTGGAAGTGATGTGCCAATGGTTCTGTTATATCTAATTTCTTAGGTCTGAATCTCATGGAAAAGTTCATTCAGCAGTACATTTGTGTCAGTACCTATCCCTTAAAATGTACATTCTCAAAAGCACACAGGTATGTTTCCTTATGACCAGCTCTTACTCACAAATACTGTGATAGGTGTGCATTCATCCAAGACCTTCTCATTAGCTCAGGCCTGGGCCATCACTTGCTCATTCATTTTCCTTTTGAAGGGTGATTTTTAGCTCTCCCTGTCCCCAGAACTGGGGAGGTCTCAAATGCTCCTTCCCAATTGCCCCCATTTAGTCTCACCACACCCAGATCCACTTTTTTAAAAGATGGTGGGAGGTAAGGGTAACCATCTTATGATTTCTGCAACCTTTTCAGGCAGCTGCTTCTGTCCTAACTGGCCACACCTTCTGTGATGATGTAGGAACCCACCTGGGTGGAACTCCCATCAGCAGTCACACAAGAGACAGGGTCAATTGGGAGCATCAAATGTACACAAAAGCCACAAACAAACAAATCAAGATTGGCCACTTACTCATGGTGACACTGATTGTTATGGAAAGTGAGGGTCCATTTTAAAAAAGCATGAGACATACTGTAAAGCTAGTTGTAGAGACAGTTGCATAGCAGGAGTACGTACATAGAATGGTACACAGTAGTCATTCAACAGCTGCTGATGGTCAACTAACCACGTGTTTCAACTCTTCAGCACTTGAAACTCTTCACCCATCCAGATCTGAACAGCAAGATACAGCCTGTAAACAGAGAAGGATTCCAATTAATCTCTGCTTCCCATATGTAGAAGTCCACAGACAACTTGCAGATGCTCTTAGCATTAAAGTTTAATAACAGAGTGTGGCGGTGATATCTCGCATTATTAAAACTTCATTGGCACATTGCTTAGATGTGTATATTCATGCATACTAAGGCCCAAAGGGACCATTGTGATCGTCTAGTCTGAGCTCCTATATAATACAGGTGATAGGACTTCCCCAAATTAATCCCTCTTTGAACTGGAGCATGGCATTAGAAAAAACATCCAATCTTGATTTTAAAATTGACAGTGATAGAGAATCAACCATAGTCCTTAGAAAGTTGTTCTAATGGTTAATTATCTTCACTGTTAAAAAATTGCACTTTATTTCTAGTCTGAATTTGTATAGATTCATCTTCCAGCCACTTGATCTTATCATACCTTTGCCTAGGGTCAATGTCAGGGTAGCAGGCCTACAAGTTATTCTGGTCATCCCATTAACCCTTTGTAAATATTGGCATGACATTAGTTTCTTCCCATCATCTGGAACTTCCCCAGTGTTCCAAGACTTCTTGAAAATAAACATTACTGGTTGAGAGAGCTCTCAGCCAGCTCTTTCACAGCTCTTGGATGCAAGTTACCCAGACTTTCTAATTTTTAAAATGTCTAGTTTTATTAGCTGCTGTTTAACATCCCTTCTGAGTTCCTGGTAGAATGAGAAGTTCATTATGCAGTATTCTTAAAGGATTAAAATTAAACTGCATTTTTCAAAGAAATTAATAAAGTATATTTTGTGATGTTTTCTCCTGATCTTGTATTATATTTGTCCACAATTTGTGAATTCATAAAATTCAGTAATTCACTGTGGGACTCCCAATAATTGGTGCGACTTAGTGAGATTCTACTGATGCAAATGAATTGTGCAGTATTTTGAGAGTATTATTAATGAGTGTGATTCGTTGTTGTTTGTATTTCACTCTGGAGATTTACAGCATTACAACTAGAGACTCTTTAAATGTGTTTGTCTTTGCTGCAGTACCCTCAGCAAAGCCACTGCATCACAATGAAGAAATCAGTCCTTTTTTCCACAGCTGCTGAGACAAAGCAACTCTTTTAAGAGACTCCACTGTCATATAAGAGTGAATTGTTGCTATTATTTGTTATTTTGAAGACTCATGAGAGTGCCCTGAGTTTCCAGCCAATTGGGAAACCAGCCCATTCAAGTCAAGTATTTGTCATTGAATCCTGGCATTATACCAACCTGCTGTAGGGTACAGTCTACTATTAGCAATATTTTAGCCATTCATATAGTCCAGGTAGCAGATTTTGAGTGGTTGGAGGACAAGTCCATGAACCAGTGGACAGACTCTGAGACATGGACCTCAAGCTGTTGGGTCAGGTGCTGTCAGTATGCATATTCATCAGCAATGCAATGCCAGTGATGAGCCAGAGAGAGATTCAAATTCTATGTATCTTACTGAGATGAAAATCCTAAGGGAAGTAAAAGGACTTTTACCTGATATGGAACTGTTTAGCCGAGGAAAGAAGACAAGGCCATGCTGTGAAGAACACAAGCCAGAATGATTCAGCTGATCCTTGCTGAAAACTGGGCCTTGTTTTTTGATGGCAAGCACTTGTTTCCATATCCCCACTGAGTAAGAAGTTTGTTGTGTCAGTCGGCTACACCTTATTCTGTCAGAACACAAGGCGTTTATTACTACCAATGCCATTTTGCAAAGACACAGATACTGTCTTGATTAAGCTGAGGTGTGGACAAGTTCTTGAACACATGTATAATTCTTTCCCAAGACCCAATTAGTTGAGGGATATTTTGCCTACCAATGTTTTATGTCAGGGTGTAGTCTTTAAGAATCAAGATCACATCCATTACAACCAAAAGGCTGAGAAAATCTTAGTGGTCTGTTGGACTGAAAAGACTGATGAGTTAATAGGTACATCAGCTGGCAAGATAAATTGATAAATACAGAGATGACCTTAAAAGAGCACTTCTTACACATAGAAATAACATGCTTTTGAATTTTATAGATTATTTGTTTACAGTTCTTACAAATTGTTGTAGTTCTACTCAGGCTGGTGTTCTGCCCAAACACAAAGGTACACCTCTGTCCCAATATAACTTGACCCGATATAACACAAATTCGTATATAAGATGGTAAAGAAGCACTCCAGGGGGAGGGGCTGCGCGCTCCGGCAGATCAAAGCAAGTTTGATATAATGCAGTTTCACCTATAACATGGTAAGATTTTTTGGCTCCCGAGGACAGCGTTATATGAGGGTAGAGGTGTACTAAGAAGGTGGTAGTTTCACTATGTTAAGATCAGTTATAAGGATGGCTCCAGAGCTGCTTGTAATGACCTATCCCTACTTTGGGTCACTATTTATATTGACTACACACACCAAAAGAGTTGTATGCTGTACTCACTTAGCAACAGAACAGGTTTGAAAGATGACTGTATTTATTAGGTGAACATTGCAAAATGCTGAAAAGAAATGTGATTATTCATAATTCAAACAAACACTTCCTGACTTTTAGAATGTGGGTAATGAGAAAATTTAAAGGAAAATTCTAGTGTGGTATATAAGATGATATACTAGTTACTATAAATAATTATAAATAATAGTAAATCACTTTCAAAAACATTTGTCTTGAAAAAATTTTTAAATTCAGTCACAATTAAATGTTCTTTATGTCTCTGCCACTTACTGTATTTCCCTGAAAAATTAAGAATGTTCAATATCAATAGCATTGTAATTACCACTGGCTTGAGTAGTGATTTTACTGCCCACTGACACAGTATTCTGATTGACACATAAAGTACAACCTTTAACAGACACACATTTCTGCACATGAGAAACAGTTTCTCTGTTAGCAGTTTCTAGTGGTTAGATTTATCTTCAATTCCCTATCAGCCACAGGACTGATGGCTCCATGAAACTCCGGCTGCATTTTCACTATGTATGGTGTTTGCCTCGGTAACTACTAGAACATCTGTGAGATGCAAATGGCATCTCTAATTAGTTGCGTTCTCACATAGAGAATTTTAGCCGTCTTTCATAACCTGCCTTTTCTTCTACTAATGATCAGAGGTCAGAAGCAGAAAGCCTTTCTGTAGGACCTATCCTTGTGAGTTAGGAGAAACCAGCCCTTAAGAGGTAACATACAAATAATGCATCCCTTGACCCAGAAATGACTTGATGTTCCAGAGACAATACTCTTAGAGTAACTGTTAGCTGCTGAAGAGAAGTGAAGAACTATAATGGATCACAATCCCACATGTTAGTAGAGGCAAAGTATGACTTCACAGCCACTGTCAATGTAGTAAATATAATGGAAATTACTCAGTAAAATTACTGCTTGAAAATAGAGAGAAGGATGCAAGAGATGCTAAGGATACTTTTTATTGGAAAAGAAGTTTAAATTGTGCAAATACAATTGGAGGAGCAATTTAAATTGTGCAAATGCTAATTGCACATATGTGATTGCAGAAGTTAGTTTTTGAACTACAGCATTCCCCAAAAGATTAGGGGCTAAAGTCATAGGGGGCATAAACGTATTTAGCTCAATGAACTTTAATGGAACTGTCAATTTTTGCAGCTCAGAGAACAATTTTGACAGGAGAAGGAAAAGACTATGACTCTTCAAAGAAAACAGTCATCTCTTTGACTGATTTGATTGCACTTACTAATTGCTCATTTTCCAAACAGATAATTTGGAGCTGTCCTAAATTCGTATACCACAAAAATTGAGATCTGGAAGTTGTTAAATGGTTTGAATGATTCAGTTCTGCATAGATAATTTACTCCAGTGTCTTTCTGGGCAAGTGTGATAATGTGATTAATTAAACTTCAAGGATTGTAAAATAATTGAGGAATATTTTACAAAACTCTCTGTAGAGTATTAGGTCTGAATTATTTTGATGAATTGCTGCTAAAGCACTCCATCTGTATAATGTATTGATCTTCTTGAATGCTCTGATTACAATGAATTTTAATTTGTGTGCAATGCTAAAGTTGTTTAGGGATTTTTTTCTCAACTTAAAATTTAATTAAAACGTTGATAGATTGATATAAATTATTTGGCTACATACACTAAGTTCACTTTCTAGAATTATTTTTGTTGTTAAGACTTTGCATTGAGCATCATAGCTGAGTTGTACAAATTAAGTTACATACAAATTTCCTGCCAACTTTGACACAGTATGCCCTAGCAGGTAAAAGAAAGTCTCATCTTTATATCCTCATGAAGGAAAAGAGGAGACAAAGAAGGTGGGCCCCTGCAGTATTTCTCTTTTAAAAAAAATTGGTTACTATTTTGCCTCATAACAGCATCCTCTGTTTATCTAATTTTCCATCATTACACTAACCCACAAATTCCACTGAGCTGCAAGTAATCGTTTGAGGATGGCACTTGTGCGTGAATGCTGGCCATAGATGCAAGTTGACAGCAATAGGTAACTATTGCCTGATGTACCTGAACTTCTCCAAACTAGTTTAGCACAATCTCTGGTTATTCATATTAAAATGGCTACCTTTAAAATCAGACTTTACATCCATAAAACTTCTTTCATCTTCCTACAGTTTTAGTTTTGGGTACAGTTATATTTATTTTATAGGCTGGTAATATGGTCCATGTGGTATGTTGCCCACTGTTGAGGTTGGTTTACAGCACAAATAAGTTGACCAAAAGAATGCATTGCTCTGCAGTGGTTTTTCTCCTGCTTGAGAAATTATTGCAGCCTTATTTCTCCAAAATCCAAATAATGCAGTGGCAAAATAGAGCTCTGAAACCAGATTAAGAAGACTGAAAATTGAGTAAAGAAGTAGCAGATTAATAATAAGTACAGAAAATAATTAAAAAAGGAAGAAAGCTGACTTGCTAGAAACATAGGATAGAGTTAAAACAGTGTTAATCAGAGAAGATCTTCCTTGCCGAGTAATTTACTGAATGCTGATCAACTGTTTTTTGGTGATTTTCCATCTGTAAATATTTTGGGATTCCAAACCACAAGACTCAAGTAACTTGAAAATGTCCAGCATGTTGTAACATTTAATTCAAAGCCAGGATAAAGCATCATTCACTGTTCATTTTCCCTTATTTAGTACTAAAAGTAATGAGGTTTTAGTAAAGAGATACCCCCCCACACGTTGCATATATTATTATATTTTTATGGGGAAATGAGGTGAGAATACTGGCTTTGTGCATGGACTAGAGTGTGTAAAACCGCAAAATTCTTCTATTACAGGGATTTTGTGGGTAGGATTTCTTAAGATCTACATTTTCAATAGAACCCCTAGAGGAGGAAGATAAATGGGAGCACTATTCAGTCTGCACTGACAGTCTGCTCTTTCCATCTATCTGTGCAATCCTCAGAGCCTTTGTAGATCTCTACATCAAGAAAAGTCATTTTAACTCATCAGTTGCAATTACATATGATTGCCTATTTATAACTGGCTATAAAAAAAAAGATTACACCCTACATGGAAAAAAATAAGTTGTAAACTTTGCGTTAAAGTAATTCTGTTTGTTGAAATTATGCCACTAAGCAATTGTGCTTATATTCTGTTAAAAAAACCCTGAAGTGTTCAATAGTATATAACTTATTTTAGGCATTGCAAAACTATTATAATATAAGGGAGTGAGACCATTTTAAGCCAGTCACTGCATGATGGTACAGTATAAAGACATACCATCAGGGTATGCAAGTTATTGCACTACTGAATTTCAAGGACTTCAGTGTGTTTTGTAGCTCAGTGTAGCAGATCAAGTGAATATATTAAACATTCTTCAGAGTTCTGTCTTTACCAGTTTAAAAGTATGCAGAACTCTCCATGCACAAAATGTTTGTTTTTGTAATCTAGTGTGAAGGGCAGAGCTTATCCTGTTGCTGTGAAATGCGGAATCTTCATCATTTCCTGGTGACAGGGCCAGATAGTATTGAAAAATATTGTGTGTGTATGAGCTGACACTGTTAAAATATGTCACTGTCTGGGAAGATGGAGGCTTGGTTTTATGCAAGTTTCTAGATAAATTCCAAGCACAAATAGATTAAAAAGCACCATTAAAAAGCATCATTAAAAGCAACTCTGGCAATAAAATGACAGCACTTCATCAATGCCTAATTATAGACTTTAAATCCATGGATTATTAACGTTATATATTACTTGGCTCTTCCTTACATGACATTTGGCGTTTAGGGATTTAAACATACCATGCTTATAGTTTGCTAAGAAATATACTCCACATGCACAGAAAACCAGAATGAGGCAGTCATTAATCCTGAAAATGTTCAGAGAACAAACTGAGGGCCAGGTTCAGCAAAAGCACCTAAGCAGTAATTTTGTTTCATGGAAGTCAGTCCGACTTAAGCATGTGCATAAATGCTTTGCTGAATCAGCACCTGAAGGACACAAGCAGTCTTTTCTGGCCATATGATTCTACAGGCCAAATTTTGCCTTCCTTTCATATGGATACCAGAAAACATGAAACACATGGCCAATGATTACCTTGAGCCCTGCCTAACCTGAAAAATCCTGGAGAGTCTGCTCTGCAACAGGAGTCATGAAGGGGAATGAAGGAACTTGGCCCATGAGCCAGGAAGCAATCGACATGTTCACATGCATGCTTCCCCAACATAGTCCTGACCCCTGTGCACAGCAAAAATGTAGTCAAAATCCTAGAAGGAAACAAATTCATGAGAGAAGCTTTCTCCAAAGTGTTTACAACCAGATTGTAATTGTACCAACTGAGGTCAGGGGTTACATCATTTCCCCCATAACTAGAATGCCCTCTCCCCACATGGTAAGAATATTTAAGCATTTGTCTAGACTAGAGTTTATGGCCCTGTTTTGACATGAGTTAGCTGATTGCCAGTCAGCTCAAATTCACCAACACTGTCAATGTCAGTGTAGATGCTTTGCAAACATTTGGATACAAAGATATGTGATTTACCCTAGTGTGGAGTTAGGGTTTAGTTCAGAGGCTTATTCAAACTGTTCAAATCTTGGGAGCCTGCAAAATGTACCTGGAACTCTCATAAGAACCAATGTTCTTGCTGCATTTTAGTATCTTATACTTCACTCGATCATGAAATGAAGAGGTGGGTGAAATTTTATTTTAAAACTTCAAATACAGATTAATCAAACATTCCAGGAGGTTCAGAAAGTCTTGGTTTGGGTTCCTCTCTAGGAATGGTCTACTGCAAGGCTGTTTGTGAAAAAAGGGAAATTTTTTAACCATTTTGTCCAGTCCTAAAAATAATGGCCAGATCTGACTCCATTTTTTTTCATTGTGCCCATTGAAATGTCACCTTTTCCATCCCTCCAGGCTGCAGTTTTATGAGGACATTACTTCTGCCTTGAGAAGGAGAAATGTTGATCAGACATGCTGTCTTTCTCTATGATTAATCAGGGCCAAGCACACTGTTGGCATTCAGTAAATCATAACAATAAAATACCTGTATGGTAATGGAGGAGCCATTTAAAATGCATGTGGAGAGAGATTTATATCAGTTCTCTAATCTCCTACCCCAGCAAATTATCCTTGCTTTGTGGTGCATGAACAATGGGCTAAATTCTGCAGTCCCATTTAATCCTTATTCAGGCAATGGAATTCAGAGACTGATGATGAGAAGGAGTTTGAGACAGGGAAACACTCTGACATGATCAGAGATTGGTTCTACTCTTTTTAGAAAGCATAAGAAAAAACTAATGAATATTACAGAAAAGTAGATCAAGATCTTCTATTTACCCTTTCTCATAATACACCAGGGATCAGCAACCTTTGGCATGCGGCCCATCAGGGAAATCCGCTGGCGGGCTGGGACGGTTTTTTACCTGCAGCATCCACAGGTTTGGCTGATCAGAGCTCCCACTGGCCATGGTTCGCCATTCCAGGCCAATAGTGGCTGCGGGAAGTGGCGGCCAGCACATACCTTGGCCCATGCTGCTTCCTGTAGCCCCCATTGGCCTGGAATGGCAAACCGCAGCCACTGGGAGCTGCGATCAGCTGAACCTGTGTACACTGCAGGTAAATGGACTGTCCCAGCCTGCCAGCAGATTTCCTTGGTGGGCTGCGTGCCAAAGGTTGCCAAGCCCTGTAATATATGATAAAGTGAGAGCCAATGAAATGTAAAGGTGGCAAATTCAAAACTGATAAAAGGAGAAAGTGTTTTACATAATCCTCAATCAACCCTTTTAACTCATTGCATCAAGATATTGAGGCCAAGAGCTTAGTAAAATTCACAAATGCATTAGATATGTAGGGATGTAGGGAGACTAAGAATATCCTAAGTCATTATACTAATCTTTTTTTAATTTTGGAAGAGATAGAAACCTTCATGCTTCAGAGCGTAATTCTACCAGTTGCCCCATAAATGCCTACTGCAAAGTTTCTTGCACCTTCCTCTTTGTAAGTGGTACTTCTATTCTGTTCTATTCTACAGAGGCCCCCTGGGTTACACAAACCCGACTTAGGCAAATCTGCACTTATGGAAAAAGCTTCATAAGCTAGAGATAGAAGGGTTTTTTTGTTTTGTTTTGTCTAATTATCAGGTATATGTTTCCGACTTATGCAAAATTCAAGTTACGCAAGGCGTTCTGAAATGGAGCACTTGTGTAAGTCGGGGAGCACCTGTATATAGGTTTTTATACCGTGCTCATAACCATAGTATCTGAGTGCGTTCCAGTACTGCATTAAGCAATGTGACTACATGTCTGGCACATGTTATTCTCTTCTCCTCTCCCCAAAAGGTGAAATATGTACAATGGAGTGCCTTGTGATAGGGTACTTTTATTATTCTTATTTATAAATATGCCTGGTGCTATGTGTTTATATTAGACAAAGCAAGGCCAAAAAATGTGCCCTGCACTTGACCATTCTCAGTGCCAGAACTACATAGACCACTGGTCTGATCCATGATGGCAATTCCTTGGCTTTCCAATGGCTCAATTACTGCTAGTCTTCAATGGGAGTTTTATCTGAGAGAGGACAGCAGAATTAGGCCATTGTTTTCTTACACCTGAATATCCTGCTTAGTGTTTTCTATCTAATAACATGATGGAGCACACACATCAACAGCTCACACTATATTATCATATTTTCTTTCAGCCTGCAAGCAAACTCTTCTCTCCATAATACCCTACTGATCACCCATAGAATGTGCAGATCACCTTTAAATTCCCTCTCTAAGGTCAATGGGAATTTTGTAAATGGAGTGAGTGCAGAAGTGATCTGCATGATGGATTACTTTTGAAATTTCCTACTATTGATAGGATCGTATGGTGCATATCGTATATAAAACACTCCTACCTCTGGATGCAACTCACCTTTGTTCAGAAAACCAACAGAAAACCTATATGTCTTTATGCCCACAACATATAGCTTAAGTGGTACATGGCCCTAGTACTGACCCTCTGCATAAGAGAAAATCTCTCTTACCCTTTCTGCTGAATAGAGTCATCATGATGTTTTACAGTTCAGGTGCTTTCATAAAAAAGAAGAAATCATCTTGACAACAAGTAGTTAAGTTGAACTTGGCTGTATTTATGACTGTATTTAAAGTGAAAGATAATTTTTGCATAGAACTTCTTAATGCTAACTGAAAAAATATATTTCAAGGGGTTTTTGTTTGTTTTTTTGCTTTCAGATTTAATATATTTTTTAAAAATCCTTTGCATTTAATGACTAGGATGAAAAACAAAATTTTTTATAGTATTTCCAAATAAAGACAACATTGGGGCAAAATCAAGCCCCACATTCACTGCCCTCCATTGGCACAGAAACCCTATATCCTATAGAGCCTCCATGGTTCCACTGCATGCAAGCATGCAGACTCTATTGAGGCCATGCAGAGGGACTCACAACTTTTATATGCTCTTTGATGCTTTCTCTCCATTGTAACATGACGAGGACTTTAGGGAGTAGGTTAGGGAGCGATCAGTCCAGGGGGTTCATAATGACATGAATACATTGGCAAAAATTAGTGCTGCATAAGCAACCATGGAGCAGATCCCTTCTTTCAGGTCCTTGAAGCAACCCTTGATCATATCAAGACTTCTTCCACAAGTTTCATTGGGTCTCAAAAAGAGCACTGTGGCACCGTTTCCCTACCCAGCATTTACTGGAACTGCCACTCAAAATACTGCTCCCTTTTTGCTTGCACTCAGATTGTTGCTGTCTTACTGCGTTGCTGGCTTTGGATTAGCTGTTTGCTACTTGGCTTTCGTGCAGGTTAATAAATTGGCAACAAATTAGCTATATGGTTATGTTAGTGATCATGTCATGTTAACTAACTCGTGTCAAACCAAACAGATTTGCTTTAAATAATTTTGCTAAACGTGAGTGATGCAGATCACGACATCTGACAATGGAATATCACAAGCAACTATTTAAAGAGAGGGGACCCAATTTTCAGTATGAGTATCTCTATAGGCTTTCTGAATCCCAAATTCAGGCATTTAAATGAGTATTTGAACCCATAGAACTTGAACAACTAGGGTGAAATTCACCACTGCACAGAGAGCCAGCGTAAGACCTTTGCATTAAGTCCCACTGTAATTCTGTTTTGAGGACATAAGTGGTGAACAGGCCTTGCACTAGTCCCCCATCTAGGGATGAATCAGACTCTTGAGTACCAATTGCTCATCCAAGTGAGGGCTATGGACATTCACTCATAGTGTTAAATTGTGCTCAAGGTGTATCCAAACAAGGGTCAGTGTTCAGGCTTCACAAATGGAGAGAAGGAGTTAGATGTTGCAGAGATGCAGCGCTCAGTGGTTTAGGGAGGGATATTAAGGTAGGAATGAGAATTCAGGCCTTGTTCTTTGTGACCCAGGGAGCAACTAGTTAACTTCTCTTTGCTCCTTAATTTCAAATTCTCTTTCCCTTAATCTTCCATTTGGTCTATGCATCTGATTTACCTAGTCCAAGTGAAACACTAGAAAGAAAAGGCTGGTTTGGTTTTAACTCTGCAGAATTACTCCGCTCCTGCTAGAGCAAAGAAAGTGCTTGAGCTCACCTGTGCACTGCTGCTTGTGTTGAGCACAGGACTGGAGGGCTTATGCAGCTTCTCCAACACCCCTGAGGTGGGCTGGTGCAATATTCACCATTGCAATAGCAACCTTCCCAAGTGTGGCATTCTGCACAGCAGCTGTAGCACAGGGTGGCAGCCGAGCACACAAATCACTTATTTCTGTTTGCTCCTGTTGTTGTCATGATTTGTTAGGTACAAAGGCAGGAGGCTGGCCCAGCACAAGTCGGAAATAGAGTGTTTCACCCCAAAAGGGAGTATGGGAAATGGTGGGAGAGCTACAATGAGCAGGTAAGCAAAGAGTGGAGCAGTGTGATATGTCTGTGAGCAAGAGGAGCACCTCTGGGACAGTTCTGACCCAGATCCTCTATCTGTAATGACTGTGCATCCCATAGAATATGTCCAAAAGAAAAAAGCTTGGCCACCACTGGTTTACATGTTACGTCTGATCTGCAAAAATGCACCATGTTCATTTAGGTGATCGGAACCACTTGTCATTCATGATGTTGTCATAATATGGGGCTCTTGTCAAGACAAACTTTAGACCTGATCATACACCCTGGGCCAACCCATTAGAAGGTAACAATAAGCAATGGTAATAGAGTATCTAGCTATCAAGTAAGTAAATCCTGAGTTCTATCTAAATGTGGGTCATACTTTATATAAAGGGTTACATTAATAAATAGTTTCTAAAGGGTTAATGAAGAGAGCTAGTTGGGAAAAAATCGATGGAACTGTCAGAATTGAAATGTTTCATGGGAATGTATTCATGTCAACAAAATTGTTGATGGAAAAGCTTCACAATTATTCAAAATCAAAATGGAGCGTGGATCAATTGTTTAATTTCATTTCAATGTTCTTGTTTTGTTTAATTCTATTTCACTTCATTTAGATTTTCACATTTCATTTTGACTTTTATATTAAATGTTACTATTATATTTCTATACTATGTTTAATATTATATGTATATTCACTGTGGGTAATATTTTATATGATATTATAATGTTTTTACATTAGTGAAATGAAACATTTCAATGATTTTTTCCCCTATATATCCCAATCAAAATATTTCAAGATTTTTAATTTTCATCCTAGGTTCGGACAAAAACAAATACTGAAATGCTGGAATTTCCCGTGGGATCGAAATTCCATTTTCCAACCAGCTCTGTTAACATATGATTAATATGATAAATGTGTTACAGGCGAGTAGCATGAGTCATACATGGTTATAAGCACATCGGTAGAAGGTAGCATACATGATTATAAGACATAATAATAAGCAACTGTTAGGTTCTATTGCAGTCTATAACAATTTGATTTACCACTTCTTAAAAGATGTATTTAACCCTTTATAAACAACTTAGAAATGTACCCTTAACGTAATACATGACCAAAAGAGTGAACAAAATGTACCTTTGGCCTTACTGATTTTTGTACCAGGGAGCCATCCTGTAATTGCAGGAAGACATTCCAAGATGCACACTGCATGATGTTCCCATTATGTTTAACAACGCTCACTCAAGCACACAAGGCATGTGATTATAACAATGCACTCTCTAGGGATCCTGGCTGCTTAAATAATGACAGCACCATTCATTCACATGTGGTTGTTCGAAATTTATCGACACCTGCTGTTTGTTTGTCAACCTGTCTGTGTTCTGCACTCTGTTCTTTGGGAATATTTTTAACTTGCATTGCCTGCAATTAGATTTGTTTTTTTCTTAAAAGCAAGTTAGAGTCAGTGAATAAGAGAGAACTGAAGAGGAAACAGTGCATGTAAATGTGAAACAATTGTATTTCGTTTTACATAGTTTAGTTCCCCTTTTTACAAATACTTTACACATACATATATATAAACTAATGTATAAAACTGTATATCTATATATATATAAACTCTATCTATATTTTATATCTTCACAGTGAAGAATCTATGTGCATTCCAGAGTATAATCCATCTGAGCCAAGTAGAGATGAGAAAGAGGTTCCTGTGAAAGATGATGCCCTAATAGTCAGAAAGACTGGAAACTTTATCAGTGTAATACTTCTATAGCAAGACTGTCATTCATAAGACCTACTCAAACAGTTAAGAATATTTGTTGTTTAACAGATATTAGATTTGTATTTTATGGCTGTGTTTTGTTGTCTCCAGCCATACTAGCCCAAGCTGTGGTTCTATCAGCTCTTAGAAGCTAACTAGAGCTGGAACTGGCTAGGATGGGAGACTTCCAAAGAAAACATAGGTGCTGCAGAAAGCAGTGTAGGTGGTATTCTTCCTTTTCAGTAAGTATCAAACCTATATTTAGAGGCACAGTGATGCTTGAAGTCTTGAGGAAACATAGAAACACGGCTTTGATTATTTTTGGATGATTAAAATATCCCATCAGATTTTTTTTCCCCACAACTGTAGGGGGTACTGACCAAATTACAGTTACATCTTTTTGGTTTAAAATACCCTATGTTGTTTCAATTACTCATTACTCACTTCTGTAAACCTCTTGTGCAGTATTGCTATCGTATTCCAAACTAGACGTGGGTACATTTCTGAGGTGGATGAATTATCCTTATATTTGCATCTTATAGTAAGGTTTGGGCTTCTTCAAGATGGAAAGTGCTATCTAAATGTTAGCAGTTATTATTTTTGTGTGACTGCATACAAGTTACTCTATATGTAAGGGGAGTTAATCTGTTCTGAATCACATACAAGCATCTTCCACCTACATCACATAAACATCAGTTATGAAATGGAATGTTTTATAAGGCTGTCAGAAAGTAGGAGTCTTGGTAGCATTGCTATGATTTAAAATTTAAATTACTGGCTTAATTAAATGCAACAAATAAGAAGCTGATTAATAATTCACAAGTGATTTTTCCAATGATGACATAAATCCCATGTGAATAAATGTCTCTGCAATAATATATCAGTCAAGCCATACACCCTAAATTACCTCCATGCTAGATACTCTGTGCAGACTGGAAATAATCAGACTGGAAAAATTCAAGATGAGTCTAGAGACTGAAAACAAAATCCAGGTAGTGCTAAATCTTTCTCCTTGTTCTGCATGGTGTATGGGTGTGGGTGTGACTGATACTCATTTTAGAGAGATGAAATGGACGTTCTCCACTTTTACTCAAATAGATATTGTAAATGGTGTAACGTAAAGCCCATTAAAATCAAAGGAGAGACTGCCACTAATTTCCATGGGCTTTGCATCAGGCCTCAGCTAAGCAGGGATGAAGAACTGTAAAGAATACCTAGCTACTGTAGGAAGTGGAGTTGATGGTTCGATGGATGGAACTCTTCTCTCTCTGAATCGCACTGACTTGAGATGATTGAGCACTGCAATGCTGCAAGTGCCATATTTCAGACAGAAAATAAAACACAGGTCCTGACCGCTTGTGTTAATGAGCAGTCTCAGGGTCATCTCTGTAAGTGAAGAAAAATGTTAACTCTGGAGTTCTGACCAGTTTCCAGCTTGGGTAATTATATTAGGCCTGCTAGAAATCCCCCAGTAGTTTCAATTAGATACCATATATTTCACTTCCTGTCCTAAACAGCTGTGTATTGTTAAAACAGATGCTGTGATTTGCCTCGGTGGTTTGTATATCTATTTATAATTTGCTTTGGGTTCCTTTGGGATGAAAATTGCTCTATCAATATTGGCTGAGATTTTCAAATCTGTTAAGTTATTTGGATACCCAGTTTCCATTAAAATTAGCAGGAACTGGGTGTTCAAATCCCTCAGGCAGATATAAAAATCTCAGCCATCAGTTTTTATAGGATGGACCCTAGACATGTGCAGAAGACTGTACAAGCTTGCCAGCCTAGCAAAGAGTCTGACACTTCCAGGGGGTACCCAGCATTGTGATGCACCTTACTAACACCGGTCCTGAGCATGAGGGAGCCTTGTCTGTGGCTGCTGTGGGTTGATTCCCCAACTCCACCAGCCTTTGGCAACACAAGCACAGCCTCCCAGGCCTCTGCAGGCCCTGCATTCTCTGTACAGGTCAGTGATAGGTCCTCTCCAACCATCCCTCTGGAACAGCCAGGCCCTGTTCCTCTGACCATTCTCAGAATTCACAGATCTGCTACTCTCTAAGAATAGCACATACCCACTTACCAGTTACACCTCACTATACTACTCCGCTCAACTTCATGCATCTAAGAGCTATAACAGTAAATACAAGAAGTTTATTTAACAAGAACAGAGACTTGAGAAGAAGCAAGTAAACAGAATGAAAACAAATAGTTACATGTAAAATAAAATCATAACGTACTTTCTGGAGTTCTAAACAGAACTAACCAGATATTTCCTTGGGCTAATGAAGTTTAGCTCACCCAAAGTTTTTACAGTGGTTTTCAACCAGGCAGGCTGTGACCCTTCTTTCATAAGACAGAACACGCTGGCAATTCGTCTCCTCAGGATGTCCCTTTGCAGTCTTAGATATAGTTCCAATGATCCATTGTCTTGTAAATAGGGCTTCCTCTTGCTGATTTATTTCTTTCTGTAACCTCCCCTCTAGAAAAATCTCACAATCCCTTCCTTAGCGTTTTGCTCAGACTGTAAATTGGCACCTATTGTGAACCATACAATGCTCAATTTGCATGTAGCCAGACAGATAGATAAACATCTCTTGCCTGTTTCCAGCCCCAAATCGTTGGCCTTGAGAATATATATTTTCCCATATAGATACTGTGACAGACCTAGGCCAGTGGGGTGCAGGAGTCTGGTAGAGGGCAAATATACTGGTCACTGGGTGAGTAGTTTTCTGTTCCCTGAGTGACCAGAGCAAGGTCTGCACTAGAGTAGTCAGGAACTTGCTAGAACCAATTAAGGCAGACAGGCTGATTAGAACACCTGCAGCCAATCAAGGCAGGCTAATCAGGGCACCTGGGTTTTTAAAAGGAGCTCTCTCCAGTCAGATGGGAGGAGCCAGAGGAGAGGAGTGCGTGTGAGAGCTGGAGCAAGAACCAAGGAGCTGAGAGTGAGAGGGTGTGCTGGGGATGACTAAGGAGATACAAGCATTATCGACACCAGGAGAAGGTCCTGTGGTGGGGATAAAGAAGGTGTTCGGAGGAGGCCTTGGGGAAGTAGCCCAGGGAGGTGTAGCTGTTCACACAGCTGTTACAAGAGGCAGTATAGACAGCTGCAAATCCATAGGGCCCGGAGTAGAGGGCGGGCCGGGTTCCCCTCAAACTCCCAACTCCTGATCAGACACAGGAGGAGTTTGATCCAGACTGTGGGGAGATCACTGAGGTGAGCAAATCTGCCAGTAAGCGCAGGACCCACACAGGTAGAGGGGAACTTTGTCACAATACCTAACTCCTTACATGTCATCTGTAAATACATGTTGCAATGCGTTATGAGGGCCAGTGTGACCCAGGCTTTCAGCAGAGACTTTACATGGCACTCTTTGGTGAATTAGTATGTAGATACCAGACCAGAGTATCTTTGCTATGGTGTCTCTTCTACGAGGTCCCTGGGTCACAGAGTGTCTTGGGAATAATATGAATCAAGTTCCTTTTCAGTGCTAAAGAAAGCAGCTCTTTTTCATTCTTTGCCATACTCTTGTGAAAGATCTGCAGTGAAAGTGTAATGGGTGCACAGCTCCCTCGGGAACACAGGCTAGGACAAAATGGACAGTTGTTTTCCACGATTCAGTGTTCATTCCAGTCTGATTTGTTTGGTTACCTCTTATGTTTACAAAGCACAACAGCATAGGTCATTTAAGCTGTATGGCTTATGGATACCTCACTAGTGGGCTACTTATGTAGAATGGAATTAGAGTGTCACAAGGCAGCCTTTCTGCCTCTCTGCAGAAATGGATTACAGTGGATGAGAAGCTGGTAATGAGTCAACAGTGTGCCTTGTTGCCAAGAAGACTAACAGCATTTGGGCTGTATAAGTAGGTATTGCCAGCAGATCAAGGGACGTGCTCATTCCCTCTGTTTGGCACTGGTGAGGCCTCATCTGTAGTACTGTGTCCAGTTTTGGGCCCCATATTACAAGAAGGATGTGGAAAAATTGGAAAGAGTCCAGCGGAGGGCAACAAAAATGATTAGGGGACTGGAGCATATGGCTTATGAGGAGAGGCTGAGGGAACTGGATTGTTTAGTCTGCAGAAGAAAAGAATGAGGGGGATTTGATAGCTGCTTTCAACTGTCTGAAAGGGGGGTTCCAAAGAGGATGGATCTAGACAGTTCTCAGTGGTAGCAGATGACAGACAAGGAGTAATGGTCTCAAATTGCAGTGGGGGAGGTTTAGGTTGGCTATTAAGAAAAACTTATCATTGAGGAGTGGGTGAAGCACTGGAATGGGTTACCTAGGGAGGTGGTAGAATCTCCTTCCTTAGAGGTTTTTAAGGTCAGGCTTGACAAAGCCCTGGCTGGGATGGTTTAATTAGGATTGGTCCTGTTTTGAAGGGGGTTAGACTAGCTGACCTCCTGAGGTCCCTTCCACCTTGTTATTCTATGATTCTATGGGGGAAAGAATGATGTGACTATTTATTCACTTTATTTGCTGTGTTTAATAAAGCTGGTCATTAAAATCTTAACCAATCTAGACGGGATGCATCTCTACACTTGCCACCACTTCTCTCCTGCTGATTGTTCAGAGGCAGCTGGAGCTGTCAATCAGGGTGAGCCTAGGGGGCCTGCCCACTAGTATTTTGCCAGAAATGTCTGCCTTTGCTCCATTCAGACCTCTCCACCACTTCAGCAGTGAAACACTTTGTTCTTTTGTTCTATTCTGTTGCTCTGCGTTTCCTCTCCTGCTACTCCCCCAGTTACTGCTATCTCCTCCTCCACACCTGGGGAAGCTCAGTGAGTGGGCAGCTCCAGATTGCAGTAGGGCAGGGGACCACTCAGGTCCCAGGTACAGGGGATCTCTTTTCCCCTCAGCTTCAGGCCCATCCTGTGTCTTCAGCTCACAGGTACCACAGGCTGTTGGAATTTGATGAGGAGGACTCTGCAGAACAGCTTCCTCAAAGCAGTGCTCAGCAGGCAGCAGCAGCAGCAGCTGCTGAAGAGAACAGGAGGCCTGGCACTGAGCCGAAATGCATTCATTCCGAAACTGATCCCAACAGCAGCTCAGTTGATGCAAAGTAAGATCACCAGCAGTAAAACCAGGCTTATCCACCTGCCAACAACCATACGCGATTAAGGAGGGCAGATGAGTAATGGTAGTAGAGGACATCAGAGGTGCTCCTCTTCTATCCTGTGCCCCATGACCTCTACCTCCTCAGAAGTACTGTTTTGAATATGGCTGTAACACACGTAAGCAGTCCTCATCCCTATGCTTCGGGGAACCCGGCTCAAAAGTGTGGTTTGAGCCAGGTTTAAAAAAGTAAAAGAAGACTTAAAAGAGGCATATCATATGAGCAGTGAAAGAGCTCACTTGCTTGTGTGGATCTTCCTTCAGAAGCGATCCCGAGCATTCAAACGATTCATTAAATCTAAGGAGGGAAACAAAAAACAAAGAAATTCCTCATCTCTTCTTTTCCTGGACTTCCACGCTTTCTTGGGAAGACCTTTCCCTCAGAGAAGAGGGATTCCTTGAGTCTCATTCAGAGAAATATAGAGCAAGATCCAGGGCACATTTCTGCCCAACCCTGGATAACAGCGTACTTCAGAACAAGGGCAAAACAGATAGATAGCAACCCACCAAAGCCATCCACACAGAAATTCCAAAGGAAACTAGAAGCATCAGCTTTACAGTGCAAATGGCCAGGATTCCTTTGGTTGTCCACCATATTGAAGGAAACGGTTATTGCCAGCAGTGCCGTTTTCTAAGAGACCAAGTGGACAGAAAGGTTGAAACGACACTCTTGAGAAACTGTACATTCTCTGTAGGCTCACTGGAGCTGTCCATATAAGCCACTTAGTTCACCCAAGTGTCTGTAGCATGGTGCAAGAGGTTGGATGGGTGGCAGTCTTCAAAGGATAAAGGAACTTAAGCCATTTCAAAAATTTCTATCAGCCTGAAATTGCCGGTTGCCCAAGTGACTAGTGCCAACACACACACAAAGCTCCAGTCAGGGAAAGCCAATTACTAGATAAAGTATCTAGTATTTTTCACCACTTTTTCAGAGAGAATGATTATTTAGAGAGATCTTCAGAAAGGTGATGGCAGAGAATTCTGAGAAAAGACTCTTGTTATCAGTTTTCTTTGCATTTGAAGAATCCTTCTTGGCAGAAGGTTGGAGGGGCCTCTGATTAAACAGATGGAGTAAGACAATGCCCTAAAGACATTAGTTGCATAAAAAAATAGGATTATTTCTGTTCAAGTCTGTATGTGGGCACACTAGACTAGGAACAGAAATGGCTAAAGTCAATTTAGGTGTCGACTTTAGCTAATTGAGTTTACTCCAGAGACAAGACTGTCCATACCTACACTTGCACCGAAATAGCTAAACCATTTTTAACTGAGACCTTTTCATTTCCGTGAAGGTTTGTGTTCAGACCAGGACTTTGTCAAGACTTGGATAAGAAATCCAGAAATATATCACTGAAATCAGCAAAATTATTTTGGATTTTCAACAGTGTAACTGAGGACTGAATCTGGTCTGTATAGTTTTAGGCAGCACTTTATTCTATTTATTTTATTCTGCTTTCAAGAAATGTACACTTTTAAATGTGTAGCTCTCTGTTCTGGGTTGTCTCATAAACATGGAATTCCATGGGTTTTATGTATATTTACATACTGTAGCCAACAGATGTTAGCAAGAAAATAAATGACTTATTTTCAGCTTGCACTTGCATACAATAAATTACCCACTATTAATAAGAGAGGAAGACCATATGTCCACACAGTACTACTAAGAACTTTTCACCAAATTACTTATATCAAGCTCAAGTAATCCATGGGAATGACAATCTTGCTATAAAGTTAATAGAGAGTTTCCAGTTTATGTGACTGTCTGTATGTTTCCTTTTCGTTTATCCCCTCCACAAAGCACAGTCATTGCCCTCATGTTTCCTTTGCTGATTCTATAATGGCAGTTGGCTAAAGAGTGTTGCCCATTCTTTTAGATATCTAGAAACACAAGGAGAAACACAAGGAGCAGAATTTCAGTTCTATCAACAAAAACAAAGGGCAAAATAATATTTACTAAACTAGTAATGCAGAAAATATCGAGGAGAAAACATTAATTTGTATTGGCTTCATTTCTATTTTTTTTCTGTCTTAAAGACATTGGTTTACTAGTCATAAATAAAAAAATATTGAAAGCCCAGTTAGCAGATTAGAAAATAAACAATGGAAGAGAATAAGGAATGTACACAAGCCATTGTCATACCAGAAGATGTGGACACTTGGAGAGGGAAGTTGTGAATATTAAGGACTTCAAAGACCCCATTTAAAGCCTTAAATTTCTTGTACTTGTTAGGTCATGGTAAGCCAAACTGGCTGAGAATAAAATTTATTAGGTGACAGGTTTTGAGGAGATCTTCCAGTACATAAAACTGAAGTTAGCCACTCTGTAAAAAAGAAATATAAATCACAAAAATGTGCCACCACTAAATACCTTTCTTTGCAATAAATAAATAAATAAATAAATAAATAAATAAAATAAAAAAGTGCCAATGTGCATTGTGGGCTATATTTTGTGGCACTATCTTGAAGTTTGCATCACTGGATTTTAATCAGTGACCCATCCAGTGAAGCACAGTGGAACCAAAAGATCTGCACGACAGACTAGCATATTAATATGTATTCTGTACTCCACAAGACAATCTGGCATTCAGTTGGGAGCTGAAAAGAGTAAATATACTGTCCCCTGAGAGAAACTGAGAGGAAGCAAGGTTTCTTAGTGAGCCGAATCCCTGATCTAGAATATCACTGACCAAAAGGTTCCCATCACTCAACAGAACATGGCATGGTCTGGCCCAATAAATGTAAACAACTGTTTGTGATATTCCATTAGCAGGTATCATGGTCTATGTCGTCCATGTTTATCTATTTATTTCTCTATAAAGCGTGTACTTTGTGATGTGATTTAGCTAACTTGGCACTATATAGTTGGAGTAAGAATTGAAAAGATGATACTTTAATCAATCCTGCCCCTCCACTCCCCAATCACAAGATGCGTCACACAGCCCTACCAAGCACCATACCACCCTCAAAAGAAAAAAACAAATTACTTTCACAGAGAGATTAGCAAGCTCAGTTCTTCTTATGACATTATTAATTTTGCATTAGGTCATAGAATAGGAATTAGGAGCAGCAGGATATAACAGAGAAGCTGGATGTCTGAAATTAATGTTCTAATTATTGCTGAATGTACTGTTGTTGATTTTTCATGTCTGGGCTTTTTTTAATGGATAAATTGCTATTCACTTGGTGCATGCTATATTCAGCAGGTTATAACAAAGGACTTGAAATAGTTAAGGGCCAAACCATTCAGTCATTCCTCAGGAAAATTCCATAAGTAGCCAGATGCAGCTAGATTGAGCCTTTACTTCTACCCCTGTGTAAGGGAGAGTGCACAGCGGCATCAATCAGGCCTGGCCCACAGAAGGAATTGGAACACATGAGAGTCACAGCTGCTCCATGAAAGAGTTAATTTGCCACTGCGGCTGTCCCAGGTGAAAATTACTTCTCCCAGTTTCTCTCCTCCTCCCCTCCCTATGCTGGGTCAGCTCTTCACTCCCACCCCTCTAATTCAAGATGCTATCAGCTTTTCTACTAACTTATCACAGAGGTACAGGGGCTCAAGAAGTCTACTTGCACCTGGTCCAAGCCCAGTAACCCAAGAGGCCATGCAGGTAGCTGGGGGGATATTACTACTCTTATTTCCCCTTTATATCTCTTCACAACCACATAAGGCTGGTCCGGCATCTGGCTGTTAGCGAACAGGAATCATGTCAGGCCCTTTGGCTTAAAGTGGCAGTCACTAGTTATGAATCAGAATGACAGAATGGTGAAGAGTAGAATGGATCAAAGCTAAGGATAAGAATGGGCTGTTTCTTCTTGCCCTGTTTAAGGGGCCGCACATTGTCGTGTCACCCCAGGCACCACAGAGGCAGGGAACCATACCTCAGGTAAACACAAGTCCTTCCCTGTTCCCTCCTTCAGTCAAGGGGCTAGTGATTTGCTACTGATCCATACTAGTCACACATTGCTAGCCTCCTTCCCCCACCCCATGAAGCACAGCTATTCTGATTAGCATGCTGAGGGTGGTGGGGGAGAGAACCAAAGCTCCACTCACTCCCCACCAATTTGCTAGGAATGGGGGAACTGTAGGTGCACAACATCCACTTACTTGTGAAGACCTGATGTCCAGTGAGCTGTGTAGGAGTGCAAAGAGTGCTTGAAGGAGTGGAAATTAGGGTATAATCCCTGCTTATGCTGTTATGCACCCACACAGGTTATCGGACAGCTTAGACTAAATTTGCTTCCAAACAGCTCGTACCCTGGAGGTTTAGGTTGTGTTCGTCTGCTAGAGTTTGTTTGTAAAGAAAAGGTGTCATAGTATGTCGTGTTATGTGATCCACTGTATCTCCATATATTGTAACCATAGATATGAATCCACCAGGAGTTCTTTTGTTCACACTCACTAGAAGGTTTTTAGATCCCTAGAAGAGATAAAAAGAACAAGGAGTGTTTGTGGCACTTTAGAGACTAACAAATTTATTTAGGCATAAGCTTTTTCAATAGCAACTCCCTGCAATCTGAAAGCACCCTATGAAGCTCTATACGAAATTCCCATTGTTCTAGTACTGCAAACTATTTCATAACAAACTAAAATGTTGAAGTGTAGTGACTTCTGGCTTTAATACATATTGTTTAAGATAACGTGTCCTAACACAACCAGGATCTCAAATTTGCTTGACTTTCCAAAACAGTAAATGGTTGTTGCAAATATTTTGTAAGCCAAAATAACATGTTAAAAATTCCGTTATTTTGTATATAAATCATGCCTGCATGTAATTTTGTATGTATGGACCCATGTTTTTATGTGGACATCATTTCTCAGTCATTGTTTGTTTTTCTGGAGAAATATTTCCATTGCTAATGGTCTTTTTTAATCCTGAGAGCCACAGGTGAATGTATGGGCATTATACGGTCATGCCCAGGCACACGCTCATGACCAATCTCACAGAAGGAGGGGAAGAGGTGAAAGGAGCAGTTGCATACTGTGCGTGAGAGAGATCTGGAACTCGCTCACTCTTATAGGAACGTGTCTTGGTGCTGGGGAGGCTCTGAGCAAACAGTAAGGGGAGATGGGCCCGCCTCTGTGATGAGGGCCTGAAGGGACATCAATTTTGGAGGAGGGGAAAGCAGAGTGTTGCCACTATTTCTCACTGTGTGAAAACTCATCCTGCCATTGGGCCAGAAAAATGGCTCTTGTACAGTTTGTGGGTCACTTACTTCCCTCAAGGACAATCTCCTGCTCTGAGCTGACCTGCAGTTAAAAATCCTTGGTGCATTAACTGAGCGACATATCTGACCCCAGGCTGAAAATGAAAACTGCCCTCCAGTCTCAGTCTCCAGCTAATGTCACTTCTTTGATGCCTCCAGCTGTGCTCGGGAAGAGCGGATGCATCATGATCCATTTATGAGTTTTGTTCTGAGGCCGAGGTGAGCTGTAAGGGGAAATCGCCACACTATTATTACACAACTGTCTATAATACAAGCATTAGAGCCAGGCTGGCATAACTTCATTTCTCCTGGTCTTCAATGATGTTTATAAGGCAAGAGACCAGTTGTTATTTTCAGCCTCTGCTCAGACAAGATGGACAGGTGATGCTGCTGGGATTTTGAAATACAAGTCAGCAGCTTCTCCAGAAAGTTGTATATAATTCAATTTCACTGGACCAGACCAGATTGTGGCTGCTCTGAGTTGCCAGGCAGTATGATCTTTTTTTTCTAGTTTGGGATTACCTGAGATTAATGCATTGAACAGTCACTTTTTGTACCCCAAATGCAAAAGAAGTAATGAGAATCTATATGTTGTGGGAAGTTAATACACCAAATTATTGTAATCATTGCAAGATGAACATCCTTGTAGCAGATTGCCACTTGTAGTCTCTGCTTAATTTTTGCATGCATCAGTGCTTACTCTTTTCTGTAGCATAATACTTTTTTTTTACCATCAGCTTTACAATGCGTCTGACTTATCAGTGCCAGATTGTCAGCTGTCCATGTTCGTGATTTAATGAGCTAGTTAAAATGAGTCCTTGTGACTAAAAGATGAATGTAAGCCATCATCGTCTCTCATTTTCATTCACAGCTCCAATGGGAAATCAGTCACGTGGGCCCAGAATGAGAAGAGCAGCAGCAGGGGAGCACACCTCTGGCAAAGACTCTCAGTCCACATCAACAAAAAGGAGAACCCTAATCAAACCGCAGTGATCAAGCCCTTTTCGAAGAGCACAGACAGTAGCCGACATAGCAGCAGCAACACATTTCCAGAGACCAGTGCCAAAATGCTTTATGACGTCTCAGAAGCAGAGGAGCAATACCCAGCTCAATTTCAGCCACAGACCCCCTCACCTATCAGCACGGTGAGCCACAGGACTGCCTCCATTAGCCGAACAGATGATGATGTCCCCACATCCCAGACAGAACATGCCCAGCGGAGCAGTTCCTCCCAAGGCTCTCTGATGGAGCAAATCAGCAGTGTGGTCACACGCTTCACAGCCAACATCAGCGAGCTGAACTCTATGATGCTTTCAACAGCCACGCCGGGGGCAATGGTGGCCACTCCTCTCTGCTCTTCCTACCTGATCCCAAGAGAGATCCAGCTTCCTACAACAATGACCACTTTTGCAGAGATCCAGCCACTCCCTGCCATTGAAGTCAATGGTGCATCTCAATCTGCTAGGAAACCTTCATGTGGCAGCATCAAAGAGGGTACTTCGGAGGCACCAGCGGTGAAGCAAGATCTTGATGAGCTGGTGGCTTTAACTCCTCCCTCACCTTTTAGAGACTCCATTGATTCTGGGAGCGCATCTCCCAGCTCTCCAGTGTCAGAATCAGCTCTTTGTATTCCATCCTCCCCGAAGTATGACAAGCTTATCATAAGAGATTACTCTCAAAGTTCTTCTTCATTGTGAATGTAGGTCAAGACACATTGGAGCGCAACAGCTACAAGCACGTAGAGCGGGGACAGCCAAGCCTTCAAGGTCTCCAGTCTTTACACAGATAAAGTGATAGGCATTGGGTCATCATGTGAAGAATGGTGGGGGCAATAGAGAATTATTCGATAAATGGAAACATCGGATTAATTATGCTATTTTAAAGAAACAAAACTACGAGCAGATTTTTGTGGCCTTACAAAACATGGGCTTTTAAGAAACACTGCATATATTTTTGAGGGCTTATAAGGAGTTTGTTAAATCAGTTACATACCAAGTGCTTTGCTTTAGTACAACAATGAACTATGTGTATAATATATGAAAAAAATAGACTGTAAGCAGCTGTACAATGTTTTCTTTATTTACTCTGAATCCTTACCCAGCAGTGAACCTTGATCTATTATCAAGAATAGAAGACCAAACATTGAATGTACATTTTCTAACAGACTCAAAATCTGACATCAATGTCAGGATCTTTTTTTTCTACGAAGATCTCAAAAAGCAGTAACGTATGTTTAGTAACTGCCAAACTTTTGCTGAAGCGTATCATGCTGATGACACCCTACGTGTAGATAAAAATTAACTGTGGCTTTGCAATGTGTGACTGCAATATGGAGGGCTTTACAAGTGACTTCTCAAACTACAGATTTGTTTATGAAATTCTCTTCTATAAGTATTAAAAGTTCAATTTCTTAACATTGGATACACCTTCATTAGCAACAAAATGTGAGGATGATTTCCTGACTCTTTCACCACGTTGCCAGCCAATGATGGAGTAGCAAAAAATATTTTCTGGAGTACTGTTTTGTAATTCCCTTATCAGGACAAGTTGTTGAGGAGAATATTATGTTTCTAGCAGTATTATTGAGCTATAGCATAGCTGCATTCCCTAGTGAAATTAACACATTTTTATGGTCATTCTTATGGTAATATTGCCAGTTAAAATACTATACTTATTCAAGCTCCCATATCCTTTGCTTTTAAGGAACAGGTAAACACTCTGGTTTGTCTCAGTTATTATGAAGGTAGAATACTGAGAAAGCAGTCTGGATTATGATGAACGAATACTATCAATGGAAGGATTGTCATGATCATAATTCATTTACAAAAAAAACCCTGTGTCAAAGTCTGCTTAGAGGTGGTTTAGCTACTCTTCAATAAGCAACAATTTTAACTCTAGTTAGCTGCGAATGCATTGCAGCTATGAACTGTGACAAAAGAAGATTTTCAAAGCAATACAGAGTATAAATTCGAACAAGGGGGACCTAATGAGATACAAACTAACGGAGTCTTTCTTTGTTTCTTAGCATCTCATAGAAGAGGTGAGGGAATTATTGAATTTTTTTTTCCTGTATCAAAGGACAGTTTAGTACACTTCGTGCTGCCATAGCACTTTTTAAATACATGCGGGAAGAGATTTAAAGTTTGAATAGAAGCAAAATAATTTTTGATAGCTATGATAGCTTTGTTGAAACAATGAACACTATAATTTGCTTTCTCCCTTCCCTCTCCCAAGGACACAGCGATCCTCAGATGCCAAAATGTTGTGTTTTTTCTTATAAATAAGGATAGTATGAAGGGGCAGATGATTAACTGTAATTCAAAGTCAAGTTGATGCAGCCTTATACAGAAGATAGCCTTGTGGAAGGAAGCCTTGGAATAAGGCTGTTGTGTATTATTTTTTAAACTCCTGAACCTTATTTCCTTGCAGATCTGCAAATACTTTTCAATCAAAATGTAATTTTTTCAGGCATTTTTTTTTCATTCATGGAAAAAGGTATAACAACTATATGATTAAAAAGTGAAAGAACATTTGTTCATTTCAGCAAAGAGTATTACTATTCTACTTTTACATTAGCTCTATCACGATTTTATATCATGAATCCCAATACTCCATTCAATTAATTTTTTGTAACAAAATGATACCAGGTTAACATTATAAAATAACACCCTCAGCTAAACCTGATCCAGTACATTTTGCTCAAGGAAAAGTAATTCTTTATTTAACTAGCTGCCTGTGTCTTATGAGACATAGACCTTTTAACTTTTCTTGGTCCATCTGGAAAAATGAGCATTTGAAATCAGGAACACAATATACATTTCTACCTTGATATAATGCTGTCCTTGGGAGCCAAAAAATCTTACCGCATTATAGGTGAAACCGTGTTATATTGAACTTGCTTTGATCCACCAGAGTGCGCAGCCCTATGACCCTGGAGCACTGCTTTACCATGTAATATCCAAATTTGTGTTATATCAGGTGGAGTTATATCGAGGTAGCAATGTATATGTTCTAAGTAGGGACTCTAGACCTCTGTGAAACTCTGAAATATTGTACATGGAAGATTTGCAAGGTACTGTATATGTTTTCCTTTAACACAGAACTGCTTTGATTCATGGATAGTTTAGGTGGGTGGTTTATCTGCATTTCAAAGGGACAATATTATTGTATTATATATTAAGTCATTGCCAAATATCATTAACAGAGCCCCCCCCCCCATGCCCCTTAAACAACTGCCTCAGTTATATAGCCTGCCTTTCTCACGCTGGCATGTACTTACACAATTATCCCTCAATGGGATTGCTTGCATGAGTAAGTGATTACAGTGTAAGTAAGGATTGTACAAGTGGTCCCTTAAAATGTGTTGTTAATCAGTTTTCTTTAAGAAAAAAGGAGGAGTAAGAAGGGAAGGCTAGCAAATCATGATTCAATATAAATAATGCATTCACTGTTACACAGCTCCTAGGTCATAATTCTGAAGAATCTTTCAGTCTAATTGGCCATAGTTGCTGTTCAGAGTTTGTTAATCGTTTTTATATTGCCAAGAATGCATTCATCCCTAGGTTTAATGGTTGGGTAGCACTTCCATCTATTGGTTGATTATTAACATTATACTAGCCATCTTTTAAACACTCCTTGCTTTTGTCACTAAGGGTTCACTTTCCTTGTACTCCTGTTTGCTATAGAGGAAGTTCTGCATGCACAAGGAATGCAAGACTGGCCCTGTTGAGACCATACTTTTCTTCTTTGTTTGACTTCCAAGACTTTGATATCTAATCAGCAATGAAGAATAGCTCATTATTAGTGCTAGGCATGGGATGGTAGAACACATTTTCTTGGGCAGGCTGGTCCTTGGAAGATTTACATGAATTTTATAAGAGAGAGAAGAGGTTGTGGGAATAATGAGGAGCAACACAAAGGACTGAGGCATTGTAAGAGTATGGAACTGTAAGGTACCAAGCAAGAGTCTAGAGGATTTGGAGGAGGAAGGGAGAGAAATTGGGAGTTCTAATAATTATTTTCACCGCACCACTAGTATACTATATTCTTTACAGGGAGATGTGAAGACAAGGTCCCCACCTGGAAGACCTCACAGTCTGAATAAACAATGCGCAAGTAGATGATGGGTTACCTTCCAGTTCTGCTGCTGGAAAGGAAATTGTTTACACTGCAGGGGAAACACTAACATTATTGACAGTGAAGACACCCCAAAAAAACCACTGAAGTGCAGCCCTGGGAGGGTGCAGGCCTGACCCCTGTCTGGAAGGCATGCTATTGAAACAAAGTGAACAACTACAGCAGCCCAGCTACAACCATTTGTGTAAAGTGCTAGAAAAAATGAGGCAGAACTGTATTTGAAAATTTGCTGTTTATTGTATGACTTTGGAGATGTATCCCCTTCTATTTCTCATCTAAAAATATCTAAGATACTTTGTGATTGGCCTCCTACAGATACCTTAGACCAGAGGTTCCTAGATCATGGTCCATAGACCACTTGCTGATGGCTCTTGAAAACCTGGCAATTCACATGATGCTGGCTCCTTCTCCTGACTTTCTGCTGTGAAATTACATTAAAAGACAGCTAAAAATATGTTAAATACTTTCCTTAACTTACTTGGGCAGATACGCAATTGCTGTGGTTGCTACAGGAATGTTTGTGATCACAAATGAAGGGGAAGTTGTCTATGTGAGTGTGATTAGGAGGAGAGGTGATCCATGAGTCAATCTCTGGATTATCATGTGGTTCACACTAAAACTTTTGGGAACCTTTACCTAGAGAGCAAAAGAGACTAGATAGAGAACATAGGTGCAAATGTTGACTCTCGAGAGAAAATTATGCTCCAGCCCCTACCAGACAGAAGGAGAGAAAATAGGGGAAGATTTTATCACGAATGCCAGTTTCTGAGAGAAGTCAGATTACTGTGTTTGTGATGAGTAATTATGGCTATATTGTTATCTCAACAGGCACCAGTGGAAATCCACTGAGGTCAATGGAGTTACTCCAGGTTTATGTCAGTGTAAATGAGATCTGAGTCCAGCCATGACCAGTGAAGTCTAGACATTGACTCTTTACTCCAGCAGGGGATGGTAGGATCCATACAGCATAAATAGTTGATTAGATTAATTCTTAAGAGAACTCTTCTAGTTCAGTGGCTAGAACCTCCCCCATGGATTTGCTTTACCACATACCTAGCAGGTTTCCGTATAGACAAGTAAAATTGTGGTTGGAAATGTCAAAAGTTGTGAAGATAATTTATCCATAAGTAGGAAACAAGTCATGGCTTTACTGCAGTTTCCTGATTCCCAGCAAGAGAATTAAAATGTTCCCCCAAGAGTCATATGCTACACTCCCAGTATGTACAACACATATTGGACACTTTGACTGAGGTCACTTTTTTGCTACGGCTTATCAATACACCTAAGCTTTGAAATCTCTGTAGTTACCATTTACAATTTTATACTGTGACAAGAATAAATAAATAAATAAAGAATACAGATCAGTGAAACATGAGGGTAAGTCAGAAATTCATCTCCTTGATGAAATGGCATACATGGCTGGTTTTCTCTTGTCTGAGCAATGACAGTGTAAACTCTAAATAATAAACAGCTGAGTCACTCTGATCTGCCAAATGGGAATAAATATACTATGTATATTACATGTATTCTTAGAGTTCAATGGCAGCTGCTGGTGGTATTTGTAATTAGAACTCTATATAGAATATAGATGTTTTAGAGAAACGGTGCCAATTCTAAAAGATTTGTGTGGGCTACAAGTGCTTGTAATTATTATTATTATTTTTTTATTTGCTAATAACTTATTATGAAAATCTGGTTTTAAACATTCTGTGAGTGTTTGTCCCTTTCTTATGTTGCTGCTTATACTATTAAAATAATAGAGAATGTAAAATTATTTTGATGTGAACTGAAAAAGATTTTTCATAAAATTTAACATTTTTATCAGCTTTGGTTTTGCGGTCTACTTGTAGAAATGTAATTTATTTTAGCATTTAAAAATACATTTGCTTGTTTCTTGGTTGTCTACATTATGTTATAGTTGATGTTTATGTAAAGTCAGGTACTTTTTGAACAGTATTAAAAAAAATCCTGTGATATGACTTAAACTTTTGATTTTTTTAAATAAGATGTTATTCACATGTTTTTCTGTGGATCAAGTGAGCCAGTATGCTAATCGTTTGAGGGTCCTACACATGCCCACATTCTGCAAAGGGCTAACCCCTCTCCACCCCTCTAAACAAACACACACACATGCACACAAGCATGCATAATTCACAAGGATGGGTTGGTTTATCCCATTTATAATTAGCAATGTTGGCCCTGATCCATGGATTCATTTATAGATTTTTTAAGACCAGAACAGACCACTGTGACCATCTGGTCCAACTTTCTGCATAACACAAACCATAAAATTTCACCCAGTAATTCCTCCATTGAGCTGCATTGTGTGTTTAAGCTTGAGTATATCTTTTAGAAAGACATCCAGTCTTGATGTAGAGACTTCCAGTGATAGAGGATCTACCACAGCTCTTGGTAAGTTGTTCCAATAGTCAGTTACCCACATTGTTAAAAAAGTTGTGCCTTGTCTTATCTCTAGCCTGAATATATCTAGCTTCAGCTTCCAGCCGCTTGATCTTATTATGCCTTTGTCTTCCACACTCTATTCCAAAATTCCCCTCTCTGCTATACTAGTGCAAATCAGGAATAATTTCATTGAGCACATTGGAGATTGGTACCAAAAAACAAAGTAGGCTCCCATTCTTCTGCTCAGGGCCTAAGTGACATGAGAATCAAGCCTGTTATTTTCTGAACAAGTTCCCATAAAGTCTATTGGAGTTTTCTCTTTGCTGCTTAAGGTTGAAAGGGAGGGTTTTCAATGGCACAAAGGGCATGCAGGCCCCCAACTTCCATTAAAAATCACCCAGCTGTCCTTTGTGCCTCTGTTCATCTCAAAAATTCAGATCTCAAAGTAAACAATTCCACTGCAGGGAGAAATTTCTTCCAGCAAAATACACTGTTACGGTTTAAATTGACAGTTATTTAAAAAACCAGGAGAAATGTCAGCCCCATGCAGTGGAGGGTATGCACATTTTATTACACAATGGCTTATTTCACTGAGTTATATTTGTCTGCTGTAACGTTTGGTTAGACACAATCTGTGGAACACTGGCTTACTGTCCTTTTGATGGCAAAAGAAAACCAACCTCCTTCTAATGGCAATCTCCTCCTAACAGCTCTTCCGCTCCTGATATTGCCCTTACATGGAGCCCATAGAAATATTGTGTGGCAGCACAAGGGAGTAAGAGGGTGTAAAGCATACACTAATTCCCGCTATCTGGATCACAGTAACAGTGTAGGGGGAAAAGTGGCCCCTGCTTCACAAGTAGGCAGATCAGGACAAAAGTGGGTGGAGTCCTGGCTCCCCATGCTCCAAACACCTCAGGCCTGATGCGTGGTACTTCCTCCCAGAGTAAGGAGGACCCTGGAAAACAGATGGTGAATCTCAGAGTCACCATGGCCCAGATCTTAAAAGGTATTTAGGCTCCTAGCTCCTGTTGGTTTCAAGGCATTTAAATACCTTTGAGGATCTGGGTCCAACTGCCTTCAAGTCTGCTCCAGGTCAGTGCAACAACATGCCTTTCCTTGTGAGGCACTTGTGACGAAACCACAGTGGAGTGTATTGTGTATTAGTAATGGAGACAGAATTAGTCTTCGTTCTTTCCAATAGCTGAAGACTTTAGTGATGTATTTACTTTTACCCAGAGAAGTTCAATTTGTAAGCAGCATCTGGTTTTTATTGAGGTCCTGTATTTTATCCAATTTTCTAGCCAGTCCAAGCTGGTCAGGTCACTTGCTCAGTATCACACAGTAACTCAGTAGTTCCACTTGGCTTCAAACATTCCATCCCCATGCTTCCTGGTAACTTGCTGACTACGATACCACATGGCTTCCTTAAACAACAGTGAAAGGAGCCCACCATTTCACTAATAAATATTGCCAGTTCTTTCCGGACATGGGCCAGCAGGTCTGCTTTCTGGAGGGAACTAGGGACTCTAGGTGAATCCTGGAGCTGCCAATAGAAAGGAAGCACCACAGATGATGGGCATCCAACAACTTGGCTATAAGAAAGGCAGCAACAGCACAAGCTCCCCGACCCTATCTTGCCAGTGCTCACTCACATCTGAGCTGAAGGAACTGCCGAAGGGATGAAGGGCTAATTCAGTCTCTGAGACCACTCAGTCCACCAGAGAGTGCCAGCGAGGCTGCTAGGGGGAGTCACTCAACCAGTGCAGCAGAAATGAGCTCCAAGATGTCTCCATACAAGTGCTGCTGCTGTGGAGCCTCCTGTATTTGTGTTGCATACATGGAATAAGTAAGTTGCACAGAGCTGTAGTATAAAACTACTCTATGAGACCCAAATTAAAGCATTCATTGAATGGGTTAATAATAGTGGATTAGAAAACTTAAACGATATAGGCAATGCCGGAGAGGGATGTTTAAGGTTGGAAGAGAGATGGAGTCCCAATTAAGCAGATGGATAGAAGGCAGCTGTTTCAGGTGGCAGGAATGTGATGAGATTGTTGGAGAGAACAGAGAGGGGGAAGCTGCTATATGCAAAGAGAGCAGGGAGAGAAGTAGAGACAGACATGCTCCCAACACTGTCTTGGAGTAAGACCATAAAGTGTTCTGAGAAGGAGAGAATTTTTTAATTGTAACCTGAAATTAACGGGAATCTCGTAGAGGTGTTTGAAGACATGAGTGATGTGGTCACACTCCTTGGTACACATGAAGAACTGCAAGCAGCATTCTGCACATGCTGACACCTGAAGATCTAGAATTTGGGGAAGCCATAGACACAGAAATAAACAGTGTTGGAGATGGTATCCAGGCATTGGAATGTGTCAACAATATTCCAGACTAGTGATTTGGAGACGTACCAATGAAGAACAGTTCAGGGTCGAGGCTCTGGAGACAAATAGCAGGAGTTCTGAGCCAAAGAGGGAGATACCAGAGATGGAGAATGGCTTCTGCATTCTAGCCATTTGTGTGACACCACAAGCAAACAAAAAAATCACACAAGCCAAATGACCTTGTGGTAAAGGTATTGGAATCTTGGATTCAAGGGATGAAGGTTAAGTTCCCAGTTCCACCACAAAAGCCCTGTGCTAACTTGGGGAAGTTATTTAATCTCTATCCTCATCTGTAAAATTGAGATAATAAGCCTATAAATGAAATGTCACCCCATCAAGACAGGCAGAGGGGAGATGTCAAAGCAGAAGTCGTAAAATGGGTGAAAAGAGATGACAGTTCAGATATACAACCTAAAAGTAGTACCTTGAGTAAAAGTTGAGATAAATTGACTCAGAAGGAGAAGGGAGATAGAAAAAAGGAGAGCCCAAAATAGAATCTTGAGATGCCGCTAAGAAGAGGTGGAAAGGAAAAGCTATTGCCAGACCTAGGGAATGGTCTGTTATATAAGAGTGGAGCCATGAAAGGAGGCCGCCAGAGAGACCTGTGCTACTCTGGAGGCTCACATGAAAATGGAATAATCAATAGCATTGAAGACTGCACTGAGATCAAGCAGAATGCAGATGGAGGAGCTGTCAACAGCAGAGGGGAGCTCATTAACTACCCTAGAGGAGATTGATTTCCATGCCATAGCCATATGGAAACCCAGAGAGAAATCTGTCAAGGTTTGTGTGCAGTGTAAACTGACTGCATTTTCTCCTAGAGTACTTTGCTCTGTTGGTTTGCAGATTTTCACTGCTATAGATTGGCTAAAAAGGCACTGGGTAATTATGCAATTGCCATATAAAATGTTGCCCACAAGTTAAAGCCACAACATTTAAAATAAAAGGACTTCTTTCAGCAGATCAGCCTGACATATCTAGCTTAGTACAGCTTGATAAAGATTTTTAATGGTGTCAAACCTCACCCATATGTAAGTACCATCTGTTGAAAAGCTTTTGGGCCAAATGGCAGGTGCCACCAGCCTCCATCTTAAAACAGACTGATGGAGTATCTTGGTTTGTGCCAAGGTTACTTACAAATCACTCCCACTGCCTTCCAACGAGTGCTGTGAGGCAGTTGGAATTATGACTTCACTTTGTTACAAGATACTATGCATCATGGCTGTGCTGCTATTCAAATGGAAAAAAGCATCTGTTCAGATGGGGGGAAAGCACAGTGGCAACCCAGTTAATATATATGTAGCTTCAATGAATTAGAATTCCCTAGTCTATATTGATCCTCCACAGGCCCAGAACAGAACATGGCTACGATGGAGTCAACATTCTGTTATAAATACTCATAGAAATCACTGATCTGAGCTTTCTATCAGTTCTTTACTAAATGTAAAGCTTGAATTTAGTCAAATGGTGCATGTATTTCTTACTACTGAGCAAAACTATCTGTAGTACCTCTAAGGCACATTGAGCGCCAAAGCAAAGGTAAACAAAGCATGTAAGATAGTGCAGAAAATTCAAACTCTGCTGCAATGCATTATATGAATAGATAGTAAATTATCTTTTTTATTATCCTTTGGGTATCTGCTGATGAGAGCACATGAGACAGTGGGTTTCCAATCCCTTTGTTATCCTTTTACTGTCCTGGTCAGACAAACTGACCACAAAGTGGCAGACAGGGGCATTTCATTATCTGATTATTCATATTGTACCATCAGCAATTGTCTTGAAAACAGACCTGGAAGTCCTCGTTATCGCACTCCTAGAAGGAAAGTGCAGATAGGGGAACACAGCAAAACATCAACAACATTATACTGGACAAGGAAGAAATAGAGGAGCGGTGTAAATGCAGAATACTACCACTGAACTCACTGGTCATCTGTGTTATTCTGCACTTGTACTTGTGTATCAGACTAGAATCTGGCCGAGAGAATTCAGATGAACCCTAACAGGATCCAGATGCAAACCCACCTAGGAAACAAATATGGAAACAGACAGTCATGGAGTTTGACACAAGACTTGCCGTTTTATGGTTAGATATTTTGTTTTTCAGCTTCTATATTGGCTCATTTTCAATGCTGACCATTTTTTTGTCACGACTGTTGCCTTAAAAGTTTATTTGAATTGTGGCTGAGTAAACTTGAGCAGAAATTGGTCATTTAAAGAATTAAACATAAAAGTTCACGCAAACTGTTTTTAAAAAGCCTCATTTACCATTTTTACCCGGTCCTCTCACCTTGTTTATAACCTTCCCCAAAAAAGGGCCAATCACACTAATACTATTCAACTTAATAACTACAAAAGGAATGAACCGAAAATGATACAGGCTGTTGTTGACAGTGCACACCAGGAAGAGGAAGTGAATTTCACGGAGAGCCTCTTTGAAGAAACCTTGCCAGTTCTTCAAAACCTGCACTTGGTGCTGTGTTCTTGGTGGTTTTTAGTTTAAAATGAAAAAATGGAGGATCAAATCCCGGTTCCAATGAAGTCAGTGGGAGTTTTGCCACTGAATTAATGGGGCAGATTTAGCCCAGAATATGTTTACTGTAGTAGCTCATAGTAGCATATATACATAGGTAGGCGTTATGCTCCCATTAAAAAAGACAATTTTTTTTCTTCAGTTCTCTCTTGCACCTATGTGAAGACTGAAGCAAAATAGCACTATGCATTTCAAAATTATTTTTCACAATTTATTTTCCTTAGTGACATTTTTAATAGAGGCAAAGAGTCCTGTGGCACCTTATAGACTAACAGACGTATTGGAGCATGAGTTTTCGTGGGTGAATACCCGCTTCGTCGGATGCATGGATTTTTAATAGAGATGTTCAGTGAACATTTTAATTCACATGTGCAGTTACAACATAAAAATATATAGATTCACCTAATGGGAACAATAAAGCAACACAGCATTTATGTTCCATGACTACAAATGGTAATGCCAAACTCTGCAATTATTTAATGCTTGGGCCCTTCTGACAATATAGTTCACGGCTACAGTTATTGCCTCTCCTGAATTAACTATTTGTCTTATTTAGAATTCCTAATTCTGGTAGATGCAAAGTTGAGTTTCACAGCACTACTACCTTCCATAATGTCTGCTGTCTTCGCCTGATCACCAGTCCAAATGATTCTTCTAAGAGTTCAGTCTAGCTCCCAGCTCTGAAGCTGCTTTACACTCAACCTACTCTCTCTTCAGAAGAGCCCAACAATCTCCACTAACACTCACAACACCAGATTGGCAGAAGAAGGAACGACAAACCTGCGTATGCTATTTATAAAACCAAAGGCTCCAGTTTAATTTCATGATACGCTGAGAGGAGTTAAATGCCTGGCACTTCATGGAAGGACATGTGAACAAGTAAGTAATATAGCTTTAGTTCAGATGAAAGTAAATTTGAAGAGAGATTAAACAGCCTTTGCACCTTCTCTCATTCATTTTAGGCAACCCTCAACCCACCGGCAAAAATCGCAAATGTCCCTACTTTGTTGATAAGAAGACACTCATGAAGATTTTTCTTCTAGAAATTTACCTAGTAGTGAGCAGCCTGAGCTGGTTAAACAATAGTTAGACCAGTGGTGGGCAACCTGCGGCCCATCAAGGTAATCTGGTTCACTGTTCCCGGATAATGAGATCTGCAGGAAGCGGTGGGTTGCAGGGACATGTTGTCCACCGCTTCCCACAGCTCCCATTGGTCAGGAACAGAGAGCAATGACCACTGGGAGCTGTGAGGGGCCATGCCAGTGGACAGTCATGTCAGTGAAATGTCTCACGGCCCACAGTCAGATTACCCTGATGGGCCACATGCAGCCTATGGGCAGCAGGTTGCCCACCACTGGTCTAGTGTCAAGAGCAGAGCTGGTCAAAAAATGTGGGGGAGGGGGAATGGGGTGGGGATTGTTCATGGGAAAAGTTTTTGGTGAAAAATCTAAACTCAAAATATTTTGGCCACAAATTGAAATATTTCATTTCTGAAATATTGCCCTGGTGCCTCATGCTCCCATTCTCCTCTTTAGGCCAGGGTTCCTGATTGGATTACATCTTCCACGATGCACCATAGTCTGCCCTCCTCATAAGGGAAGGCAGTACACCATGAGAGATGTAGTGAGGCCAGGGAACCCAGCATACACAGAAGAATAGGAGCACAAGGCAATAGAAAGGGAACTCCCATGAGGCACTGCAGAAGTATTTCAGAATAGATATATTTCAGTTTTTAAACATTGAGAGTTTTTGACAAAAATATCAACATTTTCCATGGAAATCAGACTTTCTTTTCAAAGTTTTCTTTGATCGAAAACCTAATTTGCTGTTGAAAAAAACAGTTTTCATAGAATATTTCCAACCACTCTTTGTCATCACCCCTGTGCTACTCGATACTGGGTGGAAACTCTAGAGTGAAGACACCAGGGACCATGTGTTAACCCACCTCCTGTATAAACACATTCAGATCCAGGTTTTTGTGTTAACTGCTCATATAGCTGGGAGGCACTATACATAGATCATGTTCTTTTTTTCATCTGTGCTGATGACAAGCACTTTTTGCCCAGATAGAAACGTTTCCTTACACAGGCTTAAATATAGATATATATAGTTCCAAAAGCTGAAACAGAACTCCTCCTGTAAACCTATTTGGTTTAGTCAGCTTCCCACACAATGCAATTAGAGCTGTCAAACAGTGGTACTCCTGAGAACATGAAAGGGGCAACGCTACTGCAGAATTCAGCACCTCTCTCCATTGCCTGTAATATTGCCAGTAATTGCATTGCCACGCCCCCATACTTGGACTCTTTCCATTTGTGTCCTGAGTGTATATGAAGACTGTTGATAGCATTGCAGAGGAGATGCCTGCAAGGACGTGGATTTCTGTCTTACTCCTTAATCTTGGTTGCTGTGTGGTGGAAGGGGGTGGCTGTTATGTTTTCAGCGAGGGTTTGCAAGCACCCACACATCATGGATTCACACAGCAAATGGATTCAGACTCAAAGAAGCCCATCTCTAGTGGGCCCTTCCCAACAAAATGCTTGTGACTCCCATGTATTACTCGCCTGAAGGTTAAGCAAAGCTGGGGAGCACATCAACAGAGATCAAGGGTCAGGAATCTCAACCATTCTGCCTTTCCTATGTTGCTAAATGGGAGAGGGATCTCAGCTGGCTGAGCTAGGGCAGTGGGCAGCATCAGAGGCTTGGGGAACGGTATGGAAAAGGCTAAAAATCACTGTCCTAGCTGACTCCAATATATATATCTCCTTGAATTAAGACCTGATCTTCCTTCCATTAAAGTCCATGGCAAAGTCCTCCTTTGGGGCTTTTAATGAGTAAGAAACAGAGGTTTCATAGAACTTTCAAAATTACATTTGTTTCATTTAAAAAGTTCATACAGATGTCACAAGTTCTGTGACACAGGGAAAATTTACATGATACACACCACCAAGCATGTTGTTGCAGAGAACTCATCAATTAAAATCTGGTTTTTTTCAGGTGGCAGAAATGCTGTGAATTAAATAGACTCAGTGGTTTGCACATTGACCTGCTGAGTCCAGGGTTTAAGTTCAATCTTGAAGGGGGCCGTTTAGGGAACTGGGGTAAAAAAAACTGTCTGGCGTTGAGGTTGAAGATGTGGTTGCAATTGCTGGTGCTGGTGCTGGTTGCTGTTCCAGTTCCGGGCCTGGGACTGGAGGTGCTGTGGCTGGTTCAGCCGTATGGCAATGGACGCCGGGTTCCACTACCAACTGTTCTGGGGTCTCTGGTAACACAGACGGCTTTCCCTGTGACGGCTTCAGGAATAGGAATGGTCGGGAAGTTTGCCTGGTTGGCTGCGTGTAACCATTCCTACGCTCTGGCCACGTTCACCTGGTTGGCAAGTCATTCCCCAGTAGCATGGGATGGAATAATTTCATAAGACTGCAAAAGTCCACATTCTTGACTGCCTTATGTCTGGACAGCAGTTCAGCTCTAGGCAAGTCCACAGCTTGTGACATGAAGGGTAAATGGTCACTTTGGCCTTTGGGTTGATGAGTTTGGATCACAAAGGATTGGTAGATAGTTGAACTGGAACACTTGTGCCCCCGGTGTCTCTCCACGCGGTAGCCATTCTTTCTGCCACTCTCAATGTTCCTTCACTCCAAGGGATTTGAGAGGATCTGGCCGGGATCTTTGGTGTGATGGTGGTGAATGACTTGCACCCGGGTGGGTCTTTGGGCAGTTGACTTTTATGTGTCCAGTTCATTACAACTATAGCATCTTCCAGCTAACAGGTCACTGTTGAGGTGAGTTTACTGAGACTGGTGAGGTGGAAGGATAGGGTGTCTGTGGCTTTCCTGGTTTGGAGGTGGGTCTGGTTGCCCTCGGTGTAGGTTTATTCGGTGTGCCCCGGTGGGTTTTCATTCCCTTTACATAGCTTTCTTGCTTCTGCCACTTCATCCATTATGCCCAATCTCCCCGCCTCGGTGAGATTTTCGTTTTCCATCTAGATGTACTGGATCTGTGTTATTCCTCAGGAAACCCATCCAAGACACTGTTCCTTTTCATGAGGAGGTGCAGTTCGTCCGTGGATTGAACCTGTTCTGATATCCAGCTCATATGCTTCCAACTAGTAGGCGTGTTTGGCAATGACCCATTTCTGGTTTCCACTTTTGGGTTCGAACCGCGACGGGCATGATCCGGGGTTATCCCATTCTGTATCTGGCCTTGGTTTGAAACAGCTTAAATCGTTCATTTTGTCCTTTTGCATTTCAGCCGCCACTTCTGTCTACAGGTCCACTGAAGTGTGACCTCAGCTCTACAGGTACTGGACTTCAGAGATCGCTGTCCCAATGCCGGCTTTTCAAAATTTTCTAAAAAGTCTCATGTGCATCACCTGCCTTGTAGTTGGGAAATTTCTTGTGCTGTGGAAGAAGTATTAAGGCGAAGGTTAGGTTGGCGGTGAGCATTTAGCCGTAGCCTGCGCTAACTACAGTTCGGATGCTTTCTCTGTTTGTCCTCTCTTCACTTTCTTTTTGTTGTTTTCGCCATTTCTTCGTCGGTAGGCTGCCTCTTCTTCTTGTAGTTTCTTCGAGCTGCTTTTTGGTTCTTGATCTCTTTTATGGGCTGATCTGGCTTGTGTTCGGCCTTAATGTTCCATCCGTCCTATTAATTTTCGTTGTCTATGGCTTGTTCCGTGCCGTCTCCTGTTCAGGCATCTTGGAAGTCATGTGTTCCTGTTTTCTGTTGTTGGGGTGCCCTCTGTGTTATTGTCTGACTGCTGGCTCTCTGTTGTCCCGGAACAGGTGCTGCGACCGTGTCTTTTTCTTCTTCTGGCTTACTGTTTGACATGCAAATTAAAGTCAAACCAGTTATTTACCTATCGTGTGTTTCTGGGATACTTGACTCTCAATTGAATTATATTGCTTTCAAATAGACCTTAATGTCACTGTAATAGTCCTTGCTTAAGATGCAAGCCAAGCTGAGCATGAAGAGAAACAGAAAAAAATTCTCTCTGGTGCTTTCAAACCAAACCCTTTCTCTCTGCTAAAAATCCCTAGCAGGGAAACGACAAAATATTTCTACTGGTTCTGTATTGCTTCTTCCCACGTCACTGCCACCAATCATAAGCCTTTCTCCAAAATCTGGACTTTAGCGTCCAAATATCTGGGTGCTTAGCATGAACCCTTCTAAGCTTACTTGCCTACTTAGCTTTGATCTCGCTGCCACATCCAAAATTCCAGGGTTTGGCCACTCTCTGTCTCCCACTCAGACTCGCTCTCTGGACTAAACCTGATATGTAACGGATGCAATCTCTTACATCCCATACCAAGAAGCATGTCTCCTTTATTCCACAAACGAGACAAACCCCAAATACAAGGACCAAGAGTGATCCTATCTCTCCCTCCATCACTCCTGGTGCTGCAGAGCATGACCCTCCGTTGATCTAAACACAAAAGAGAATTCCCTCCCTTGTTCCCTTAACCTACCCAGAGAGAAAACTCAAACAAGTCTTACAAAGAACTTTATAATAAAAAAAAGAAAGAAAAAGACATAAGAATGATAAAAACTTCTGCATCACACAAGATGCAATACAGGAATATTTGCTTATAAGAAAAATGAGTAAGCAGTTCGATTCAAAAAGATCCAGTTTGAGAAACATTCCAGCAAGTTACACACATTTAAATAACCACTAAACACAAAAAGCTATATGTGTTTCACATGTTATTACAATTTGGAAACAGAACGATAAGACGATAGAAGAACTCTCATAGCTGAGATGACAAGCCAAAACTTCAGAGTCCAAAAATTCCCTCCCTGACTTTGAAAAATCCAGTTTCCTGATTGGTCCTCTGGTCAGGTGTTTGGTTCCCTTTGTTAACCCTTTACAGGTAAAAGAAACATTAACCCTTAGCTATCTATTTATGACAGGGCCGTTTAGGGAACTGGGGTAAAAAAAACTGTCTGGGGATTGGTCCTGCTTTGAGCCACAGGTTGTACTAGATGGCCTCCTGAGGTCCCTTCCAGCCCTGATATTCTATGTTTAAGGTCTTGATCCTTAACATTAAAGTCAATGGCAGTTTTGCCATGTGCTTTGGTGGCACATGGCAAATTTCATTTATAGGTAAGTAGCTTCTCAATATGACTCAGGTTTTTCAGCTTTGACATTGGTTACTTTATATACAATGAAATTCCCAAAGCCTCCAAATCAGTAAGCACGTCTTAAAAATTTGCTTAACTTTTTGGCTGACTCAGGACCCATGTATGATTTGGCAGCAGTGGCACAGGGGCTTTGCAGCCTCCAGAGCATGCACAGTATAATGCCATTTATATTCGCACTGGGGCCCATGCATTATAATTAAAGCTTTGGGAAATGACCACACAGCCTACTGCTCAGAGTGTCCTCATCATCCCCATGGTGCCTGGTCTACAGAGGATATGAGATTGCTGCAGCTACGCTTTAACTCAAACTGTAAAGGTTCATGCTCTTAGCTCTGGAGCGCCAAGGTCCAGTTCCCACTAACAACTATGATGCTATTTATTACATATACAAATAAATCAGGAATCATATGGCACTCCCCTGATTTCAGACTAACAGACTTGAAACTGAAACTGAGAGCATTAAGGGTCAGAAACCTTTTGAGCAAACCTGGGGCCCAGTTTTGAATACCACATGGACATTATGGGGTTGCATCAAAATCATTCAGTGTGCATGGGTTTACGTGGCATTTCAATGCAAAGCCAGGGGCAAGCCAGCAAGTCTCATCAGGTCTTGTTTTGAGTTTCAGGGTTCATTCAAATATGAAAAGCAAAGAAAAATTTGGTGATGGGTGGGGTGTAGTGGGCTCAGCCCTCACCCCCCGGATTAATGATCCTAAATGTCCCTCAGCAAACAAAAGCCGACTGATTTTCACAGAGGTCTAGTAACATTTGGACACCTTCCTCTGTTTTCCCTTGTGGGTTAGGTGAAGTCTCTTAGGTAGATCATGCAGTGAGCAGAGCAATAGTTTAGGGGGTGGGTTCAATTCTTGGCTCTGCCACCAACTTCCTATGTGACCTTGGGCAAATTGCTTAGCTTTTCTGACTCTTTTCCCTAGCTGTAAAATGGAAATACCATACTTTCCTACCTCATACAGGTGTTACTCCAGAGGCATGCACAAGTAGGGGGATGCAGGGGCATGGGTCTCCCCAATAATCTGCAGGGACGCGGAACTTCCCTGGTTCCGGGGCCACGGTAGGACCTGACAGCTCCTCCTACCCTGATGACGTGGCAAGGGGAGAAAGCTCCTCATACTCTGGGGTTGCAGCATGGCACGGAACTTCTCCAACCCAGTGCAGGGAGGAGCTCTCTCTCTCTCCCCGCCATAGCCCCAGACCAGAGGAGCTCTGTGACCCACCCCACAGCCAAATACTTGTGGCTACATTTATTCAGATGGCACCACAGCGCATGGATTTTCATTGAAATGGTGAATATACTGCTCTTTAGTTCTATGCATATCATGTATGTGCCTGTGGTGAAATGGTTTAATGTGTATACAGACACATTAACATTAACGTTCCCCCTCCAAAAGTGGTCAAATTTAAATTCCTGTTCATATCCCAGTGTTACTCTGAGAAATACATCACAAATTGTGAGGTGCTCAGGTACTGTAGTAATAGGGGCTGTATACGTACCTAAGCTAGATAGTCAGGCCCTTGGGAATTGAACCAATAACTTAGCTAAAGCCTGTTCTTCATGAAATGGCTTCACCAGTCTTGTGTGAGGAAAGTCAGCAGGGTTTGGCCCATATTGGCCATCCCTAAAGCCTGTTGGGTTGGTAATAAAAAATCTAACTGCAATTAGTGCTTTATACAACTGTATTCATGAGAATGGCTTGGTACGGCCTTGTCAACGAAGGCCAAGGACTGACAGTCTTTGCTTGCTTTGCTGCATTTTCCCGCACGGCTGGATTTGTTCTAAAGATGTTCTTTGTGCAGGCGCTAGAAGTGACTGGTTTGCTTTACTTGATTATTTATTCATTTTTACTATTTAGTCAGCAGGAAAACCATCTGAATTGCCCATTTTGTTTGCTCCCTTGTCTTCCTTTACTACTGCCTCGGAAAACAGATCAATGCCCTCAGATGTTACACATCAGCAGTGTGTCGGTGTAGGTTTGGGTGGAAGTTGGTAGTTGTCTCCCCTCCCCACCTTCCCAGGTCAGTCCCCACCCCCACCTAGTTCTCAGAAGAAAGACTACTTAATAGGTCCGATATTATTTCAGGTTTTCATGACATGTTGCTTTTTACTCAGAATATTTCTCTTTGTTAATTGGCAATTTGTATTTGACTGACAAAGAGAAACGTTCCAAGATTCAAGCCATAGTGATAGTGTTTATAATGCTGGGGTTTGGCATTTTCAGAGACTCATTATATTTGTACTTTGGGGACTAGTATTTTTATATTAAACCTTGTTCTATAAGAGAAATCCAGCTGAATCCTTGAGGATGAAGTCCTACGGATTTGAACAGACAAGGGTTACTTATGATAATCATAGCGTACGTAATAAGCATGATGCTCATGAGGGAAATGGGATTCAAATTATTTCCCTGGGAGGGCTCTTGCCCAGGTAACCAGCCACTACCTGACATGTTTTAGAGGCTCCCGGTGATGATCCAATAACAAATATATTGCCTTAATTCTCCTCAAGTAAACAGAACCGCCAATTTTTAATAGGAAAGGTAAACTGTCTGGCTTGAGCACGATGGGTAAACCAGTCCAAAGGAAGGCGAAAAAAATGTGACTAGTATATGATGGGATGAAGCAGAACGATGAAAACATTTCCTAGCCATGAGCTTGCCAATACAAAGTAGAAGCTGATCCATCAGTTGAGTAATCCAAGAGTGGACTAGACAAAGTGTTCAAAAGTATGAAGTAGGGAATAATTCTGTATTGACAGGAAGATGACTCAGATGCACTAGCAGGTATTTCACCACTCTGATGTCCTTGGCTGTGTTTCCACTGCAAAAAAGGTGTGTTTTTACATCATTAGCTAATGCCAAGTAAATTCCTAGTGGAGACAAAGAACGGCTAGTTGAGGTCCACCCAAGCTAGGTGGTATATAGTTGACCTTCATTAGTTTTATCAAGCTAAAACCTACCTGTGCCTTGTCTCTACTAAGGTTTTACATGGATTTTAGCTATCTCCTTTATTTGTACTTCTTTCTTTGCCTTGATTCTGTAGCCCAGTATCCCAGTTCACTATACCAAATCCTGTATTCCAGAGCCTTTGCTTTATCGTATCTTATCTTCTCATGATATCAGCTTTCTGGCCAGGGAATTCTCATTCCATACACTGTGCACAACCTCAAAAGCCCTCAATAAACAAATCTTTTAACAAAGATTTCTGAGGCTTGTGTATTTCCAAATGCTGTTACTGAAACCTTGAAGTGCATGTCAGTGGCATTAAAAGTACATCCAGCTGTTATTCTAAGCACTGATGTGTTTCCCGCTAATGGTCAGCTTTGTTAAAAACACAAAATGTTTGTACAGCACCTAGCACAATGGAGCCCCAATCCTTATTAGCCTTTGGATGCTCACATAAAACAAATCAGGAGTTCTTATCAATGATTAGTATTATATGCTCACCTTCTGCCGCACACAAATCAAATGCAGTTTTGATTGACTCATCTGCTGCATCCCGGCTGTGCCTGTGGATTAGAGCCTGGTCCAGCCTTACCCAAGCTAATTGATGTGAAAAACAGAGGGCTGGTGGTCATCTGTGGCCTCCAATAAATAGGGGGAAAGCTCCACAGCATCATTTGAAGGCAGCAGCAAAGAGAAAGTAAAGGGAAAGGAGGATGTCTAATTCCAGGGGCCTACAAAATGACATCTTAAAGAGCAAACGAAAACCACAAAGGATTTTTAGGTGAAAACAATCATGCAGAGGGGAAATATCTATCTATACATTTTTTAACACTTCTATCAGAAAAATGGAGAAGAAACATCTGACTGTATGTTGGCACTTCTGAGATTCTGACTTATCTTTTATAAACCTTGGGGCTGCTCTGGATCTGGACCTTCAACACAAACCCAGCATTGGGTGAAGATTTTATTAAGGCTGTTGGCAGAGTCCTTTGATACTGAATCTGTGCTACAACAGTCTGTCTATGTGCATGACCCCGTTCCCACAGTACAGGAGCACTTGCATACAAATCTCGCACCAGTTGGGAAGGGTTAATAAGAACCTGGGTGTTCAGTTAGCCCTTCCCTACCTCACCTGCAAGAGGTGCCAAGCCTGGAGGGAGGCATTAAAAAGAGGGAAGGCCAGTTCAGCAGGAAAAGGAGAGGATCTTTTGCGCTAACCCCTTGAGAAAAAGACCTGGTTGAGGCCAGGACCTATCCCAGGACTACCTGAAGGAAGGCCTGGCTCAAGGCTGGAAGATGACCAGGCAGTGCTAGATACCAGAGCTGTCTTATTGGGAGGTAGGCATGGCATTGGCAAGGATCTCTTATATGTACTTTGTGCCTGGGTCTATGGGTTTTTCCTTTGGGGATCTGCAGGAAGGAACTAGTGGAAAGAAACAGAGGCAGGATGTTGTAGAAAGTGGATCAGGGATTACAGGCTCCGTTGGCCACACCCCAGAGTAGAGAGAGAGCCTGGGTTTCCCAACTGGCCCACTGACAAAGATAGCATGGAGGGCCTGGACATAAGGGCTAGAAAACACTTCTGTTCTCAGGGTGAAGATCTGCTGTGCAGTTGCAGAGCTATGGATGTGTGAGTCTTGGTTTACATCAAAGGGGAGGGACCATATGTGACCTGACCAGAGGGTTGAGTCATGAGAAGAAGCAGACCACTGCAGGGCTGGAGTGGCTGTTGGCAAGGGCACCAAATGGGGAGAACCCGCTATGTAACACAGAGCCACAAGGGGGCATGCTAGCAGTGAATCAACTCATTGACAACACTTTACAAGCCTTATCCTCACAATATCCCCATGAAGCAGGGATAAATTATTAACTCCATTTCATAGATGGGGAGATGAAGAACAAAGAGACTAAGTGACTTGCTCATGATCACATAAGAAGTCTGGCGGAGCAAGGAATTGATCCCAGGTATGTGAGTCCCTGCCTGTTCCTTAGCTATTTCTTGTGTTCATACAGTGATTGACACCCAGCTCTTTCTTCACTGAATGCCTGGTGCCCCTTGATGGGAACTGTTTTTCCCAGCATACTTTTCTAGACCTGGCCCTTTAAAGCTGGCAGAGTATCACAGCTGAAGTTCTAAAGATGCTTTCTTTGTGACTTGCAGCTGTTGGCTGTATCTCTCCCCCCCAACACCAGTTAGTATTTGTTGTGTATTTTATTTTATTTTGTAGATGCACTCAGAAATCAGTGTGCCTCTTTTACAAGTCTAATCAATCACACAGTCTCCAGGCAAGCACAATGCAGCATTCAGTAATTAAGTCCTGGCATAGTAAATGCTTCTCCGCATCTTCGGTCAAATTTTTCAGCTTGACCTGGCTAGCATGTGTAAACAAAGGAAATCAAACGTTTAACAAATTCTTCACTGGCCCTGATTTGTATCATGCTCAAGACTATTCACCTAAAAAGATGTCTGCTTTTTATAGTCATTGTTAAATGTCAGATGGTTTTCAGGGAGATTTAAATGCACTCATGCATTGTATCATGTTGTGCAACTGATTTTTTTTCAACATCTGTGAAGTTATTATCGACAGACAAAGATTGCTTTATGAACTGGTGCGTCCTTTGAAATTGCATCTGCCATACTGCATTAATGGGCCATGTTTCGGTAGAGTGGCTGGGTGGTGAACCACACAGAGCTACTTAACATTCATGGAGCCTTTTCTTTTCTCCCTTTCCAAAACAATTCTTTAAGACTAGAACAAGTGCTATCGAAGCTGTTTGGCTTCCAAAGGTGCAGCTGGGGATAACTCTGCAGTAAGTCTGGTGTAAAGGAAGGACTTTACACTGCTATTCACTAAATGGTATCCAAGCAAATAGAGCAAAATAAACAAATAAGAAAAGGACTGGTTAGATGGAGACTCTTCACTGGAGAAATATTGGAAGGAATGTTGCTTGGTTGACATTCTTTGCTTTTATCCAAAGGCCATATTTTTAGAAACAGACACTAGATCAGATTCTTAGCTGACGTTTATTGGCTTAGGTCTATTGAAGTCAATGGAGCTAAACCGATTTATACCAGCTAAGAATCAGACCTAGTATCTAATGTTATTTGTATTATTGTTGCACCTAAAGTCCCCAGATGAGATTGGGGACCATTGTGCTAGGCAATGTTCAGACACATAGTGAAATCCAGCCTTAGATGGAGCATAACTGCCAACGAGCTAATCACCTTAGCCCTGGAGACAAAGAATCGAAACACGCTCTTTGCCATTTATACCGACCAGCTCTTTCCCATGGTCTGATGGAGAGGGTGGGACTTTCAAAAACTGTCCCCTTTTAAAAATTTTTATTAGTGGAATAAAAATCACATAAATTATGATGACATCTATCTGATCACTTGGCTGCCCAGTGCAAGTGGATGGATCTCTTCTATAGAAATAATGTAGGATTTTGCTGCCACCTAATTAACCTTTATTTTGAGTGTCACTGGCTACGTCTACGCTTACAGTGGCATTTAGAATAGATACTCTTCATGCCCAGCTAGCATGAGTATAAATAGCAGTGTAGATGGTTAGACATGGCTTAGGTGAATAGAGTAGATGGATGTACAGATAGGAGCCAACTTTTACTTTTCCCTGGGGGTGCTGGTTATAGGATCCCATGTCTGGAACCCTGTATAGTGGGAGGGCCTAGGGTTCCCCTATCAGCAATTGGTATGATGATGTGAGGCCAGAGAAGGGGACAAGGACATTTAAGAGCCCTGCGAAAAAGAACTGAGGACCACATGGCTCAGAGTTGGGGCCAAAGACCTGATACAAGAGCTTGGACATTGGCTTGTTGGATTTCTTGTTACCCTTCAAGGAGTGGACTGAAATTGTGACCTGGCTAGAGCGCCAACTTGCTGGAAGCAGCAGACCATTGGAGGACCAGAGTTGCCATTGGCAGGGGCACCAGATGGGGAGAGAATTGCTACGCCACACCCAGCCACAAAAAGGTGTTCCAGGATGAGTTATCCCTTTTACAGAAGGACACTTCACTGTTTACTCCATGCCTGCTACAGTCTGGGAACTACTGAAGCTGATGTAAATGGTTGTCACTGTTTCTGTTGACTAACTTATCTAGCTTTGTGTACACTGGTGGCTGGTACACAACAGAATAGAATTCAGCATCTTGGCATTAGTAATTAAGCCCTGTGTAGCTAGGCCTTAAATACTTGAGTACCCTTTTCCCTAGACCCCTTCCCAGTAACTGTGATTGTTCACAGCAAATTTACTCTAGGTCTGTAGGTGTAGTTATGATTGGACTGGACTGGGGCAATTGAGTCCTGGCCCCAGATGCAGAATTTTCTCTGGGACTAGCTGCATAACATAAGTCTCAAGCTCATCCCTGATTGCTTTTGGGCTCCCCCTCCTGGACTGCTGGGGATTTGTAACTGCTGTCACATTTTTACTGCAACTGACCTCTTTTCTCTGGTAAGCAACTTTCCTGGGTGCTATTGTATTTGTCCCTGTGCCGGGTGCTTTGCTCGAGATTGCTCTGTACTTGAGTTCATTGAAACAGTATGTAGATTTTAATGGTTTGTATCAGTTTTATTCTATGGTCTTTAGATGCCTATAGGATACAGATCTATACAAGTATGAAATAAAAATAAATACACAGTAAATCATGGATAACATTTTCAAAGGTGCCTAAGTGACTTAGGATCCTAAGCCTCATTGAAAATCAGTGGGACGTAGGTTCCTGAGTGCCTAAGTCCCTTTTGAAAGTTGGACTTGGACTTCTCAGTCACTTAAGGTTTCTCGGTTTCTTAGGGTATGTCCACACAGTTGCTGCGAAGTATAATTCCAAGCTTGGGCAAATGTACAAGCTTTTGCTCTTGCATGCTAAAAATAGCAGTCTGGCCATGTTGGCACAGGTGGTAGTTTGGGCTAGCCGCCGCCCAAGTGCAATCCCATGTGAGGTCCTAGGCACGAATGGAATTATAACTTCTAGCTGCTTTGCAGACATATCCTCTGGTGCTTTTAAAAACGTCCCCTACATCTAGTTATCTGAAGATCCTCTTTCCCCTGACGGAACAGTGTGTTTGTACCCAGCTGTTGAATTACTCTTTTACTGAGGATGACAACTACTATTTCAAACAGCAGCTCTTTCTTTCGTGTGTCGTATTTTCACTGTTAAATGTGATAACACATAATGGCTATATGATGTAAGTAATCCAACATTTTTCTGCAGGAATACGTCTCCATGTCACTGCTGCTTGCATTTCCCTGGGTCAATGGTGATGTATCATTTCATCCGTGGCAGCATGTTATCTCACATCTTACTATCCCCATCTGGTGCTTCATATCTGTACTATCACTTTCGTCTACAAAGCCTTGTTTGTACTCTGTCAATCAGGGTGGGTGGAACCTAGAGCTCAAGAAATAATCCACGCTAATAAATGGCTGATCTACACTAAACTGCCTTTCATTTGTTCAGTCAAAATTTCAGTATAACATCCAATAGGGAAATCCACAAACAGTGCTACAGCCAAAGAACAGTGACACCTCAGAGTCCTCAGGAGGCTCTTCGGAGACTACAAAATGTGATTTCAGCCCGGACATTTTTTCCTCTAAGACATTTATTAAATATAAGTGTAAGCAAATGGAAACAGCTCAGCAAGCAAATAGCATAGAATCACACCTCACTCTTATATAGTGCTTTCCATGAGCCAATCGCAAAGCACTTTACCAAGGGATGTAAGTATCATTATCCCCATTTTACAGAAAGGGAAACTGAGCGACAGAGCAGTGAAATGACTTGCCAAGGTTACTCAACAGGCAGCAGCAGAGCTGGGAATAGAACCCAAGTCCCCTGAGTAATAGTCCAGTGTGCTAGCCACTAGGCAGCCTTGCTTCCCTTTTATAGCTCACTTCCTGTATTTGCACATCAGTCTTGTAAGCAACAAATCCAAGCATAATCCATACACTGAAATTTGCCTCTTCTTACTTTCAGAAGTCATCTTTTTTTATTACTGTTGCATGCTGTAATAAACTTTAGTGAGTACTGCATGTGTGCTGCTGCCCTTTACTGAATGTAATGAGAACTGCTGAATTGTGTGCCATATATACTACACTGCTGACACACAATTGAGACACTCCATTAGCTAAAGTGCCCAGGGGTCTATGTTAATGAAGCAGGGGGATGAGAGTTCTGGAGCAGGAGGCAGAGTGTAAACGGAAGGCAAGAAAGTGATAAAAGAGCTATTGGAATGAATGGAAAAGTTAAAGTAAAATAATGGAGTATAATAGGTAAAATGAGAATGGTGGGTGCTTTTTGCTGCTTTGGGATGTGTAAAGAAATCATGACAAAGTTTTTTACCTTTGGAATCTCTGGCTCTTGTGCTCTAAAGACAAAGAGACTCCTAGGATCTGAGTTAAAGGAGGCTCTCCATACTGTGCAGCAATATTAAGACTTATGTAGCCAAGATAGGGTGACCAGATGTCCCGATTTTATAGGGACAGTCCCGATTTTGGTGTCATTTTCTTATATAGGCTCCTATTACCCCCCAGCCCTGTCCTGATTTTTCACACTTGCTGTCTGGTCACCCTAAACCAATGTGATCCTGCTTGCTTTGACTAGGTCTCCGGGAGTTTCCAGTGAGGAGTGGTGTATCTACATGCACTGGCCTTCACTGGGAGTACTGGCCCCAGCTACTGTAAACCCTGAATGAGGATGCCCCAGGGTACAAACTGCCTTAGCCAGTATTCCCTCTGATCAACGTTTCTGCGTGTCAGGCAACAGGCTGGATGAGGGCAAAGGTGATGTTCTGAGCACAAATCCTTCCCCCTTCCCTATTAATACACTTGCTTCCTCCCTTCCTCCCCTCCTTCACTTTCACCCCTTCTCCTCCTTCATTCCCACATGCTTTGTGCTGGCTCTCTGCACAGAGGTGAATTTACCCTCAATCCCTTTCCTGCCTACCCTCCTCTCTTTCCCTACTCTCTCTCACTCTTTCTCCCTTCCCAATTCTGTTTTCCCATTCTCCCTCATCATTGCTATTTCCCGCTGTGACAACACCAGCGTTTTCTTCTGCTAAATTTCCCTCTGCATGAACCCCTCTCCCTAAATCTGGTTCCCTGCCTTCCATGACAGCCCAGCTCAGTCCCTCCTCCCTGCATGGGTGGGACACCACCTTTGTGACAATGGGGAGGGGAGGACTTGCCCCGTAGTGTATTGCCCTCTACCAATTCAGGCTGGCATTGGAATATGGCAGCAGCAGCTGTCGTGAGGAGAGTGAAGTCAGCATCAGAGAGTCTATTAGATGGGTGCAGTGTATCTCTTTTCTTGGTGTGAAAAACAGTCCGAGCCCTGGTGACTTGCACAAGAAGAAATAAACAGATTGTGGGAAGCACATCAGCTCTGCAGAAGCCAGGTACTGCTTACCCTGTGTGTTGGTTACAGCTTCAGAAACACTCTCTGGCAAAAATAAATAAATAAATAAAAAGTTCCAGATCCTCAAAGGTAATTAGGTGCCTAACTCCGTCATTTAGGGATTAGTGAAATTTTCAGCACACCACCCAGTTTCCACCTTGCCCAGTAGGTACCTACCTTCTCTAGACACCTACCTTTCTGCCAGCTGGCATCCACAAAGCAACAAAGTCCTGGTGCTACCCCATAACTACTGAGCAGATACTAGCTCAAACCAAAGCCCTGAGACCCTGAAGTGGGAATCTCAAACGATAAAGGGGACACCTGTCTTGCCCGTGGGGCCCGACCCTTTAGACATGCTCCGAGCGCACCTGTGACCTGATTCCTGTCAAGCCCCACTGCAAGAGAGCAAGATGTGAGCCACCAACAGGTCGGGGAGCAGCACAGCACCAGGGCAAAAGACAGATGGGGACAAACAAAAACCTAGGGCGAGTGTGAGACAGGTAGTGAGTGTGAGTGAGAAACAGAGAAACGATTTCAGCTTCTAGGGTTTGAGCTACCTACACGGCTGACCTGGCTTAGGTGCCTAAGTCCAGCAGCGGATTCATGGCTGCGGATCCTGAGCAGAGAAGACACCCATCTCTGGCCTGTTAGTCAGGTGCACCTGGTCAGCTACAGATTGCCTGGTCTAAGTTAGGTCAACCCAAAAAATCCATACCCTGAGTACCATAGCTATGCCAACCTCGCCCCTGTGGTAGAAGTGTCTTGGTCAACGGAAGAATGCTTCCAGCGACCTAGGTTCTGTCACTTGGGGAGGTGTAGTTCCTGCAGCCTTGAGAAAATCCCCTCCATCCCTGTTGGAAGCACCTACACACGGTGCTACAGTGGCATAGCTACAGTATCATAGCTGTGCTGCTGTGATGATGTTCGTCCATCGTTGTCGATGAAGACCTCAACAATTCATTCATTCGATGACCCGGCTCTGTGCATCCGAAGATGACTGATCAGTCCAATTCGGGCGTGAAATGTCCTGTAACATGTCAGGCAGACATGTGATGGCACTGTCGATGATGTGCGGGCAGCTCTGGACTTGCACAGCTCACAGTTTCTTTCAGCCTCAGCAGTATGCCTCGCCTCAGAGGTATTACTGCCTGTGTGAATGAGGCTGCACCATGCTGGACGGTTCAGTGCGAGGGTTTCCCATGTGGTGGCGTTGATCTCAAGGGACTTCAGAGAGGTCTTCAGCTTGTCCTTGAACCACTTCTTTTGTCCTCCATGGGAGCGCTTTCTCTGGGTAAGTCCTCCATAGAAGAGCTGTTTAGGAATGCGCTCGTCTGACATTCTCATAACATGTCCTGCCCATCTGGTCTGGGCTGTCATCAGCAGTGTGTGAACTGACAGCGGACTGGCTCTGGTAAGGACTTCAGTATCGGGCACTTTGTCCTGCCATCTGATTTTTAGAAGCTTTCGCAGACAGGAAATGTGGAAGCGATTGAACCTTTGTGCATGACTCCGATAGAGAGTCCACGTCTCACAGGCGTACAGCAAGGTTGGAATCACCACTGCTCGGTAGACCTTCAGCTTCATTGGTAGGCTGATCCCTCGACATTCCCAGACGTTGGAGTACAATCGGCCAAATACAGAGCTGGTTTTAGCAGTTCTGCAGTTTACTTCATCATCGATTGACACTGCTCGGGAAAGGGTACTGCCCAGGTACATGAAGTGGTCCACTGCCTGAAGTCTCTGTCCATTTACAGTGATGGAAGGTTCTGAGTATGGAGCATGCGGAGCTGGCTGGTGCATGAACTCAGTCTTCTTGATGTTAATGGTGAGACCGAAGTTGTTGCATGCAGATGAAAACTTGTCCATACTGGCTTGCATTTCTGGCTCTGTACTAGCATTCAGAACACAATCATCGGCAAAGAGAAAGTCTCGAAGTACAGTTTCCTTCACCTTGGTGATGGCACGCAGTTGCCTCAGATTGAATATCTTCTCATCGGTTCGTACCTTCAGGCCTACTCCTTCAGTGCAGTGTTGAAAGGCATCAGTCAGAGTGGCAGAGAATATCATGCTGAACAAAGTGGGTGCTAAAACACACCACCCTTGCTTGACGTTGGTGACTGGAAAGGCCTCAGATGTTTCATCGTCATCCAGGACATAAGCCATCATACCGTGATGAAATTGACATACCATTCGTATGAATCTGTCTGGACAGCCGAATTTCGACATGATCCTCCACAGGCCCTGGCGACTGACAGAGTCGAACACTTTTGTGAGGTCCACAAAAGTTGTGTAGAGTTCACAGTTCTGCTCTTGACATTTCTCCTGTAGCTGATGCGCAGCGAAGATCATGTCAATAGACCCATGTCCGTTGCGGAAGCCGCACTGTGATTCTGGCAGTAAGCTCTTCTCCAGGTGAGTGATCAATCGGTTCAACAGAACTCATGCAAGAACTTTCCCCGCTGTAGAGAGCAGCGAGATTCCATGGCGATTGTTGCATACCTGGCGATTGCCCTTCCTCGTATAGAGGTGCACGATGGACGCATCTCTAAATTTCTGTGGAATGGATCCCTGCCTCCAGAAGGACCGAAACAGCTCAGTGAGTTTCTGTAGCAGCACGGGTCCACCGACTTTATACACCTCTGCTGGTATGGCATCTGACTCTGGGGCTTTGCCACTTGACAGCTGGTTAATGGCTTTCTTCATTTCGTCCTCTTCTGGTGAAGCATCCATGGAGTCATTGACTGCAACCTAGGGCATCTTGTCAATGGCCTCATCATTGATGACTGAGAGGCAGTTGAGAACTGCTTCAAAATGTTCAGCCCATCTCTGGAGAATCTGCGTCTTCTCTGTAAGGAGCACAGTGCCATCAGAGTTCAGGAGGGAAAAGCTCCCAGAAGACTGTGGACCACAGAGTGTGTTGAAGGCTTCATAGAACTGCTTATAGTCATTCTTGTCCGCATACGCCTGTATTTGATCTGCTTTGGCACTCAGCCACAAGTCCCGCATTTTGTGCAGTTGGTTCTGTACTGTTCTGCAAGCGTTGATAAAGGCGGTCTTCTTTGCCGCTGAGCATGGGTCGTTCTGATATGCACGATGCAGGGAGTGCTTCTCAGCAAGTAAGGCCTGGATTTCTGCGTCATTTTCGTCAAACCAGTCTTGCTGCCTGCATGTGGAGGGCCCCAATACCTTTGATGCAGCTGTATGGACAGTGTTGCGGAATCGCTCCGTCTTTTTCAGCGTCATCCTCAATACGAAGATCAGCAAGCTCATTGTCTAGGTCTTCCACTAGATTTTCAGTTATGCGGCTGTTCTTCAGCTTTGACATGTTGATCCTTTTGAGAGCCTTACAGCCTTGTGGTCGTCTCTTCGGCATGATACGGAGCTTCATTTTGGATACTATGAGCCTGTGATCCATCCAACAGTCAGTGTCGCACATAGCTTTTGTAACCCTGACATTTTGTCTGTCCCTTCTCCTAATGATGACATAGTCAATCAGATGCCAGTGCTTGGAACGGTGATGCATCCACGAAGTCCTGTTACGAGTAAGGAGGCGGAAGACCATAATGGTGATAAGAAGGTCATTGCTGCACAAGTTTTCAGCAGTAACAGGCCATTGCTGTTACACTTCCCCACTCCATTTTTCCCGATGACTCCTTCCCAGGCTGCGGCATCGCATCCGACTCTTGCGTTAAAATCTCCAAGCAGGATCAGCTTGTCTGTGCGGTGCACTGATGATAGCAGAGCATCTAGTTCTTCATAGAATTTATCCTTCACATCCTCTGGGTTGGTCATTGTGGAAGCGTATGCGCTGATCAAAGTAGCTTGTTTTCCTATTTGAAGCAGAAGCTGCATTGTCATGAGTCGGTCATTCACACCCTTGGTGGGACTGGCAAGTTTCCAAACAAGATGATTCTTGATGGCGACTCCAGATTCGCAATGCTCATCACTGCTGCGGCCACTCCAGAAGAATGTATAACCTCTGCCTGACTCGGACAGCTGTCCTTCATTAGCAAGGCGAGTTTCGCTAAGGGCTGCAATGTCAGTGTTGTAACATGCGAGCTTTCTGGTCACAAGTGCTGTTCTTCTCTCCGGTCTGTCTGCCGTGATGTTGTCCAGTAGCGTGCGCACATTCCATGTGCCAGTGGTGATCGGTGTCACTCTAAGTTTTGTTTTTGTTCGACCGCTTTTATGGGATCCCCGCCAGCCGCGGTATGCTGGCCAGGGTAAGGTGAAGCAGACAATGTTTAAGGCACCTTTTCTAGCCCGCTCCTCATTCTACGGAGGTGAGCAGTGCAATCCTGAATAGGGCTGCTCAATCGCTCAAGAAGACACCGAGCTCCACTGCTGCTTCGGTCAGTGAGGAACGACCATTATACTGAGCTGCCTGTGTGCAGGTCTGCGGCTACAGCTCCCAGTGTATCCACACCTGCTGCTTCGTCGCTCGCCCATCGCCACAGGACTTGATATGATGTGATATGATATGATGTCGAGACTTGCGCGTGAATTGGATTAAAGTGAGGGAGAGTTGCACGACGTCAACCTCATTCTGTCTTCCCAGTTCCTATCTGTATCCAGTGGCAGGACAAGAGTTGAGATGGCTGGAAATAGGGCAGGGTGCAGTGGATGACCAGGACGCCTACATGTCTTGTTGTGCTCTTGAGCGTTCCACAATGCTTGGTGTCACCGCCTTCCTGACCGTTGAACCAGATTTCCTCAGTCAGTCGGATCCAGCCTTCGCATGCAATGGGTAGACAGGCCCTAACTCACCGAGGATCTCAGACTCATCTGCTACCCTCACCTGGTTTAGCCTGCCAGTCGAGATGGTTTCTGGGGTGTGGCCACTGTCGAGTGCTGACAGCTACTTGGAGCCACAGGTGAGAGCTGGGTGTCAAGTGGGGACCAAAGTGGATGAGCTACTCCTAGGAGTACGACTGCTCCCCCATCAGAGGTACTACCCCTCCCTGACAACCCCATACACACCTGTGCCACTGTAGTGCCATAGCGTAAACATGGCTTTAGGCACCTCTTAGGCACCCTCTCTTCCTCCCAGCTCTCTCCTTGGCATGTCACTCCCGGCTGGCTTGCTGGCTTCTGATTATCCCTTTCTTAGGCACCTAACTCCCCAGGCATCTTATGAGGAACCTGGACACCTAGCTCGGGGCTGGGGATTCTGGTAGGCAGCAACATGTGGTAGACATGGCAACACCTAAGTACCTTTGAGGATCTGGGCCTAACTGACTTAGCCTCCTAAGTCCCATTTTCACAAGTGATGCAGGCACTTAGGAACCTAAGTATCATTGAAAGTCAATGGGACTTAGACACCTACATTCTAAACACTTTTCAAAATGGGACTTAGCCTCCTAAGTCACTTCGATGCTTTTGAATATTTTCCCCCTCATCAGTTTTGACATGATTTTGCAACCTGATACTTATCTGAGTAATCTCATTGAACTCAGAGGGACTCCTCATCTAGTATGTACAAATCAATGTGAATAAGGTTTCTAGAACCAGACCTTATGGTTGAAATCCTGACCCCTCCTTCCCATTCAAGTTAGTGGCAAAACTCCCATTTACCTCACTAGGGTCAGGATTTCAGCCTATATCTTTAACTGAACTATTTTCTTCATATTGACACGATTGAGCTATTCAGATTTGCTGCGGGCTTAGTTAAAGGCCTGTTTCTGTATGGCACTGAGCACCTTCCACTAAGTGCCAAATGTACCCAAATCCCCCGAAGTTCAGCACTCTGCAGATATGAGCCCTTTGTGAGGAGCCTTGTCACATTTGTTTGCTGTGGATGCATCCCCCGAGGTGGAACAACAACGCAGAAAGGAGAGACTGACACACCACAGCTTCCTTTGGGGGATTTCTGCAGAGATTCTTGAGGATGATGTGAGGAATACAGCGTGTGTGACAAGAGTAGCAAGGCACTTGCAAGTGGAGCTAGTCATCAGGAGCCATGCATCAAAGCAAACATCAGTAAACACCCAAAGGAACAGGATTTAATAAGCTGCTGTCAACATCAAAAGGCTACCTTGTGCAAAAGGAATCCCCAGTTTAGCCACATCAAAAGCATTTACCAACAAGAGTCGCAAATGCAGTGTGATCATCGATGGTGCCTCCAGAACTTGACTTACCTGTTACCTGCAATGGCCACAATTTCAAAAGTGACTTTAGGGGACTCAACTTGAGACACTTTAGAGGGTCCTGATTCTTAGAGGGCCAGTGACCAACACTTAACATTCAGTCTCCTTGAGATTGTCCAGAATCACCAGTCACTTTTGGAAAATCTTGACCAGTGTGTCCAAACCTAAGAAGCAGCTCTGGAGCTAACTGATTTTTCACTAGTCAGTGGAATTAAAAGGAACTATGTTCCTTGCTTTACTTTCTGCATCCCACAATGTACTTCCCGAAAACAAACTCATCTCTGCTAACTAATTACTCATGTTGGCAGTTTAATAAATTAGTTTAGATCTTTTTGATAGTACAAAAATACTTCCCTACATAAAAATAAATCGTGTTCGTTTTCTGGGATGCATGCGAATGATTTGTCAAACTGATAGTCATCCATTGAGGTAAAGTGTCCGTTTCAGAATAAAACATTTAAGGGCCAAAATTCTGCTTTCAAGATACCCCTATTCGATGCATTTTACCAGCTATGAAACCAAATGACATCGCCTTTGGGAAGGGAAATTTGTCTATTTTTTTAATAACGACTTATGTAACGTCTTTATTTTGAAAAAGAGTGAACGGCCTATGACTCACTCTTGTTGTCTATTTGTGGCACTTAGGATCTAACCAATTATTTGAGCATTAAAGCTTTTGTGGTGCTAAAACCACTTCACAGAGCATGTGGAAGCTAGGAAAAAAATACAGTACAGGCAGACTCTATTCATATTCACTCGTTTCATGAAAAGTACACGCGTAATACCGTGAGCGTATGTGTATCTTGGGGAAACCAGGGTCTTGGGTCATGCAGCCTGACACCTATCATTGAAAGACACCTCGCTCCCCTGTCTGCCAGTCCTGCTTACAAACCAAAACCCATCAGACGTCGTGGAAAAAACTTGCAGAGAGATCTGCGAATGTGCATCTGATGAAACACCTTAAGACCCTCCTACGACCAATTGGGACTAGATTAAGAACATCTCTATGGCATACAGATGAAGACAGAGAAACTCCCCTAGCGCTAGCTGCATGGAAAGATGGGACAAGGACATTCTCAGATAATGCGACTTGACCAGAATGAGACAGAAAACCGCAACTGAATTCATCTGAAGACCGCAGTAAAAGCACGAAAGCACTGCATCTCTGGAATCTTTGCTTCAGATGCTAATGAGAACACCTCACACACCCAGCTCAGCATTACCAGACCCATTCTAGTAATGAACTCCTTGATTGATATCAAAATATTGATGGCTACTAGCATGCATATGATGTCAATGATTCCCTGGAAGAAACCAGCCACCCATATCATAGTGATTGCAGAGTAGCCGTAGTTTAGTTGTATGATCTTGTATAAAAGCAGAAGAGAGCCTGTGCACCTATAGACTTAAAGGACGTTTTGTGATCATTGAGCAGCGAACTCCTCTGCTGCTTACCAACCATAGTCAACGAAGTGCATCGGACTCCGTATGTCTATACCTAAAAAGATCCTTGAGTCACTCATGTTCTCTACCTATACGAGCAAAATCATATTTTTAAAGTTTTCCTACAAATCCCTTGATAGTTTTTCTCACGAAAGATCACCCTATTTTCCGGGTGTTTCTAGATGCTTAGATTCAAACATATGTCATGTTCCCACTGGCGACTCATTTTTCTCCTGATCTGATCGTGCTGGGCTTTGCCTGTCTCCATTACTCAGGTACCCTGCACTAGCGCGACCATCACCTGGACCCCTAGCCACATTTCTAAGCCTATGTGCATTGGGTGAGATCCCTCCTCTTCTCCTCTCTATTTTCCTTTCTTCCTATGGTTATATAATTTATTAATAATATGTTTATGTCTTGGTTGACTCTCCCTGTGTAGTTATCGCTATTATTCAATAAATAACTTCTATGGTTAACTTGGTTGCTTCTCTCACTCTGCTGACCTCATCTTTTGTGTTTTTTAGCTTCCCGATTCACTCTCAGCAGCACTTCTTTCACCTAAGCTAAAAGATCCCTGCAGCACCAATACTTGGGGTTTGCTCTCAAATAGTAACTGCCAGTACAATTGTGATGTGAGATAGGATAGTATATGCTGAATCTGGGACGCATAAGGTAAACACAGTCCGTGGATCAGGGGATTATAAGGAGGGCAGCTGAAAGTGCTGCTCATCAGCCCAGTGAGTCCAGGAACATATTAAGGATTCAGTTGACAGTGTGATTGACCCAGTCCTCTCAGACTTGCTCTGTTGACGTATGTATGTGGGTGGGTGTTCCATCCGGTTCCTGGGGCTGGAAAAACCCAAGCCCTAGGAAACCTAGGCCGGCAGGATCGCTCCATTGGGAGGAGACTTGAGAAGGAGGAGTAGGCTCCATATGAAACACAAGTACACAAGCAGTACATGAAGAAATTACTGAATCCCCTCCCCCAGAAGGAGTAACCCGAATAAAATGAATTGCATCTGACGAAGTGGGTGGCATTCACCCCGAAAGCTTATTCTCCAAAAAGTCTGTTAGTTATAGGTGCAACAGATTCTTTGCTGCTTTTACAGACCAGACTACATGGCTACCCCTTTAATACCGTATAGATGAGCACATCCAAAAGTAATGGGCAATTCTTGGTACAATGGGGATTGTCTTACCAAGTGGAGCATCAGTGCTAACGAGAAAAATTCCTCAAGTGAATGAGCTATTATCAAGAGGAGGGAAAAATCCCTTTGTAGTGGTAATTATCAGGGGTGGCCCATTTTCAAACAGTTGACAAGAAGGTGTGCAGTAACAGCAGGGGAATTAGCATGGGACATAGTTTTTAGTTGGAATCTTTTTGATTTTTGCTCTTTAGCAATTTTCTTTAAAAACCTCCTATTATTTTTGTGTCACAGGGAAAGACTTTTGCCCATTGAACAGTGTCTTTGTCCCAAATAGCTTGCTCACATCTCTTCTTATACTACCATATTATTCATTTAAGCAATGATGGAATAATATTTTTCACACTGCTCATTAGAATTTCTAACAGAAGAGGAAAAGCTAGTGAAGGCGATGTGACATGACTGGTGCTACATTCTGAGGACATAATGGAAAACCAAAATGGAAGCTATCTATTTCATATTATATGTTGTACAGTAATTCATAGATGCTAGGAGAATCAGAAATGTAGCTGCTCAAGGGTTTAAACAGAACAGAGAGGGCTGGTGAGTCTGTTCCCCCTAATAAAATATATTTCAATCCCCGAGAATACAAATCACGCACAATAAACACAAGAGACACAATCTTGGGAGCCACTGTATAGTAATGAAAAGAGAAGAGTGAATGGCATTCAGATTGGATACCCTGGAAGTGGGATTTTCCTGAATATTGATTTTGAAGGACTTCTATTTATCACAAGCTGAGCAACAGCAGCTGGCTGTGGCAGGAACAGTCTATCAGATAAATATACCAAGTTAATAACTATAGTTAGTGACATGATGAACAGTCTACACAAAAACACTAGCTTCAGAGTAACTTCAATCCTTAGCCTTCCTGGCTCAATTTCCCCATTTTCCAGAGATGGGATAAGAATACTTATTTACCCACCTTACAAGCCAGTAAGAGGATTAGTTGGTTAATGTTTATAAACCACTTTGAAGATGAAAAGCGTTATGTAAATGCTATGTATTATTACCAGAAGTAGGAAGGTCTTAACTTTATGTAAATTACATCGTGTTGTCGTGCTTTTGAAGTCCTAGACACTGCATGTAAGGATGTAATAATAGCTGAGTCGTAACAGGGTTTTTAATGTTGTACCAAAGCCAGGGCTGAATTCTTATTGATTTTAAGAAGAGGGACCATTCGACCATCTAGTCTGACCTTCCATGTGACACAAACCACAGAATGTCACCACTGTATTGAGCCCAATAACTTTTTCTGACAAAAGCAGATCTCCAATATCATAGTATCATCTTCAACCACCAGAGCTCCAGATATCATGGAATAATTAACTGTGCTCATTTAAACACGGACATTGTTAACTGAGTTGTAAATTGGGAAATATTCACTTACCTTGGGGAATTATTTTAATCATCACAAATTTTTATCAGTGCAGCTGCCAGTGCAGAGCTCATTCCAAGATTGGGGCCTATGTGTCTTGATCCTGTAATGTGAGACTCCAAACTTGATGCAGCCTTAAGAGTCCAGGCTATGAGCCCCTGCCACAGGATCAGAGCCAATAAGATTGTTTTTAACATGTACTATAATATGGGTTCTGGACTTTTATTTATTTGAATTTGAAATATTGCCATTAAAATAAAACAAATGTGTGTGAGTGATTTGAATATAGTCAGCAACTTTAGTGGAGTGAGTGATCGAGTCTCCCTGCGCTTCAATTGACCTTATCTTCGCCTTGTGTTTGCACAGCTCTACTTCCAAAAAATTACACCACATTTAAAACAAGAGATACTTTTTTATACATGCCTTCAGGGAGGCGATGGGGTCTGGAGGATAGCATGCTGGACTGTGACTTAGGTGGAGACCTGCATTTTATTCTTGGCTTTACTGCTAGTTTGCTGGGTGCTCCTGGGCAAGTCAGTGCCTCTCTCTGTACCTCAGTTGCCCCATCTGTAGAATGGGAATAATATTTACCTTCCTTTGTAAAGCACTGAAAGATCTACTGATGTGATAACAGTGAAGTATTATTATTGAACCTTTGAAAAGTTTCTCAGATATTCAGTTGCTGATGGCCTGGATCCAGGCTATGGTATTACTCACTGACATGTCTGGCTTGAAATGAGACTTTTTAGATGCTTTACAATTTGGGCTCCATGAAACTATGAAAAATGCTTTCTCTTATTTCTCGTGAGTGGGAGGAGGACAAAGGTTCACAGCAGAATATATTGAAATGAGGCAAACTGTGAAGGGTTTGTAATAACACCTAACTTGCCCGCATTTAAAATTGTTTCTTCCATTATTTAATGTTATGAAGGCAGAAAATGAGATCTATCATACAGTGTTGTATAAACTGTTTCTCTTTAATGTTGTTTCAAGTAAGGTGCTGAATGTCACAGGGACTTGCTAATGGGTATGTTGACACTGGAATTAGACACGCATAGCTGGTCTGTGCCAGCTGACTCGAGCTTGCAGTGCTCAGGCTAAGGCGCTGTTTCATTGCTGCGTAGATGTTCTGGCTCAAGCTGCAGCCCAAGCTCTGGGACCCTCCCCCCTCACAGAGACCTAGAACCCAAGCTCCAGCCTACACTATAATTAAACAGCCTTTTAGTTGAAGCCCCGTGAGCCCCAGTCAGCTGGCATGGGCCAGCCGCGGGGTTTTTAGTTGTATTGTAGACATAACCTTTAGCACTAGATACTCCATTCAGATTCAGCCCAAGTTAGTGACTAAAACTGTTAGCTTCTCTAAAATGACCTGGAGCTTTTCGTCTGAATCCTAGTGAACAGTGTTGATTGCATAGACCAAACTGGCATCTTTCTTGGCCATAACTAGTCAATGAAGTGGAACTATCATCTGAGTCAAGTCATAGGCACACTCCTAAGAGGCAACTTTGTCTAGTGGTTATAGGACAGGCCTAGAAACTGAGCCCTCTGGGTCTACCATTGATGTGCTGTGTAGCCGTGAGCAAGCAGACCTGCTCGAAGGGTTAAAGAGTCAATTGCCCAGGGGCCCGGTGATTTAAAAGGGCACGGGTGGATGGGATAGATATGTATTTTTTTAAATAAAAATTAAGATTAAAAAAAGAAAGAATTCCAGTTTCCTGCTGCTGCTGCTCTATACAGACTGCCATCCCTCACTGTGACAGTAACAGTTTTCCAGAGCACTGCTGCACCTTGCTCGTCTCGCAGAGCCTCAGCAACAGCAGCCTGGGAACCAAGGAGCTTGCTGCCTCTTCTGGCTGCTCGGAAGCTGCTGTGCCTGCCATGTTGGCTTTCTGGCTGTTGGGCAGAAGACAGGGAGACTTTAAATAAGAACAAACTCCCTCTGTGCTACCAGATTTCCTCCCCCAGAGCTGCACCTCCTCGCCTAACACAAGCCAGCAAGTTCGGCCAGCCAATCAAGCCATACTAAATTTGCCAAGACGCAGCCGATGCTAGCCCCCGCTTTGCTGCTGATAGCACTGGTTGACGAGCCACTATCATGAGCACAGATTGAGAGACCACCTCCACTGCTCAGCCAGGGAACGAGGTGTAGGTTTCCCCTTTGCCTTCATGTCTGACCACCTCCTCAGAAATCTGGTAGATGTGGTGCACCAGGCCTGCCATCTCCTCATTGCTCTGGGTGTTGATGTCGCATAGCAGCAGCAGAGCAAATATTGTATTGTATATTTTATCTTTGTTGGTCATATTGAGTTACGTTGTGTATATCGGTTTTTTTCCTTGTCTTTAGATTACACATGAATCATGATTAGGTGTTTAATTAGCCTACTTGATACTTTAGGTGTTTTTTTACTTTGTGCTTCTTCAAATGTTTTATATATTAATTAATTTCATTCCCTAATGTATTTATTTAATTTAAATATATAATTCAAAATAACAAATTCTACATTTTATATTTAGGCTAACCATTTGTTTAATACTGACGCTGTAACTGGAAGAAAAAAGTTAACTGAATCAAGTAATGCCACAACTTATGCATAGTGGATTCTAGGTGTTATAAATAGGATAAAGTAGTGTCATAAACCTCAGCCATTCCTTTCTAGGAGGGCCATTGACTTTGCTGTCCTGGGGCCCAGAATTGCTGTTGGCAGCTCTGGTCACAGGCAACCAGATTTTCAAAAGTGGTCACTGATTTGAGGCTATCTCCATTTTTTGTGGTGGTCTCCGGATTAATGCAAGGAGTGCTTATGTTAAACAAAATTAACATATTTCTTTAATTGTAATTTTTGCATCCATTTAACATCACACAAACCAATGTGTACTCCTAGCCAGAGCAGGCAACTCTCCGACCTGATCAGCAGGGAGCTCTGCATTGCGCTGGGAAGGTTGGGACCCTTTGACCCAGAGTCATTATGATTTATATGAAAGACAACTGATTGTCATTGGGTCTGGGAAAGAGATGACAAATGTCTCTGTAGCCTGGTGGTTATGGGTCTCAATCAAGATGTGGGAAAGCCAACGTCAAGTCTCTGCTCCTGTCAAGGTTCCTTCCCCACTCTGAACTTTAGGGTACAGATGTGGGGACCTGCATGGACACTTCTAAGCTTATTACTAGCTTAGATCTGGTATCGTTGCCACCACCCCCAAGGACCCCCTTTTCCCTGGGTAGTCTTGAGGGATTTCACCAATTCCCTGGTGAACACAGATCCAAACCCCTTGGATCTTAAAACAAGGAGAAATTAACCATCCCCCTTCCTTTCCCCCCACCAATCCCTGGTGAGTCCAGATCCAATCCCTTTGGATCTAAAAAACAAGGAAAAAATCAATCAGGTATTAAGAAGGACAAAGCGGCCTTTTTAATTAAGAAAAAGAAAGGTAAAAAGAACCCCTCTGGGAGAGATTTAGCATACCAGCTACTCTCACAGACAACAAGATCCAAACACAGAGGATTTCCCCTGGGCACAAATTTGAGTTATGACAAGCAAACAAAAAATAACCACAAATACACCAATTTGAATTCTACCATCAATTGCATAAGACAATGGCACAAAGAAATAGAACATAAACCCATTATTCCTACTTTCTAAAAAACTTACTATAATGAACTGCTGATCAGGGCAGGCCGGCTTCAGAGTCGATTGGACGATCTGGGGAATCAATGAGGGCCGCACGCCTAAAGAGCCCCACCCTAGGCACCTTATTAATTTGTTGTTTTTTGTACTAAACCCAGTCCCGGCGGTCTCGCGGCTGCTTGCTCCGGAGGTCTTTATCATGGGCCAGCTCCTTTGAGCAAAGCGCCGGCGGGAAGCGGCGCGCCCCAGCTCTCACCAGATAGAGCTCGACAATCCGGGTGTGGGCTTGCTGCGCTCCGCCCGGGCATCCACTGGAAGCAGCGTCGCAGGGACTTGTGCCGCTCTCCGGACGGGCCCAGCTGGGAGAGTGGGAGGCGGCAGGGGCTTTGCCGCTCTCCGCCGGGGCTCCAGTGGGGAGCGGGACGGCGGGTTGCACTGTCATCAGACGGCCCGAGGTTAGCCGGGAGAGCGGGGAGCGGGGGTTTGCCGCCTCATGGTTGAGTGCGGTACGGGACCCGGCATGCTCCAGCTGGAGCGAGTCAAGCCCGCTTCCACGTTGGGCTTCTGGCTTTAAATAGCTTCAGGAGCTTGGGGCAGGTAAGGGGCCCGGGGCTAATTAAAGGCGGGGGGCTCAGCTGTCCTCTGCACCGAGACTCTTTAATAGTTGCGGAGCCCCGCTCCCATGCTTCCCAGCACTCTGCGTGCTATTTAAAGAGTCTGGGGTGGGATAGAGAGGGGGTTTGGGGTCGGTATAAAGGGCCGGGTTCAGCTGCGTTGCGGCCGCCCTGACGCCAAGCAGTCAGCCGCTCGTGAGCCGCCTGCAGCCTCGTGCCCAAGCCAGCCTTGCCAACCGTCGCTGTCTCGCAGCAACTGCAACATCACCTTGCAGCCGGCCAAGCCAGCCAGTCCGCACACAAAGAACTGCGGCGCAGAGCTGCACCTAACTGCCGCAGGCCGCTACCCTGCCTGTTCAGTCACCCTGTGCCCCCACTGCCTGAAGCAGCGTCACACTCTCTGTTCCGCTGCAACACCTGCTACATGCGCCCTGTGGCCACTGCGAAGCCAGCCGATCCCACATCCCCTGTTCCAACAGCCCGACACCCTTGCCTGCCTGCACAGACCTTACTCCGTCATCCCCTGCTCTGCTCAGCCAGTCCTGATCCCTGTTGCCCTGCAGTTTCCAGGGCAGTAACCCTGCACACCTGCTTCAATGAGGGGGGCAGGGAGCAGCTGGGACCAACACATGTGCACACCCCCAGGGAGTGGCGGGGACCCACACATGTGACATGGCGGTCATCAATAGCCAATCAACAGCATATATGATGCAATATATATAATATATAATTTTATTATTTATATAGTTATGGAAAGTAAATAATACATGAAAGAAATGAAAGGCTTTTTTTTCCACTTTTTTTTTAAGTCATCCCTGCCAGAGCAACGCTGAAAATGTTCGAATTGGGCCCCGCACTTCCTAAAGCCAGCCCTGCTGATCAGAGGCTGGTTCCTTGATCTTTTTCACTCCAGCTGAAACTGAAAAACTCAACAAAGGAAAAACTTCCCTCCTTCCTTTTGAAACATCTTGTTCCCCCATTGGTTCCTCTGGTCAGGTGTTAGCTAGGCTAAGTGAACTTTTTAACCCTTTACAGGTAAAAGAGGCATTAACCAGCTGCAGGAAGGAAGAGTTTGGAGGAGGCAGCAGGAAGTTAGTCTGTGTTCATGTGGCTTGAATGCTAGCTGCAGTTGCAGCATCTATGTGAATCCTCCACTTAGTTTTACAGGCCTGGAGTCTTCTCATGTTGCTACCCAGAATATTTTACATGAAACAGGTTACACCTGCATCCTGTGTAGTCAATTACATATGGGAAAAATCACAGTGGGTATAAAACAGCATCACTCTGATGCAGTTTTGCACCCAGTTGGAATGGCCTTGGCACAGCTGTAGCCAGTAAGAATTTAGTTATTGACTTTTCTGGGAAGCAGCATCAGAACCCAAGCAATGGACAATCAGGCCCTTTGTTTTTGTAACAGATTTTTCTTCCCCTTTGCTTTGCGCATTTAGTGCACTAAACTGAAAATAACTACTGCAGTGAAGTAGATTCAGTAAATCAAAAGCACCACATCTGTCAACTGTAAATAAAACACTGAACATGGTCTAGTTTACATTATTATTATTATTTTTCTGCCAGAAAAAAAGTTCAAAACTCATCAAGAGAATCATTATGATAATGTACATTTCAGACCAAATTAGCATTTAGAATGCTCTGGTGGAGTGTCTCTTCTTGCTCATTCTTTGCCATTTAAAAAGTGTAAGTCAGTCATACTTAGAAATATTCCATTGATAAAATAGCAGCATAAACAGACAGTAAATTATACAGTTAGATCACAGCATACACAAATGAATCCTTTCACAAGAAAATATTCCCTCAAAGAGAGATCTCTAATGAGTATCATTCTCTTTCTTTACCTGCACTGAGCCCTACATGATATAGGACCGGGCGGCACCAGATTACATTCCTTTTATAGAACCTTACAGGAATACAAATACTCATCACAATGTGAGAGGACTAGGAAGTGCAGGTGGATGTAATGAGGATTTTGCCACCAGATTCTTGTCCAGGACTTTGGAACAACCAAAAGGAAAAAGTGTCCCCAGAGAATCCATTTCCTGGTTTGCTCAGTGCATGTAGGGACAGGATTTTGTGAATGTAGTCACTGCTCTCAAGCCCTCATCCAGCAAAGCACTTCTTCACATGCTACAGTAATACAAATAAATAATAATAATAACACATATACTTAACTTTAAGCACGTGATTAGTTGAATTCAAATAAATAATTCCTGCATTGAACCTAATAACCTGTTGAAGTCAATGTGACTACTCACTACAAGTAAGTACATGCGTAAGAGCTTTGCTTGATCAAAGTCTCAGTTGCATAACTACATACGCCACAGCTATAATAGTAGGATATAGCATCAGTTGTGACAAAGAAATGCACCTTATATTGGACATCTACTACAGCCAGCTGGTGTATTGCTGTATATAAAGTTTCCCTTCTATCTGGCCTGCAGGCCTCATTGAAGTGATTTAGCTTTCAACACCCATCATGAATGGTCTAGTTATACCTAATCCAGCCTTGGCATGGGGGATGGATTAGGTGACCTCTTGAGGTCACATCCAGTGCTACCTTTCTCTCATTCTATGATTTCACATAGTGCCGGTCATTTGCAGAACAGGCCTTTTAAAATCAAGGCTGGATGTCCTTCTGAAAGCTATGCCTTAGTTCATCCATAAGTCTGTCTATTTCTGTGAATGTACAGCTCTGTTACAGAACTCTACAGCAGGGAGGAAGGGAATGCCCATGGTTTTGGATCACAAAAATACCAGCAAGTTCAGAACCATAGAGATTTGGAAGACTTGGTATTACTCTGGTCCCTGGTGTTTCTGTGATGATGATCTCCAGGGGTGCATCTGTCCCTACCTTGGTGAGAGCAGGAAGTGTTGTCTCCGTGGCATCATTCCCCACATTCCTAGAAGCCCATCACTGCCCTTCTCCTAAGGCTTCATGCTATAGGGACGCCACAGTGTTCGGGTAGCGACAAGCCACGGTCGATGTAGCTCTATTCCTTGGATCTGGGAGAGAGTACATCTTACAGCTGCCTTAACTCCCTCTGGGTCCCCTCCCTGGTTCCAGCAGAGTCTCCAAATTGCAGCTATGCAACTGCAAGTGGACTGGCCAATATCTCGAGTTATCCTGGCAAAGGGGAAGCTTGGAGGGCAGTCAGAGGCAAGTGAGACAGATGAAGAGACAGCTCCTCCCTCTCCAGATGTTGGGCATCCTGGATGTGCAGAGGCAGATGGCCTTGCACTCTGCAAACTTTCCACACCCCTATGCTGCTCCCTCACTCGCTCAGCTTGAGGAGATGCTTCCTAGGAAATGTCATGGAGTTTTGCTGCTTCTCTGGCACCCTTCTGTAGGTCTTGCTGTGGGATCCTTTAGCCGAAAGGGATGCTGGAAACTGACATGCTGCTTAATGACATCCAAATAGGCATTGATTATATATATAAATGACTAACTAAACTTCAGGGCAATTACCCACACCATGTTGACCTGAAATGTGAATTAGAGGTCTTTAACCCTTCCTCAGGGGATTATGGAAGTCAATTAACTGCTACTGTAATGCTGGCAAATATTTTCTTTGTTGAAGTGATGAAAGCAAGAAGGATCCTTAAGCTGGATATTTACCAGATTAATGGAGTATGTCTTCATTAAGGCAATTTGTCAAATGTCAACTCTAGAACACATGATCAAGCCAATTACCCTCCGCCTGGTGTAAGTCAGTCTTTTACCTATTTATCCTTAGGCTTGGCAGAATTTGATTTTTATATTCCTATAATTTTGACAGATATCAATGTTTATTTTTAAGCATTTTTTCCTGATTTTTATCAATTTTAATCTTTACAATTGCAAGAAATTATTGGAGGAGGTCAGACAATGGGGGAAGGGCCACAAAATAAATATGTCATTTGAATAGATGTTGAGAGCCAACAAGTTATAAAGCTTTAACCATTAAAGCAGAACTGGTCAATTTCACCTCAAACTATACAAAGTAAATAGCCTTAAATTATACTCAAATTTCTCAAGAAACCATTTTCTTACCTTGCCTTTATGTACATTTTGATCATTAATAGAAATATTTTTGTCAGTTTGTGTATGTGCAATGAAATCGATATTTACTGACATTTACTGGTAAAAAAACTAATTCTGTTCAAGCCATCTTACCCTTGTGGAGAATGGCAGTTATAGGACCTATTAGAAGGTCCTATAAAATAAAAAATATCGTGCAAACAGTTGCTGTGCAGACCTCCACTTCCCTTGCTAAAATATATCGACCTGTAATACTGCGTGTTTCCTATATTGTGTGCTGGGCAATAACATGAAAAGACTCTAGCCTTGTAAAACTCAATGGGCTCTTCACGAGAGCTATTTACAGAGATGTTGCAACTGCAGCTAAGCATTCAACCCATGCGCACACATATTAACTTCCTCATGCCTCCTGCAAACTCTCTCTGGCAACCTGTGCTCCTCCCTCCATGCAGGTTGCTTGGCATACCTCCACTGTCCTAGCTCTGGAATTTTCCATACCAGAGACTGCCAATTGTGTCAGATTTTGTAGTAAACTGCTGGTGATTGGACATTAGGAAAAACTTTCTAACTGTTAGGATGGTTAAGTACTGGAATAAATTGCGTAGAGAGGTTGTGGAATCTCCATCATTGGAGATTATCTAATCTTCTCTTTAAAAAAACACCTGTCAGGGATGGTCTAGATAACACTTAGTCCTGCCATGAGTGCAGGGGCCTGGATTAGATGACCTCTTGAGGTCCCTTCTGGTCCCATGATTCTATGATATCCTGAACTCATTTTCCTCTGAAACAAAACAGGATTTGAATTGAAGTCTTTAGTGATATTTTATCTAGTCCAGATAGGATCTGAATCTAAATCAGCCACACACACTCTGGGGATCCAAATGGCAATTTGTTTTTGCTTGTTTTTATTTTTAAATTAGGACTGTCAATTTTGAGCCATACAGTAAAACTTCAATTTTTAAGAACACCAATTTTAAAAGTGTCCAGTTACGCAAACCAATTTTCCCCAAGAGAAAAAAAAGTAAAATCACATAACAAAAGTGATATCATTGAAGAACAAGTAGACATTGCTTCACATTCTAGTGCTTTCAATGAACAGGAAATCACTTTGTAGTGGTTAAAACTACTGCAATTTGAAATGTTCAATTTTATGAACTTTATCTTACTGTAAAATGTTAATTTAGGGTCCTAAATAAGTGGCCTGATTTTCAAAAGCACTTGAAGACCCTATTAAAGTCTACAGGAGCTTCTGAGTTCTTGGGAGCTCTGAAAATTAGCCCTCTAAGAACCACATTCCCTTCTTTCAGTAGTATCTATAGGAGGGAACAAATCATGTATAAACCTGGCAATAACTCACAGTCTATTTAATGAGCAGGAAAGATTTGACGTCTTGCATTGAGGAAAGGTTTATCAGAAAAGCCAACCTAAGAATAACTAACAAATAGATAAAGAAACAGAGTAGGGATCTAATTCTGCTTTCACTTTCATTGGGATAAACCAGGAGTAACTCCATTGAGGCCAATGGCTAACAACTCTGAAAGTCAGGCCTCTCTTGTTTAGTTGCCTTTCTTGTTTTGAACAATCAACTTTTGAGCAAAGTTTTGAGAACGTTGGATTACATCTCTTAGAGACCAACACTGTCTGACTCATGACTGAAGCATTAAATCTTAGTGCTGATCAAATGGTCTTTGCCCTGAGTGCTTCATCCAAGGTTTAGCCTGGCAAAGTATTGCTGCTTTTGCTTTTTTCCTTCAAAAGTCTTTTGGTCTGCTGCCCGTAATCTGTCTGTTTCATAGATGTCTACAGTGAGCAGTACTCTTCTTCCTGCACTTTAGATACAGCCTTTCTTTCAATGTATATTGGCTTTTCCAGCTCCATTTATTGTACTTTCTATCCAATGTTCTAAAATGAGGTACTTGCTCCATCCACCTCGGGAGCCCAATCTAACCATTTAAACTCTAAATTTGATTTGCCAGAATCTCCATTGCCTTATATTTAATTTTCCTTACTAATGGCTGGATAGATGACTTACTCATGCAGTACTGGAGCTTTCCAGCTCTTTTTAGGTCCTGGCAGTGTCAAAATGGATCTCCAGGTTTATCTCCTGTGAAACCTGGTTGTTTGTGGTTTCCTTGGTGGGCATGTTAGCTGGGGAAGGGGAATTCTCGGTGTCTTTGTTGGTCATTCTGTTATATAAGTAACTCTGCACTGCATGACTTACAGAGCATGGCCCAGCTCATGGAGCACTGGACCAGGAGTGAGAGACTTGGTTTCTGGTCCTCTGTCTGCCACTATGGGTATGTCCACACTGCAGCTGGGAGTATGCCTCCCAAGCCAGGTAGACCGACCACATTAGTTCTGCTTGAGCTTGGGCTGTGGGTCTGCTTAATTGCAGGGTAAACCTTCAGGTTTGGGCTGCAGCATGAGCTCTTGGACCCTCACACCTCGCAGGGTCATAGAGCCCAGGCTCCAGACTGATCCTGAACAGCTACACCACAATTAAACATCCCTTTAGCCCAAGCCCCACAAGCCCGAGTCAGCTGGCACAGGCCACCTGTGGGTTTTTAATTGCAGTGTAGACATACTCTACATATTGTGACAGAATATACCCCAGTGTTCACACCTACACACTATTGTAATAACTTTAAACAAGGCATGTCTTGTAAGATATCATTTGAAAACTCATAATTTGCTGCTCGGTATCATCCTGATAAAATATGTGTGGCAACATTGAATGTAAAGTTATAAGATTTCCCTCTATGATTTTATTAACACATGTTCCAAACCCCACAGCCATGCCCAAAGATAAGTTAGCAAACAGGCCTGTCCTAAACAAAGAAATCTGTGCTTTACTTAATTTGCATTTAAGCAGTAAACAAAGTTATCAAGCAGGCTCCGTGGGTGGCTCTTATCATGTCCTGGCTCCGGCTTCCAGCCTAGCCAGGGGACAGGGTCTCAGGGGGGAAGAGGAGCAGCAGGGATGGGGCCTAAGGGGAAGAGGAGGACCAGGGGTAAGCTCAGGGGCAGAAGTGGGACTGCAGAAGGGACGGGGCTCCTGCATGTTTCCCACTTTTGCCTTGAAAAGGTGGTCACCCTTAGTGTCTGAACAACTGTTTGACATAATAGACTGGCATGTTGTTCCCTTTAAGAAATAACAGACTTAAAATATTTTGTACTGTTGAAGAGACGGTGGGGAAATCTGGGAATGGGGTGTGTTGGGGTCACTCTGCAGTATAACCCAGGCTGGTGAGAGCCAGAGTGTAACCCAAGCGTGACTACAGGCTGCAGTTACACACAGACACTCAGGGTGGGGCTTGCATGCTGGAAGGCTGTTTGCGAATGGCCCAGGTGGCAGCTAATTCAGCAAGGCGTTGTAGGGTACCCAAGGTTGCAGGGCAGGGCAGGTTGACAGCTGCTGATTAGTCTGGATTGTGTCCTGGTGTGTCACACACATACAGAGAGTGTTCACAAAGGGACACTACCCAGTTCCTATGTACTACACCTTTCCTCAGGGAAACCAGAACGGTATCTCACCAAATGGACAGTGTGTTGATAAAGCTTTCCCTTCCCTAGGAAGCCTCTTATTATGGTTGCCATCCCCAGGCTAGGAACCCAGCTCCCTCTGAGCCTCTAGGGATGTTGTTGTTTGTTTATTTGTGTTGCCTATGAGTTCTAATCATGGACATGGTCCCCGTTGTGCTAGGTGCTGTATAAACACAGAACAAAAAGTCTGTCTTTGCCCCCAAGAAACTTACAATCTCAGTATCCAACAAGAGACAGACAAATACAAACAAACGGAGCACAAGGAAGCATTGAAAGACTATTGGTCAGCATGATGGGGGGTGGTCTAAGCACACCTACCATCTAACCATTGGCAAGTTTTTTGTAAGCATGATGGAAAAGGAGAGTTTGAAGGAGGCTAGTGAAGTAGTTTTGCAGATGTCTACAGGGAGCAACTCCCCAAGGGGGAGGGGCAGCATGGGAAAAAGGATGAAGGTGCTTGTTTGAAAATGTAACAATCATGAGCCGAATGGAGGTGGGAGTCGACATATTTATAGTATATGAGAGATGATAGGCGGGGTGGGCTAGGTCATGAGGGGCCTTGAAAGTGAAGACAAGTAGATTATATGTCATGCGACAGAGAATGGTGAGCCAGTAGAGGGGTGACATGGGCAAAGTGATGGGCTAGGGAAATGAGCTTTGCAGAAGTATTCTGAATGGGTCTGAGAATTCTCATCGACTTTAAGGTCAAAAGGGAACATCATGATCATCTAGTCTGACCTCCTGCACATTGCAGGCCACAAAACCTCACCACCCACTCCTGTAATAGACCCCTAATCCTTTGGCTGAGTTACTGAAGTCCTCAAATCATAGCTTAAAGACCTCAAGTTACAGAGAATCCACCATTCACGCTAGTTTAAACCTGCAAGTGACCCATGCTACAGAGGAAGGCCAAAAAAAACCCAGGGTCTCTGTCAACCTGACCCAGGGGGAAATTCCTTCTCAACCCCAAATATGGCAATCAGTTAGACCCTGAGCATGTGGGCAAGACCCACCAGCCAGAAACCTGGGAAAGATTTCTCTGTAGTAACTCAGCGTCTTCCCTAGCTAGTGTCCCATAATAGGTCATTAGAGGAATTTGCTGTTAGCAGTCACAGATCGACTACATGCCATTGGAGGCAGTCTCATCAGATCATCTCTTCCATAAACTTACCAAGCTCAGTCTTGAAGCCAGTTAGGTTTTTGCCTATTGGAAGGCTGTTCCAGAACTTCACTCCTCTAGCGGTTGGAAACTTTCACCTAATTTCAAGCCTAAACTTGTTGATAGACAGTTTATATCCATTTGTTCTTGCATCCATATTGATGCTTAACTTAAATAATTTCTGTCTTTCCTCACCAGCACATACCCTTCAATACCTGTACTCCAGTCACAACTACTATTCCACCATGTTTCTGTTATCCCTATCATATCTGGTTTCACTTCCTGTACCATTAGTTCTAGTTCCTCCATTTTTTTACTTAGACTCTTTGCATTGGTGTACAAACATCTTAGTTGTTGCTACTTGGCTTTGCCCACATTCCTCGCCTAGTTGGGTACAGACATTCTACTGCCAGTATTGCCTTTCTGGCTGGTATCAGACCTATCCTTCCTCTGAATGTCCATTTTCCTACCCACTGCTGTTCCCTTCTTCATTCCTCATCCTCTCTTACTTGATTTTCCTTGATCACAGCAGCTCCCTTTGAAGTCTGCCTCCTCCTTTGTATCCTACTCCTTCTTGATTAACTACAGAGGCTCTTCCTATAGGCTTAGCACTGGCAGGTGCTGCAGGGTAAAACATATGTAAATTTCTGTCTTCAGGACAGAGCCTTAATTACTTCCTGCTCTGGTCCAGTGTGGGTTCTGACTATGCCATCGCACACCTACTGACTCCAGGAGGAATTTTGCTGCATTAAAGTCTGCCTGATTTTGCCCTTAGTACTGAATTGTAATGTTGGATTTGGAAATCATAAGGCACAGTAGCTGCAAACATCTGGAGCCTTTCAGTTTTAATGGCACGTCTCTAATAGCAAAACTCAAGAACAGCCTCATCAAACATTATGACTGCTGGGCTAGTTAGAATGTGATATCACAGCTTGTCCTCAACAGCTGATGACCATCTTCTACCTGATGAATTCTCTGAGCCAAATTGTGCCATTGGATGCATGGATAAGTCTGTCATAGAAGCCAATGGAAGTCTGAAACAATCACCAAAGGACAGAAAGTAGCCCTTAGGAAGAACATTGTGAACAGAATTACTTTCTCACTATTTTATGCTTTTAATTAAAAAGGAATGAGAATGTGATGGAAAAATTCTGATAGTAAACAGATGCCTTAAGCTGAGTAATTGCTGTAATTCCAAAAGTAACATATTGTAATGAGGCGGCCTGGTTCCCAGGCACCCCGAAGGACCAAGAGCCCAGCTGGAGGCTGGACTGGGCAAAGCTACGGAGCTCTGGGCTCGCCCCACAAAGGGTCAAACACCGACCCGGAAGTACAAAGGTGGGCCCTCCGAGCTCAGTAAGGCCCCAGCCGTCACCCAGGCCGGACGTCCACAACCGAGTTCCCGCTGGGGAGGCTGCAGAATGCAGCGGCCAACCCGGCCTCCCCCTCACTCACTACCCGGAGGAGGACTGGCCAAGCCTGCCTGGCTCCCGCTACCTGGAGGAGGAGCCGAGCCAGACGGGGGCCATCGACCTGGAGGACTCGCTGAGCCCACCCGTGGACACTTACCCGGAGGAGCCGATGGTGATTGACCCCTCTGCCAATACCATGACGACTCAGGTACTTGAGGATGGGGAGAGTGGAAGTAGCCCGGGGGCAGCCAACCCCAGTCTGGCTGCAGCACTGCCAGAGCCAACATCAATGTGTTGCGACCAGGATCCCCACTGACCCAGCAGCAAACTGCCTGCCTCTGTTAGGGCCCCGGGCTGGGACGCAGTGGAGTGGGAGGGCCTGCGCCCCCCCCCACCCTTCCAGGGGTGGCAGACTCCCCCTCTCCCTGGCCTGAGGAGGCCTTTAAACCTACGTGAACTGCTGCTCAGCCCTGCCTGAGGGTCTGAGCCCTGTACCTGTGTTTTTTGCCCCGCCCTGAGCCAGGGCCTGGGCTTTATAGACTTACAGACTTGAATTGCTTGCTGTGTAGTGAGGCAGCCTGGTTCCCAGGCACCCCGGAGGGTGAAGAGCGACCCATCGCCCGACAGGGGAACCCTTTCACATATATAATGGAAGATTTAATATTTTCCTGCAATCCTTAGATCCCTAATTAGCCATTATTATTAATTCTTTCCATAGCATCAAAAGCATGACCAGTGCTTTAAAAATACCATTTCTAACTATGAAACATTTAGTACCTAACATGTCTGGAACAGAAGTAATATGCTGAGCATAATCTTTGAGTTATGGTCAACCCACTAAGGTCAACACAGTGCAAGTGTAGCCACTGTGTGACCTGTGTCAACCCTAACAGTCCTCCATAAGCTGTACCATAATGCTTCATTCCCTGCAAAAGTGACCAATCTGGGCACAACTATAAACTTCACTGTCCAGTGGTCATGAAGACTGTAGTACTTGAGTAGAGCAGGAATTTGAACCTACCTCTTCTGAGTACTATATGAGCACCCTAGCCACTGAACCATACTTCTTCTCTAATTGTTCCTCTACCTAAAATTTATTTGCATGATTTGCAAAAGGGACCCATTCTCTGCAAATCCTCTGAGCATCCCATAACTCACACAACAGGAACTCTATGTTAAGAGCTACACACACTGACCTGGTGTAATAGCAACTTTATTGAACCTACAAACTTACGAACAATTAAACACATTAATATTCTTCTATGTCATTAGATGATGACCTTTAATTATACCAGCATAGAGCACTACAGACAAATAGAGAAATTACTTTCTAAATGAAAGTAAAGGTTGGGATCCCAAAGGCTGATTCTCAAAGCATAGGTTTCTCAAACATATGGTATGTGATACCAAGTTTATCTTACAGTGAAGGAAATCTTGCATGCAGAACACCTGTGTGCCAATGTCTATGAAAAAAGTGACATGGTGATACATGGTTGTAATATCTGCAAGTGAATTAAAGAAATGACAAATAATTAAATGCATTTGGGTCAAGTCCTTGTGTCCTAGTGGGCTAGGGAAGCAGAGAAAAAGACTTCTCCTTCCGACCTTCCCCATGACAAATTGTAGAATGGGAGTGTAGGGGAGCAGCTACCGTACTCTGGCATGGAAGGGGTTAGAGCAAGCCAGAGAGGCTGCACAGAGCCCCAGCCAATCCTAGAAGGGCTTATTAGGAGCCAATCAAGTGGAGGCTTGAAGGCAGCCAATCAGGGGCAGGCTGGGGCCTATAAGAAGGCTTTGGGGCAGAGAGGAGCTGAATCTCTTCTGGAGGACAAAGGGAGAAGAAATGGCCCTTAGAGAAGCACCTAAGACAGAGCAGGATCAGCAGAGGCTGGGGGAGCTTTACGCTGATGACTGCCAGAGGACATTGTTCAGAAGTGGATGCCACAGTCCGGGAGTGACATGGATCTGATTGTGAGGATGGTGGAGACTGAGAGAGTAATGATGAGAGAGAGACACCACTAGCGAAAGCGCACTGCTGAAAGAGCTAATTCCCAAACCAACCAACAGGAGGCTCCACGGTGGTGAGTCTGTGCCCTATTACAGGTAGCAGAGTCTCCCAGAAGTCATAACTCAACCCTCAGGACTGCAGTAGTCCCCTTGACTCTATGATGGAGAAGCAGACAACATATCCACAAATCCTGCCCCTTCGCTCCATCTTACCCTTACCTCCCAACATCTCATGCAAGCTGGAGTTAGGAGCAGGGTACCGAGTACAATATCACTGCATGGAGGGGATGTAGACTCCTTGTTTGGGGTTAGAGAATCCCATCCCCTTATTCAATGAAACCACTCCAGATCTGCTGCATCTAGGTACTTCTGTGGGCATAGAATGGGTGTGGGAATTAACTCTCAAAATGCTAGAATAGTGTCATTTACAGTTATGCATCATCTTTTAAGGAACAGTTCTCTGGTGATACACAAATACCTGCTGCAACTCCTTCCGCCTTCAGACAGTTGAATGCTGTGGGGGTTTGTTTCGTCAGTGCTGAAATCTGTATGTTTGAGACCTTCAGTGAAATACATACTTTGGGGAAATGAACAGCTGATTTACACTCCCAGTAATGTCATTTGCTTTACTGGTAGGCTATTCTTTTTAAAAGCCACAGAGGATGAGATACTGTCAGGGAAAATAAATGACTTAGGTTAGATGTATTGTGTCATTATAAAGTTTATCTGCAATCTTTCATGTCTTCCCTTGTGCTTTCCTATAATGATATCCTCTCAAGGTCAGAGAACCAAGCACCCTGGAGAAGCGTGGATGGAAAAATGGAGCAGTGTGTTTTGAGACAAAGAAATGTTCATCTACAAAAAGCATTTCAGCTTGGCCTGGATTGTGTTTGCTTTTTAATATCTTCTTCTGCTGCTTTATTTTCACAACTGACTGCATCCACTATACTTGGTTGCAGCTTATTAATATTGTGGCCTTCCTCTCACATCCTCCAGTGCAACTTCATTGACTTTAATGGAGTTACTCCTGGTTTACACCAGCATGAGTGGAATCAGAATCAGTCCCTATGTGAGAAGTTTCAGGGGGACTAGTTGCTTCCCAGGGAATGCCTAAAAAATGAAGTTTCACACCCTAAGACAGAATTGAACCCCATGTTGAGGAGTTTTTCTATTGATTTGGTGCTTACATGGTCTTATCTTGTTTTCTTCTTAGAAATGCTAGCTCCCAAGGAAAAGACCTTGCTGACCGCCATTTTGATTTTCTTTTTTCTGTTAAGTCATTCCACCAGTTTACTCAGTGGAATGGAAAGGAGCTGAAGGGGGATTTTCAGTTAATCTTCATTACTTTCAGTGTTACAGTTGCTGAGAAGAGAGCTGGGGGAAATTTCGTTCAAATAGTAAATTCTGAAAAAAAAAATGCCATTTCAGGGTGACTGAAACTATTTGTGAATTTGGCAAACAGTTTCAGACAAATAAAAATGAGGAATTTGTTGTTTTTAAGTCAAAACTTTTTGACATTTTCTAGATGATGTGTTTTCACATTTAGTTTCAAAAAAGTTTCAAATTGACCTGAACTAGAAGTTTTCATTTCGTTTTTGTTTTTGACCTGAATGGAAAAATCAGTTCTAGTTGTGAGTAACATGGTTCCATTTTCGATTCATGTAAAGCACTCACTATATCCATGATCCTTCAGACTTTGCCTTTGTCTTCAAGGGGAGCAGGATCAGAATTCAGTATCATCATCAATCTATGCCACTGATTGCTATTCCACTGTGGTTTTGTGTCCCAGTACTAGTTTTGGTTCTCAGTTTTTCCAGCCCTCTCTTGATGTAGGGGATGGTTGAACTGAGCTCTGATATAACAGCTAGAGTCTCTGTAATGACCAGGGAGAAATGTGTATGAGTGACATGAAGTGCTCTTCTTATCTCACCCAGGAGCTGAGCACATTGCTCTGATTCTCCACTGCCCTGCACTTGTGGGTCACTTCCGCCTGTCCAAAGCAGGTGTAAAATGCTGCGAAATCAGAATTCTCTGCTCAGACAAGTGGTGATGTTTTGACCCACATTTCACAGATGTAAATGGCTACATACTAGGCAGTGGCCCTCTAACTCTAATATGCTTCCAGTCCCTGAGTGAAGGACCAGTTCATCAGAGCTTGAGTCCTGATCGCTGCATGGCAGAAGATTGTGCTGCTATTTGGCTCAGCCAGACTGCCTCCTAAGGCCTGGTCTACACTACACGTTTAAACTGAATTTAGCAGCGTTAAACCAATTTAACCCTGCACCTGTCCACACAACGAGGCCCTTAATATCGATATAAAGGGCTCTTTAAACCGATTTCTGTACTGCTCCCTGACGAGGGGAGTAGCGCTGAAATCGATATTGCCATATCAGATTAGGGTTAGTGTGGCCACAAATCGACGGTATTGGCCTCCGGGCGATATCCCACAGTGCACCATTGTGACCGCTCTGGAAAGCAATCTGACCTCAGATGCACTGGCCAGGTAGACAGGAAAAGCCCCGCGAACTTTTGAAATTTCATTTTGTTTGCCGCAGACGTGGAGCTCAGTGATCAGTCACGGATGGCGATGCAGTCCCAAATCCAAAAAGAGCTCCACCAGGGACATGGACCATAGCAGGAGATACTGGATCTGATCACTGATGGGGAGACAAATCTGTTCTATAGAGCTGATGTCACAGAAGATGATGACAAAGATTCTGAAAAATCTCCAGCTACGATAGACAGCTAGGCCACAGCAGGGACTCAGCAAAGTGGCTGTCATGACAAGCGTAATGGACAGCTAAGAAGAAATCGGAGCGCTCATGGAGGGAGGCGAGGGAGGGAGGTAGGGCTCGAGAACTCCAGCTATCCCAACAGTCCCGCAGTCTCTGAAAAGCATTTGCATTCTTGGCTGATCTCCCAATGCCTGAGGGTCAAACATTGTCGGGGTGGTTCAGGGTATATCTCATCAATTTACCCCCCCATGAAAGAAACAGGGGAAAAAATAGTTCTTGCCATTTTCATATGTCACCGTATGTCTACTGCATGCTGCTTGGTAGATGCGGTGCTGCGTCGCTGAACAGCACAATCCCCTTCCCTTCCCTGTTCCTGATGGCAGATGGTACAAAATGGTGAAAACTCTCAATCAGCGGTTGCCACGACATGAGCTGCTACTGTAGATGCTTTTATCCTGGCTGGCGTCCCTGCAGGAATGTCTCGTCGTTGTGATGGTGAAGTCAGCCAGGGGGCACATGGTAAAAATGGGAATGACTCCCTTGTCATCTGGCAGACGGTGCAAATGCTGGGTAACTCATCCTCATCCAACCTAACAGCCTGAAGCCTGAAGCTCCATCAGCACCCCCCCCTTTCATGTCTAACGAAAAGAATTCTGTACTCCCTGGCACTATCATAGCAGGCGAGGAGGCTGGCGCTCCTCTCCCTCACCCTATTATGTCTGCCTGGACCAATATCATGAAGCAGCTGGAGGCTGCGTCCCCTCGATTTTTATTCACTAAAAACTCAGTGTTTCTTATTCCTGATTCTTATATTACTTCATCACATAAATGGGAGGACAGCTGCCACAGTCAGCCAGGAGGGGTGTGGGAGGAGGGAAGCAACAGTGGGGTTGTTGGGCAGTGGCAGCCGCCCTAGAATAGGCATGCTGCTCATCAGTTCTGCGGGCTCTCTGGGGCTCTGATCGCGGAGTGGCTGTGCTCTCCGGCTCTCTAGTAGACTGGCCCCATATTTGGCAGGACCGACCTATTTTTAGACAACACATAAAGAAGGGAATGACCTCGGAACTCATTCCCATTTTTGTCCATGACGACCGCCGCGACCCTCAGCGGGGCCAAGGCAGGAGCATCCATGACAGGTTCAGCAGACGGTAGCATAACATGAATTGATAACATTCATGTCACCTCATCACGCAGTTTAGCAATGGCAGACGGATGCAATAGGGATCGGTAACCATCTCTGGCTACCTTGGCAAAGGCAAATGAATGTTGCTGTGTAGCACTGCATAGTGGGCCTCTGTCAGGCAAGCATCCAGTACACATACTGGAAAGTGACAAAAGGCAAAACAGGCCATGGTTACCATGCTTATGCGCGTCTGCCAGGGCAATCAGAAAAAAGGGTGGGCGAAAATGAATGTCTGGCCGTTGCTTTCACGGATGAAGGAATGAGTGATGACAATTTAGCGAGAATCAACCGTAGACACTGTTTGTGGCACGCAATCATGCATTAGGGATCTCCAAACCCAGAATTCCAATGGGCGAGGGAGATACCTGTGGGAATTACCTGGGATAGCTACGAGATAGCTAACCACAAAGTGCAATGGCTCCAGAAAATCAACCGCTAGCCTAGTAGCATGGACACACACCACCGAATTAATGTGCTTAGTGTGGCCGCGTGCACTCGACTTTATACAATCTGTTTTACAAAACCAGTTTATGTAAAATCGGAATTATCCCGTAGTGTAGACATATCCCTGAGACATAGCTAAACTCTCTTCCCCCATTTAATCATTTCACCTGAATACAGACAAAAGGTTTATCTTTGAACGTTATAACTTGAGCAATTCTGTCATTTGTTTCCATAGAGCACAAGACGAGGTTTAATTATCTGAACATATTTTAGTTTCACTTGAATGCAACCCAGTTGGTTCTTTGTATTTTATTATATCATTGTCATTCATATGCTCTTCAAGGACAGTCAGGTCTATCAATCAGAGCTCTAGGAACTTGATAGTTGGGGAGATTTCCATTTGCACACTGATTTCTCCCACCCAAATGATTTTTTTCCACTGTTTTGCCCCTTATAAGATCATTTGCACATGGGCAAAGTGTTAAATATACATTCCTGATTTGATAAGGTTCTATATCCTGTTTGCTCCAGGGTAAATGACTACACAAAGTGCAAGGCAGCTCAGAGTCACGAAGTAATTAACTAGGGATCGACCTTTCTTTATTACCGTCTGCGTGTGTCAAACGTCATTTTTCATCCGTTAGAGGGCTGATTCAAGTCAGAAATAGCCCTCAAAATCTTCAGGTACCTCTTTGCTCCTCAGGGAAGAATTTGAAGTTGTTCTTCAGCATTACAGTTTTCAAATTGGAACACCATTAATTGATAACGTAACTGAGAAGAATCATTCCTCAAGCTCATAAAAACCTGACGAGATGAACTGATCGGCTAAAGGTGACAAAGCTATCAGTGCTTGTTAAAATTAGGCTTATATAGGGTTAATGGTTAATATATACAGTGTCTGTGTTTAATTTGATTTGTCCACCTGAAGCAGAAATAGATTGGATTCATGCCCTGCCTATAGTAAGCTTGTAGTTCAAGACTTCTCTCTTCCGTAGCAGAGTTGTGGCCCTCGAGGATAAGGAGAACACAATCAAAGTGAATGGAGAATGTAACAGTGGTGGGGAGGGGAAAGAGAAAAAGGCATGAAAAAAATTACATCTGTGAGCATTGTGAATGACTCACCATGTGGGCAAAGTCCCTTTTTGTTACAAAGCTAGTAAACTAGTCACAGAGCCCTGGTTCCCACTAAATGTGACCCCCTACTGTGCCACTAGGGAAGGCCTAAGCTATACTGTGATTTTAGCTGCCATTGTTGCTGCACTGGTACAAACCTCCTGTGCAGACATGATTCATGCCAGTGTAGTGTGATTCACCAGAGCAGTTTTACCCTGGTTTTCAAACCCTACTAACTCATTCAGGGACAAATCACACTACACTGGTGTCAGTGATGGCTATGCTATATTATCTGTCTCATCAGTGTAGTGCTGAGTATTTTGGAGGAAGGATTGGGGCTGATTAGGGCACTAGCCCATGATTTGGGAGATACAGGTTCAATTCTCTGTTCTGCCACAGACCTCCTCTGTGATCTTGGACCAATCACTTAGGATCTCTCTGCCTCAGTTCCCCCATCTGTAAAGCAGAGATAACAGTATTTCCCTACCTCAAAGGATCAGTTTTAACTAGTAAACCAGTTTGAAAAATGCACACCCGAAAGATGCAGTTTAGATGGCCTGATTCCTGGTGTAGACATCACTAACGCCTCTTGAAGAGGTGGGTGGATGGAAGGGAAAAATGGAAAAACCCCTTTTGTTGCTGTAGCAATGTCTACACTGGTGCGGCACCAAAGGGGTGCCACTATACCATCTGTAGTGTTGCCAGCACCTTAGCATCTACAGAGCTGAACTCTCATGTCTCTAAAGGTGGGTCCTTCCCTCTGGTTGATTGTGATGTGTAGCCGTTCCATTCCCTGGCTAATGCTGAGATGTGCATGTGTCTTGTGCTGATTATTGGGTTTGGTCTGGGTTCTCGCTATGAGGCAGCAGCGCCTAAACACAAGTTTTTTGGCAGAGATGGGGTTGGGGGAGAGGTATCTAACACTCAAAAGATTTGTGTGTTAAAGCTAATAGGTCCTGAATGTGGCACAGAAATCTGTCACATGGTCAATCTATTCCTTGTTGCTGCACTTCTGTTCACTGTCATCTAAGTAATTCTGTCCTAAAGAGTGACTGATCGCTTTCACTACAGTGCTTACCAAATGGGAGCCACAGAAGTCAGTGTGTTTTCTGAACTTGATGCCTCTTCAGACAGCTCTGCCCATCAGTACCAGCCACCTTTAGCTTTCTAGCCTCCCTCCAGCTCCCACTGACTACCAAAAGAGACTCACTCACAAGTGGGTGGAGAGCTGTTTACTGGCTCTGGCCTATTCACCAGCACAGAGATTGGAGCTGGCTGAAATTGTTTTTGACCAAACAGTTTTCTGTCAGAATATACAGTTTGGTCAAATGCTAAACATTCCATGGGAACATGATGATTTAAACAAAATTTTCAACAGGAAAAAGGAAAAACAAATAGTTTCTATTTCCTTCATTTTAAGACATAAAAGTGTTTTGCTTTGATTTTATCACTTTGATTAATTTCATTTTGACTTGTATATTGTATTATATAATATTAACTTTAATAGTTTAGTTTTACATATCATGTTAAATGCTATATATAATATCGTATATTTTATGTAATGTTTTGATATTATCAAAACAAAATGTTTGTACCTTGTAAAAATGAAACATTCTGACAATATCAAAATACAACATTCTGATAGTTTGAAATAGCTCAGAATTTTCACTCCATGGGAAATTTCCACATTTTGTTTTTTTTTCCAATTCATAAAGAAAAAAATTTGAAGCAGCAGAATTTCATGCAGAAATTCCATTTTGTGAACAGCTCTAACTGGGATCCATGCCTGGGAAGTCTTGCTTAAGCTTCCACTGCTGCCTTGAACTGACCATTTCCAGCTGGACCCCTGAGTGAAGGAAGAGGCTCATCCTTAGAGCTTGTTTACACAGTGCTTTACTCTGCACCAGAGGGATGTACATTTTAATCTGCACTAATGTGTTGCACAATCACTGGCACATGTGGACCCTGTTGGCACACACTAAAGGTTCCCTAGTGGCCATTAATGTAGACCTGTTTCAAACACTACTACATGAACACACACTAAGGAACTTTTAGTGCGCACCAGTAGGGTCCATACAAACCAGCTAATGAACAATACGTTAGCAAGGACTAAAATTCACACCACTCTGGTGTGAACAAAAGCACAGGTAAACAATCTCTGGGTGACTCAGTCAGAGAGGAAGTTGAGCACCAGCCAGGAATCCCGCCTGGTTCTTTATCTAGCAGCACGGACTCCCTTTTTCCCCCAGCACAATGACCACTATGGTCCAACTTAGCTCAGAATTAGCCAGTTTCCCGTGAACCACGTGAAACGGTCCTTTCTAAAGGAATATATATGATCCAGTTTTGGCAGCTTTAAGAGGTACAAGACTCTGTTTTCGTCTCAGTGGAGGCCCCTATTGGATCTAAATCAGCAACTCTCCACCTGTACTCAGACAAAAACAAAAGTGTAGTTGTATAAAGCATTACCATAGAAAACCTTGATCAATGCCGTACCAATTTGGTAGCTCTGCCTATCGTAGCTGCATGGAAATTCAACTGGAGATCTTATTTCCTAGCAATGTGCCTATCCTCATCTTGGTAATCAATCAGCCACTTGAGGCAAAGTTGCAACAAAACTTTGTGTGGTACGCAAACTGTACAGATGTGTAGCAAACATGCAAGCCAGGCCCTACGAACATAGTGCCTTGTTGCAAACAGGTACACATCTCCTCTTGGCGAGTTAACGAGATCAGGGGTCTCAAACTGGGGTCAGGACCCCCAGGGTCACAAGCTATTACATGAGGGGTTGTGAGCTGTCACCTCCACCCCAAACCCTCTTTGCCTAGCCAGCATTATAATGTGTTTAATTATATAAAAAAGTGTTTTTAATTATAAGGGGGGTACACTCAAAAACTTGCTACAATAAAGAGGTCACATAAAGAGTTTGAGAGCTACTGAATACATGATCCTTGCAGTCCCTTCAACCTAATGGTTCTGTGATTCTTTTACTGGAGATATAGTATGTATCTCATATGTGCCTATTTTCCTGCCCAGCCTTAAAAGTGGCTAATATTTTTACAATATCCAAACTTACAACATCAGTGCCTTCATAGAAGTATCTCAATCAGTCAAATGAATTAATCCGCACAACACACTATAAACGTTTCCATTTTACATGATGGAGGCTGAATCATGGAAAGATAAAGTGACTCCAACAGATGTACAAGGGGATTCGTGGAGAGGCAGGGAATAGAACCCAAACACCTAAACCCCTCTGCTTCACAACTAACATGCATCTTCCTTAAATCTAGCCTGATCTTTTGTGTAAACAATATATTCACATACAGCCAGTTCTGACAAGTTATCTCCATTTAGCATCATAACTCTACAAGTAGATGGACTATTTAATGATGAATTACACTCTTGATCATAAAAGAAGAGAATCATAGAACTGAAGGGACCTTTGAGAGGTCATCGTAGTCCCATTCCCTGCATTCATGGCAGAACTAAGTATTATTTAGACCATACTGGACCAGCCCCTCTCAGAGGTCAGAGAGGCTTGAGGCCGTCCAGCTTTTGAGGGCCCCACCTAACATAATAAAAATAAAGCACAACACATGAATACAAATTAAGGCCACCGAAAAAACGAGTGAGACACAATTGAATTATTTTTTTATTTGACAAATCTTTTCTGCCTTTTTCTGTGTGAATGCACTAATTATTGAGAAAAAATCTAGCTTTCGTGCAATGTCACAGTTGATATAAAGAATGGTGAACCCATTCAAATGCTTTTGTTCCATAGCTGAATGGTGATAGTTCTTTACCTGCTTCAACACATTGAAGGTGCATTCTCCTGAAGCCAGTGATGCAGGCAAACTGACAAAAATACGCAATGCAATTGTGATATTAGGAAACACCACAAAGAGTCCAAGTTTGAGTATTTCTTGAAGCATAAATAATTCCTTAGTCAACTAGACGTAAAACTGTAAAGACACTAAAATGTAACAATTCTCTGCCTTTCAACATGCACTTGATCCAGCACCAGCCACCAGTAGTGGTTTGTTTATATAATCAGCTGATCTGAGAGGACATGTTCATCACGGTCTAATCTTCTGCCATCAGAACTGATATATTTTATTAATATTTATGAACATTTTTAACTCTTTAATATGACAAAATCTATATCAGTTAACAAAAAAATTATGTCTTTACCAAAACACAGCTCTTATTTGCTTAAACTTGCAGCTGTAAGCTGAGAGAGTGTGTCACATTTTGGTCCAATAGGGATGCGCATAAAAACAAGTGGCAAAACTTATCAAATGCCAAAAAGTTAACAAGTGTCTAAATTTGAGGCCCCCTTTGAGCTTGAGGCCCAGGCCAAATGCCACCCCTCCCCACAATTGGCCCTGTCCCTGACTGGTGTTTGTCTAACTGGCTCTTAAAAATTTCCAGTGTTGGAGAGTCCACAACCTTCCTAGGCAATTTATTCCAGTGCTTAATTACCCTGACAGTTACGAAGTTTTTCCTAATGTCCAACTAAACTGCATCAGAAACTGACCCATATATAATAAACATACCACGCAGGGGCGGCTCTAGGTATTTTGCCGCCCCAAGCACAGCAGACAGGCTGCCTTCGGCGGCATGCCTGCGGGAGGTCCGCTGAAGCCGCGGGAGCAGCGGACCCTCCGAAGGCAACCTGCCTGCCGCCCTCGCAGCGACCGGCAGAGCGCCCCCTGTGGCTTGCCGCCCCAAGCATGCGCTTGGTGTGCTGGTGCCTGGAGCCGCCCCGGTACCAAGAGCTGCAGACTTCTTCAATGCTAGTTTAAACTTTTATGATTAGGAATCCTAAAATCTAATACTAAGGAAAATAGTTAAACTTATTTTGAAATTACTTGTACACTTATCTTCTGAGATTCTAATACTTGTGGAGAATCATAAGTTAAAATTTAAAATACTGCTTTTGGCTGAATTTGTGCTACACTTGTTATGTAGCTTTCTGGTACAGAGATTTTAGCTGTGGGGAGAGAGGTTTCTTATATAAATCCTCTGCTTATAGTGGTTGGGTGCATAATTAACAAACCAATACAAGTGCAGCTAATTAAAAAAGGCATTAAGAAGGCAAAGTCTAATTGTGGCTCTTAAACTTTATAAATGAGACAGAGCTATCAGACAGAGTCAAAAAAGCCCCTTCTCAGCAGAGAATAATATCTGCAGTGCACTTTGTCCTTCAGGAAGGATGTGAAACTTTCTGACCGAAACATGAGATGGCAACTTAACTGAGTCATAATATCACAAGATCCAACAGTAAAAATACACAGAGGAGATTAGGCACCAGCAACCCCTTGCCTGTAAATATTGAGGCTGTTGAGTGCTAAAATATACCAAAACCCTAAGGTGCCAGTAGCATGCCAGGTGTACTGTGACTGAGAGGCAAGAGCTGTCAATGCTTCAGCAATGAGGCCTTGTAGGGACCAACCCTGGTGGGTCCCAATAACCACTCACACACATGGCTAAGTGAGATAGTATTTTACTAGGGCTGGCAGGAACGATTGCCCATATCCAACCGTAAACAGTTACAGTTCAAAGTGAGGACTAGCATTTAAATGTTTGGAGGCCTGGGGAAGTTAAGTCGAGGGTTAGGTCTCTTCAGTCCTACTGTCTCTCCAATCCCATCTCTATTCAAGCAAATAGGGGTTTGCAACATCCAGGCCAGGCTCAGAGAGAGGGTCTCACTGGGCCCTGCCCAGCTGCTGCTGCTGCTACCCCAGAAGTCCCACACAGACCTGCATTCAGTTGTAATGTCCAGCAGTCACAACCTGTTCTACTACATACAGCTCTGCATAGCCTCTGGGGAATCTGCCTGCATCCAGCTTCTCCCAGCTCCTGGGTAGCAATGTGGTATCTGCTATAAAACAGAGCCAGCCAACTAACTCCTGGCTCAGGATCTTTCCCTTGGGGGACAGGACAGCACCGGACGGTCCACCTTGGCCATGGGAAATGGGAAGTGCAGTGAGGAGGGGCTGGTGGGAGTTGTAGACCCCTGCTTAGCAGCTCTGCCATATCTCTCTTTTCATCCTGTTTATTTCTGAGTGATACTCTTCAGGCATTGTAATCTATTGGCTGCAGCTCAATGTTTCTGTTGCTGCAGCCTCTTTGGCTGTGTATATTGGGCACAATGTTTCAAATGGCCATTTGCCACATGGTATTATTTACATTCTCTGCAAGCTTAGTGCTAGTCCCTGTAATTTTAATGAAACCTCCAGGGAGGTCAGGGGATGGCCTCTTTCCTCCTTTTAGGGGCTACCTCACTTATGTCTTATTCAAAGGTACCATGGGGTGGGCATGTTTTGACCCCCATCCTTCTCACCAATGTTCCCTGTACACAGTATACACATACGGTCTTGCAACAAGCCTCTGTAGGCCACGTACATCACAAACCATGCCACGCACAACTTCCTCTGTCCTTGGGACTGGCACTGCAATGGCCAGGCCATTGACTCATGCCAGGCAGGGCTCTGCGGCTGCTGTGGATGGAAGCAGTGGTACTCAAAAGAGGCTGGGGCTGGATCGGGCCAGGGAGCAGGTAGGAACCAGGGTAATTGGGCCTGAGACCAGAAGCAGCTATCCGTAGTGAGAGAGACAGGAACTACTGAGACCCCACTTCCCAGCCTGGAGCCAGCTTGCCCTCCCACTGTGTATCAATAGCTCCCCCCAGTCCCGAAGCAGAGCACTCACCCCACTCCTCCTCCTAACCCTGACACCCCTATTGTCCCCGGCTCACCAAGCAGAGCACCCACCTTGACACTATGACTCACCCCACTCCTCATACAGAACACCCACCCCTACATCCCCCCACTGCCTGGCATTCCTCTGCTCCCTCTACCCTTGACACCCCTGTTTCCTCATTTCCTATGCAGAACAGTCACCCCAACTCCTCCTATGCCTGACATCCCAACTGCCCCCCCCACTCCCTACGCCAAGCACCCACCCTGACACCTTCTTCTCTCCCTGCTACCCCAGCTTTCCCCCAGGGACCTACTGTCCCTGGCTCTCCCCATGAGCACAGACTCAGCGGAGCAGCAGTTGTGACAGACTGACAATATCCTGAATGAACTTTACTGAATTAAGTTAAACTTTATTTAACCTTATTCAATATCTTTGGGGTCCATTGTATTAAAAAATGCAATTGTATAGGTGCTACTGTGGAATTGTATGTACCTTCTCTAGTAGGAGGATGTTAATGTACTTTCTGTGTTATCACTCCTTTAAGTCACCCCCGCCTCCCTGGAGTTCAGACAGGATTCTCCAGAGGCCAAGAAAGTATTTTTGAATAAATAGTCTGGTTTTAAACTGGCTAAGGACCTTCTTCCTAATCTAATAAATGGACAGGACCCCCAGTCCACAGAGAGCACCAGTCCTTACAGAAGGGTTGGAAGGACTTGGCCTACTGAGAGGCTCATAAGACAGGGGGCTTGTTCTGAGCTAAAGCTGTGATGAACATGTGACCACAAAGGACACTCTGAGGTTGGGGTGTTGAAAGTCTGCTGCTGCCAGAGCCCATGTGAGAGTTGGGGTGATGTCTGGTAAGCTTGTTAGCATGAGTGTACTTTATTTAATGTTTCTAATATGTTTTTGCTGTAATGCTTTTACCTTAAGAATAAAGTAGGCTTGCATAGAAAGAATTGTGAGATGCATTATAACTGTAGCAATTACACCTGGTAATGGTCTCTGAAAAGAAAGTGAGCAGGTGTTCTTGGGCAGACTGTCTCTGCGGGGAATAACACAGTAAAGGCAGGAAACTGTGCAGCCTGGAAATACCCAGTCAGAAGGGAGAGACACACAGGTCTTCACCCAAGGAAGGGAACTGTTGAGGAGCTGGAATCCTGAGAGTGGGTGCCCTTGCTGGGCCACCGAGAGGAATAAAGGTGCAGCTGCCTTGAACTGTGACTGCTGCGTCACCTGCAGCTTCCTGTGGTGGAAGCATTTGGCCCCCATGATTGGGGCCCTGTTGTCCTTTGGAGCAATAGTTTCCGTCCCCCCTTCTGGGTTCAGCCCAGCAACGCTGGGCTCAGGTCTCTCTGGGTGCTGGGGGCGAGCCTAGGTGTTGGGAGCAGGGCAGCCAGTGACCCCATCCCAGAGAGCCTCCTCAGAAAATCCACCCCTGCACACACACACACACATTGTAACTGTCCATCCTGACAGAAATTTTGCTTTCATGGAGTTAGGGCATTAGTGTAAAGATCTGAGGTGAGGGTCAGAGTTAAATCAGAGATTTACAGAGGGCCTGATCCTGACAGAAGAAGTCCTTAGTCACCCAACTGAAGGCAGGAGAATTGAGAGCTGCTGGGTTCTGAGCAATTTGGAAAATCTAGATACAGGACTTCATGTATGTGCTTCAGTGGCAGTGGTTGGGCACTTAGCTCTTTTGAAAATCGAGTCCAGTATGTCCATCAGGATTGGAAACGCTCCATTACAGTTTGTGTTTTGAGAGTGGGCTTTGAGAGTGGGCTTGAGCCCCTGTCCTAAAAATAAACTTTCCTTCTTTCATTAAGGTCTCCTCTACTTATTTCCCCATAATTTGAGCCCTGGGAACATCCTGTAAATACCACTGGAAATGTAACTACTATGGCTGGCAAATGTCCATTTGCATTGGCACCCAGTGAAGCTTAGCAGGATGTAAATAGAAACCACAAGGGACTGGCATGGGGGGAAGGATTTGTGCTTTCTGTGCCCAAATAAAGGGTCTGATCCTGCAAGGGCCTCAGTGCCGGCATCTCCCACTGAAGACAAGGGTACATTGCACTTTTTTTCATTTACGTTGCAGTCTTTACAACAGGCATTATAACTTTGTTGGCATTGAGGACTTTTTGCAAAAATGAAAACATCTCACCCTTGCTAATGCTGGTTCTGCATCACTGCTGTTGGAAACACTGAGGAAGCTAGAGGGGATGGTTAATTGGCTTCCACTGGTATTTCAAGTTCTATGCCAGTTAAACCTGTTCATAGCAAGATTAGATATCAGGGACTTACTAGCTACACACTCCCACCATGACTTGTACCAGCCACAGAGCCAGACTCATGGTTGGAAACTACTGCAAGTGTAAACTAGGCTCATGAGGCATAGACGATCTGATGTGAAGAAATACTGATGTATCAGCCGTCAGAGGTTTGCAGGAGGAAGTGGCGAAGTCACAAGATGTTGTGCTGTGGTTTGGCTGCTTCAGCCCTTCTTCCAAGCAGTTTTGTTTGAATCCTGGCTGCTGGTTAATCTTCTGCATTTAACTATTCAAACCTAGTTTGACTTCTGGAGTAATGGTCAATTTAATTAGCTCTATAGCAAGCAATTGAGAGTGGGAGTTAGCAGATTTTTAGTTTTGAAGGAATAGGGAAAACTTCAGAGCTGCCTGAAAAGGAAACTCCAACCTATTTATTATATTTGTTCTCTGGTTGTAATTACCTTGCCTCTTTCCCATTCTGTTATTAAACCCTGATTCCAAAAAGGTATTTTAATAAACCTTGTGTGCTCTTCACTTCCTGTTTAACACTAACTCCTTTTTTCACTCGCTATTATTATACTGCAAAGACCGTCAACTTGTACAAAGTTGTCTGGTTCTAGGAAACATTTTCGTGCAATCAGGGCTCACGGGTATGTATGAGGCACTGATGAATGAGTAAATTTCATTATCTTTTCTGTTAGCAAGGAAAGAAAATAGCTTTTGAAAAATAAATGATTAAATGGATTAACAATAGCAAATAGAACTATATGTTAGAGATGTCATGGCTGCATGGTGGTAGAACACTATATTCTATCTATTGCATCTGTCAGGTACAAGTAATGGGCTAGACTCTCAGGTGGTTTAAATCAGTGTTGTTCCATTGACATCACTGGAGCTATGCTGATTTACACTGCCTGAGAACCTGGTACAGAGATGTCAGTAATTTATAGGAAGTATTACACACTTAAAAAGTAAGTAAAGACCAAATTCTGCCCATGGCAGCTGTACCCTGCTGATAAACTTAACAGAAACAATTCCCTCCACCACGTGTGTAGCTCTCAGAATTACATGTGCACATCAAAGGGAGTATAGAACCCTCAGGCTAGCTCCAACTTGCTTTAGACTTTATCCTTGTTTTACTACAGCATATTTTATCTGGAAATTTGGAGTATTTCATCATGAAAAGAATGTCTTGACCAGTAGTGCATTTTCCTGTAGAAAAGGATTTGTTAATTTCAATTTGTGGACACTGTAAAAATTAAAATATCTGTAGACCAAAAACAGCAACTCCCAGTCAGAATCCAGCTCAGGCCAGTGGTTGCTGATTGTTGTTGATCTCATGGCCTTCTGGAGGCATATGCAAAATGAGTTTGGTGGTCTGTTTCCAGACTCTAACGGACAAATGTCCACATCCCAGCAGCTGGCACTGATTGGTGGCTTCTCAGCTATTTCAATAGAGAGACTAAGAACTGATCAGACCAGAATAACTGCCCTCTTGTCCACAAAGCTAATTCCCTCCCAAGCAAGACTGAGCCCTATTAGCAGAACAGGAAGGAATCTGTACTCATACATCCATGAGGTACCTGTTCTCTGAGTGAATGCAGAGGGATCTGGCTGTTTGATGTCTTGCTCCTTCTGAAGTCTTTAAATTTGTGCATTGTGAATGTAAAATATTAATGGATCAGATTAATGTTTTATATATTTTGTCCTGATGTAAGGTGCAAAGCATTAGGGAATCCAGACCCAGAGGACTTCAGTCTCCAGGGTTGACTATCTGGTACCTTTGATGAGCCCACATAATTTAGAAAAGTTTCTTCAAACAATAAATTCCATATAAACTTCTTCTGCCAGCTTTACATAACCACAGAGTCATCGTCATCATCATCATGTTCCTATTACGTCTCTGGCGTTTAGGGCAGTGACAAAGCTCCTTCACTCCTGTCTGTTTCTGGCAAGTCTTTTAATGGTTCCCCAGCTGTGCCCCAGGTTTTTCAGCTCGGCTTCCACAGCTCTTCGCCAGCTTGTTTTCGGGCGGCCTCATTTTCGCTTGCCTTCAGATGTCCATCATATTGCTACTCTGGTGATGGAATCAGTTTCCATCCGAAGCACATGACCGATCCACCTCCAACGCCTCCTGGCAATGATGGTGCTCAGATCCTCTTGGCTGCACTGTGTCAGCAGATCATGGTTTGAGATTGTTCTGGGCCAAAGGATACGGAGGATTTTTCTGAGGCAGGTTGTATGGAATGAAGATAGTTTGGACATGTCATACTTTCTCATTACCCAGCATTCTGCACTATAAAATAGTGTTAAAAGTACACAGCTCTGATAAAACTTGAGTTTGGTTTTAGTGTTGTATATTGATGATTTCCAGACTGTATTTAACCTCCTGAAGGTGCTCCTGGCTTTATTGATTTTGTTCCGGATATCCTGGCTTGTTCCACTGTCCTGGCTGATGGTGCTGCCCAAGTATGTGAATGTTTTTACACTGGTGAGAACATAATCCTCTATCCCTACTGGTGATGGTGAGGCAATACTAAAGGTCATGATATCTGTCTCACTGCGATTAATTTTCAGTCCAATTTGCTGGCTGAATGTGTTGAGTCTTCGCATGACTTCTGTTGTACGCCGCATTACCCAGTCAATGGCGGTGTTGCAGAGGATTATAGACATGACACACCCCGATGTACTCCTCTTTTGACTTCAAAACTGAGCTCACTGTGATCAACACTGCATGTAATGTTGAAATAGAAGCTTTTGATAACGTTGATTATATGGAAAGGAATTCCACATGCCTGCAGAATGCACGATAGGCTGGTCCTGTTAATACTATCAAAAGTCTTCTCAAAGTCTATGAAATATATGTAGAGTTGCTGCTGCCATTCTAAGTACTGTTCTATTATGTTTCGTAGAGTGAAGATCTGGTCTGTGCATCCATGCTCTTTCCGAAAACCAGCTTGTTCTTTTCTGAGAACGCTATCAACTGACTCTGATATACGCTGGACTATGATCTTACACGATACTTTACTTGGCACAGAGAAAAGTGTGATACCACGCCAGTTATTATAATCACTGAGAGTTCCTTTCTTTGGTATCTTCACTATAACCCCATTGGTCCACTCATCTGGCACTTTTCCCTTTCCCAGACTGATGTAAATAGAGGGGCCAGGATAGATGTTGCTAATTTAGGATTTACCTTGAACAATTCTGCATTCAAATTATCCTTGCCAGGAGCTTTCCCATTTTTTAAGGATTTGATGGCTTGAAAATCTCTTCCTTAGTTGGTTTCAAGATCTTCTTCTGACTCCTGGATGTTTGCTTTCTCTTTAGGTGGCTCCCTGTTCAGCAATTCTTTGAAATGCTCTGTCCAGCACATTTCTTTTGTCTTTTTCGGTTATTAGGAGGTGTCCTTGTTTGTTCCTAATGAGAGAGTTTGTTGGTGTCTGCCGTTTACCGCTGATAAACCATGTCACTTTGTAGACGGTTTCTTGTTCACCATGAGCAACTACATCCTCTGCTTCTGTTGCAAATTATCAATATAATGTCATTTGTGCGCTCTCATAAGGCGTTTGACCTCCTGGTGTGCCTTGCTTTACTGCTCGTGGTATTTGTCCTTTAGCTTCTGGGATTTTGTGTCTAAAACCTTTTTCTTCAGGGCTCGTCTGGTTTCTATGGCGTTCCATGTGCTGGATGTAATCCACTCCTTCCTCTCTTCTGCCTGTGGCCTAGACAGGCTTCACTACTCTGTTTATTAATTGCTGTTACTTTGTCCCATTTCTTGTTGATCTCCTCATCTGCATTCCCCTCCTCTTCATCCAGGTCTGTAAGTGCTTGGAACCTGTTCTTTAACTGCTGAACCACAGAGTAGTGTGTGCATATTAAAAAAACCCAAAAAATATCGTACCAAAGCAAAACACTTCACTGCGCAGACAATTCTCCCCGTGGGGAGTTGGTGAGAGAGAGAGACTGAGCAACGCATGGCAGATGTTAATCACGTGAAGAAGAGCTGTTTGTATCTTCCACCAACATATGTTGATCCAGTAAAGATATTACCTTACTTCCCTGGTCTCTCTCTTGTCTCATGTTGTTTAATGCACTATTGGAAGGTGCCCGGAGGCTATGCTGAGAGGAAGGTGACATATCAACCGATATACAATAGAATTCCCCAATTTGCACAAGTATTTGACATAACTGCATGCATAAACTAGGCACACAACTGCAAGTACATTGAAACTTTTAAAAAATCTAGCTCTTAATGCTAAAGCTCTAATCAAATCCTTTTGTTCCCCGGCTCAGATTATATAAGGATATATGTCTGAATAGATAATACAGGGTCCTTTTCCTTTTGTGTTTTATTTCTGTATATAAATCACATTCTCTGCAACATTCTTTGAGTTCGTATTTAATTAAATAGCCTATCAAGATTCACTCCACAGAGCTAGCCTGGTAGGAAAGCTGCACAAAGTAAATTGAGAGATTCTGAGAAATGATATTGTTTCGTTTTGTTTTTTTGAAAATACACTAAGAAAAAGCCCTGAAATTAGTCTTGTTCTTAGTGGGATCCTCCACTGTGCAGTAATAATGAAAGAGCCAAAGCCTCTGTACAGCCGCCCACATATATGGAAAATATTCACTTAATAGGCTACATCCAGCTCAACTGCTGGGTAACAATGGCTGCCTCTTGTGGGCCAAAAACTCAATATGAGAGGTGGGTGTTACAGGGTAAATTGTTGCCTAGTTCCTCTCACCATCATCTCTCTCCACAGTTAGTGGATTGTACTTTAAATCCCATGCAGACTACTGTGCCTGAGTCCTTTGAACAGAGTTTGGCATCATGCCCGTGTTCTAGTGCTGTGTGCATCAGCCTGTCCTCCTTGGGCAAGGAAAGGGAAGGACTATAATAATCAGATCCATAGAACTGCACCTGTAATTCCTGCTGAGCCTGCTGGGGCCTGAGCATCCTCAATTCCTATTGCTGACAGTGGGAATTGAACTTCTCAACAGTTATTCAGCATTTTGTATGACTGGGTCCAGGAAACTCAGTGGAGCTGCAAATGCTAAGCATCTTTCAGGATATGGTCTCTAATAATTTCAGTAGTAGTAACATAGATAGTCTGCTGCTAAAAATAATTATCTTGTTATCTATAGCTATAGAGTAGGATATGCTTGACAATGGCTTTCCCTTAGGCACGTCAGAGTAGAAGGGAAACCTAAATTCATGGAGAACTGCCTGGTTTTGGCTCCCGCTGTAAACTCTATGCTCAGCTCAGCTCTGTCAAAAGGTTAATGAATTATCTGAATGTGCAGATAGCTAGTCTATGCTAAAACATCCTTGTTGTCTTTCCTTCTCCCCACCTACTTGTTGAATTAATTCTTCTGCTTTATCTTGTCTTTTAGTATCATATTTTGGGGGCAGGGATGGTTTTTTATATGTTTATGCAGTGCCAAATACAATGAGGCTGATTTGGCAGATGCCCATGGGCACTACCACAGTATAAATAATCAATTTTCAAATGATTTACAGCTTTGGGACAAAACATTGAAAGGGAGAAAAAGGGGGTAATCTCATGGATTCAGCAACTTTGAATGTTTGGGTTTGGGTTTTCCTGTTTGTTTGAAACCAAAGCTCAAGACAGAAGTAGGGAGTGGGAAGTAAGGGAAGCGAAAGTACTGTGTTTAACACAGATCTTTAATCTGTTAGAAAACAAGCATGGGAAACTCTCTCATTTGCAATGTGACAGGGCAATTTCCTGCCAGGTATTGGGAATCCCATGTGGCATTGAGTGTATGAATAGTTTATGTAACATTATGGGCCAGCACTCCATAGAGGGAGGGGATCCACAGCTCCTACAGGAAGTGAAAACAGCAGGGGATGATTCAGGCAAATCACTCAGGTTCTAACACCTCTAGAGAGGAACCTCCTCCTGGGGAGGCTCACGTATTCTGGTTCAAATTGAATTCTCCAGAGACCAACAGACAAAGAACGGACAGTTGGATAAATAATCCTAGCTTAAGGTGACTCAGGGCCTCTCCCTGATCCAGCAGACAGGATCTGCTGTCCAAGGAGGGCCCAACCCTTGCGGAAGAGTTGGAAAGACTTTAGCCTCCTGAGGCCCATAAGACTGAATGGTGACTGCTGGTGCGCTGTTAGCATGCATATAGGAATGTTTATTCATTTTGATATGTTTTCTCTGCTGTGCTGTTACCTGAAGAATAAATGTGCTTGCTTATAAAGAGCTGTGTGGTGACTTGTAACTGCTGGCAATACACAGTTCTTAGTCCATGGAGCAAAAGCAAAGTGCAGGCACAGGCCATTTTATGCAGGCTTGCTTGGGGTATTGCAGTGTAAACTATGGAGCTGTACCGCCTTAAAACCCCTGGTCAGGGATATCTGCCCAAGAGAGGTAACAGCTGGGAGCTGGAAACCTTTAAGTGGATGCCTTTGAGAGACCACAGAGGGGGAGAAAACAGGTACAACTGCTATATTTGCAATTCTCTGTGTTTTCCTAGCTAGGACCTTGCTTAATCTATGGATGGGAATTGAGTGATAAACTCCCCACTGTCTTTTCATTTCCATGGCACAAGTGTGCTGAATTCTATGGAAACTTGGAAATTCTGTGACAAGGTGAAATGCACAGGAGAATATTAAAAAAAGGAAGGGGGTGATGGCAGTTTTAGTGTCAGAAATTAGTGGTATCTTTTTACAGAACAATATTGACTGTGTTCACCTTCTAATATTTAATTTGTTTAAAACCCCTCTCTGGCTGTCTCTTCAGCCCTTTCAGGTTCTTCATTTCCAGTTTGCCACAGGATCCAGGAATTCTTGATGCAGAATTCAGAGCCAGTGTTCTGTATCCCTCCCTGTACTTCCTAGGGTGGAGAGGGAAGCAATGGGTGAGAGGGAAAATGATGGGAGACAATGACCCAGAATTGGGGAGCAGGTGGGCAGACAATGGCAACAAATGAAGTGTTAAAATCACCAGGGAAATCAGATGGAAGCAGCAACAGGCAGGCAATCCACTCGGGGGTGGGGTGGGGGGTAAGGGGAATTCTTGTAGCCTTGTTGGCTAGCAAACAAGAAAGTGGTATGATCTCTCAACAGTTGTCCAGTATTTCTTTAGATAGCGGATTCATATAACCTAGTCCAATCAAATACCAGCTATTATTCAGGAGCCTTGTAATGACCCTGATGTAATGATTCAGGGCGGATGACCCATCAGCACACTGGTCTCCAGAGCAAGAACTTTCTTGTTCTCATTCCCCTTTGTATGTGTGCAGGGTCAGGCAGGACGATCTTGCAATGTAAGCACTTGCATGGGACACAGGTGATCTGGCTTCAATTCCCAACTTTGCCAGAGACTCAGTATCCCCTACTCTGATTTCAGTGTGAGTCTTGTGCTATATCTATTCTTCTTAAAGCCCCACGTCCCGGAGTCATGTGAGTATGTTATGATCTCAGTTTTCCTATTTCTATGGAGTAAAAGCTTGGAAATGTGAACCGTGATGGCTCAAAAATGAAAAGACAAGAACAGTTTCATAGGCTACTATGATACTCCCGCAAACACTGGAGATTTGTTTCCCACTTAACACTTATCCTTGTCCATTTCTTGCATTTTAATCCAGGTGTGTCTTCAGTTTTCATGAGCAAGCTGGACCTTTCCATGCACAGGCAGAAGGAGGGAGCATTGTAGGTCTGTAAGGTGCTCATGATTTTCGATGTAAGTTTTTCTAGTGTAAAGGATCTCTTGGTTTCAGCACATACAGGGTCCACGTGTCCATTCTGCCAGTGTTCTGCATAGCACAGCAACTGAGATGTAGGGACAAAGGTGTCTTAATTCCACTTTAAAGCCTTCTCAAGTTCTGAGGCTGGCCCCCAGCATAAATCAAGGGAGCTTCAGGGCTGCTCTGATTTATTCTACACATCCACTGACCCCTTTCCTCCAATCTGTCCGCTACATTGGGGCCTTTGAGTAGGAGTGATGAAAGTTCAGAATAACAGCTCTGTTCCATCCAGGGAATCCTCAAGTGCCATAGGTATTCTCCAGTGACCAGATCTGCTGGCTTCATTGCCACTTTATAGCACTGGATCAATGTAAAAAAGCCATAGGACAATGGAGAATTGGGCCTAGAGTTTCTTTGGAATTCTTGCCTCCATGCAAAAGAAGCCAAGGGTTTGCTATCATTTACATCTGGGAGGGGTGGGGGGATGATTATGGGGGAGGAATAGCTCAGTGGTTTGAGCATTGGCCTACTCAACCCAGGGTTGTGAGTTCAATCCTTCAGGGTGCCATTTAGGGTACTGGGGTAAAAATCTATCTGGGGATTGGTCCTGCTTTGAGCAGGGGGGTTGGACTAGATGACCTCATGAGGTCCCTTCTAACCCTATGATTCTATGTCCCCAGAGTGCCATGAAGGCGGGGGGGGGGTGGGAGAATCTGCTTTCATATGACAGGCATTTGCCACCACAATGCTGCCTGGATTCCTCTCTCCCTCCCTTGGCTTCTGCAGGAGCCCTGTCTCAGGGACTTTCCCAGATCTATTACAAAGTGCAGTGTTGAAACCCAAAGCTATGCAAGCAACTGCAGAGTCTGCAAAACTTTGCCCCAGAGGTTTGGATAGAGAGGAGGAATTGCCAGAAGTCAAGTCAGCCCTAATCTGTGGAAGCACCGTGTAGCATAGGCCAACCAGTCCAGAGGGACTTCTGTGGGTAGGAACAAAGGGGGCATGCCATAGACATATCTCCCCTTTTCCTGCATTTCCAGAGTCCCGGGGTGTGGGTTTGTCTCTGCTCACAGAAGCAGAAGGAAGCATTTGGCCCTGAATTAACAGGTAGTATAAATATACGCACATACTGGCAGTCCCTGTTGATATATACCATAGGGAAAACCAAGCATTGTTCTGAAACATATCTCTACGGGATGTAGCTGTAGCAGCGCTGGAGCCAGCGCTCCCAGTGACTGCCGCACTGATTACACTGAGGCTTTACAGCGCTGTAATCTTGCAGCGCTCAGGGGAATGTTTTTCACACCACGGCAGCGAAAGTTGCAGCACTGATAAACTGCCAGTGTAGCCATACACCGAAAGTCTTAAGTAGTGTTCTGAGGTGTGATTGTTTGAACACCTGGGAGAAAAGTCTGCCAAAGGCAGGCATGGCACAGCAAATTCTAGTGATGAAACTCAGTGTTTCTGTCTGCCCTCGGTACAAAAGTGTTCATACATTATTCCAGTTCTTCTTTGTCTGCAACAATCCTCCACTTAATATTGTTGAGGATCTTCCAAAGAAAGTGCTAAGTGCTGGTGATTCCAGGTTTTTCAGGTGTTGTTCCATAGGATCACCACCACTAAGTTCCCTGTAAAGCTGCGCAGCAAGCACAGCTGCCTATTAGCCCCACGCAGGGGCCATGCCCCAGCGCAGAGCTGCTGCAGGAGCAGAAGGTGCTCTCACCACTGGCCCCAGCACGGAGCTGCCCAGACTTGCTGCGGACCAAGGGGAATGGAGCACCTCTCCACGGCTGCCAGCCAAGCCCCGCTAGAGCTGCTGCAGCACAGGGGTAGAACGCCTCACTTACCCCAGCTCCAAGCTGCTGCAGTGAGAGAGGGGCTGGGGGTGAGAGGGAGATCATCTCTCCCCACCGTAGCCCCTGGGCAGCCTCACCGCAACTCCACATCCCTGGCACAACTTCAGTGCATCACCCTACACCTCTGCTAGATCCAACACCTCCTACCTGCAATCCCTCATATCCCTGACCCACCACACGCATTTTGTTATGTAGCACAAATAATGAAGCTTGATATGTCACACATCACTACATATGCCAGTTGTCAATAAATCAAATAACCATTCCACACATGGACAATAAAAATATAGAGGAAAATCCGGTACACCACAAGTTCAGCCGACAGAGAACAGTATGGGACCTCAGTGTCCTCACATGAGGCCAATGTCAGGGGTTGAGGACCTGATGTCTCACACGCAGTTAGGAGGATGGACACCTGTGGGTGATGCCTGAGAAGCACTTTTTCCAAAACAACTGCTAGTATGCCCAACTCACCAAAGGAGAAAGGAAATGTGGAGGCCAAAGAAATGCTTTAAAAGACACCCTCAAGATAAACATCAGAGATGTGGCATCAACACTGCACACTGGGAAGACAGCAGCCCAGGACAGAGATCACTGACGAAAGATTTGTTCAGAAGAGGGAATGTCCACTTTTGAGGAAAATCACCTTGAGGAAAATCGCACTTGCCCTGGGTACAGAAAAATGCAGTAGTAAAAGAAAAGAATAGATGTGGTGTCAACACAAGCAATCGAGCCCAACCTGTCTTCCAGCACTACCTGCATGTCTGCCAACGAACTGTGGCTCATGAGCCACATGTTCGTTGCAGACAGTCAGGTAGTGCTGGAAGACAGGTTGGGCTCGCATTGCTTGTGTTGACACCACATCTATTCTTTTCTTTTACTCTGGCATTTTTCTGCTACCCAGGGCAATGTGCGATTTTTCCTCAAGGTGATTTTCCTCAAAAGTGGACATTCCTCTTCTGACAAATCTTTCGTCAGTGATCTCTGTCCTGGGCTGCTGTCTTCCCAGTGTGCAGTGTTGATTGCCACATCTCTGATGTTTATCTTGAGGGTGTCTTTAAAGCATTTCTTTGCTCCACATTTCCTTCTCCTTTGGTGAGTGGGCATACTAGCAGTTGTTTTGGAAAGTGCGCATCAGGCATGCACCCACAGTGTCCACTCCCCTAACTGGTGCTGGAAATCAGGTGCCTCAACCCTACATTGGCCTCTGTGAGGACACTGACGTCCCAACTGTTCTCTGTGGTCACTTGTGGTGACCGTTGTATTCCTCATATTTTTATGTCCATGTGTGGAATGAGTTTTTGTTAGTGCAACACAATATGGAGGTGATGTGTGACATATCAGCTTCATATTGTGCACATAACAAAATGCGTGTGGTGGGGCCAGGGATGGAGGGATGCAGGTAGGGGGTTGCTAGGCAGAGGGTAGGGGATGCACGAGTTGGTGCCAGGGATGTGGAGTTGCGGTGCAGGCTGCCCAGGGGCTACGGTGGGGAGAGATGACTCCCTCTCACCCCCAGCCCTCTCTCACTGCAGCAGCTTGGAGCTGGGGTAGAGGCGTTCTACCCCTTGCTGCAGCAGCTCTGCGCGGGCTGGCTGGCCGTGGAGAGGCTCCATTCCCCTGGCCGCAGCAAGTCTGGGCAGCTCCGTGCTGGGGCCAGTGGGAGAGCACCTTCTGCCTCTGCAGCAGCTCTGCGCTGGGCCATGAGCCCCTGCGTGGGGCTAATAGGCAGCTGTGCTTGCTGCGCACTTACAGGGAACTTAGTGTGGTGATCCTATGGAAAACACCTGAAAAACCTGGAACACCAGCACTAGCACTTTCTTTGGAAGATCCTCAACATAAAGTGGAGGATTGTTGCAGACAAAGAAGAACTGGAAAATGTAGAACACTTTTGCCAGGGCAGACAGAAACACTGAGTTTCATCACAGAATTTTCTGTGCCAGCCTTGCCTTTGGCAGACTTTTCTCCCAGGTGTTCAACAATCACACCTCAGAACACTACTAGACTTTCGGTATGGCTACACTGGCAGTTTACAGTGCTGCAACTTTCGCTGCTCGAGGTGTGAAAAACATTCCCTGAGCGCTGCAAGATACAGCGCTGTAAAGCCTCAGTGTAATCAGTGCGGCAGCACTGGGAGCGCGGCTCCCAGCGCTGCACGCTACCCCGTAGAAGGATGTGGTTTATGTGCAGCGCTGGGAGAGCTCTCTCCCAGTGCTGGCGCTGCGACCACACTCACACTTCAAAGCGCTGCCGCGACGGCGCTCCCACAGCACTTCCGCGGCAGCGCTTTGAAATTCCAAGTGTAGCCATACCCTTTGAGTTTATAAAAGCAGTAGTAATCGCAACTCTCTTCTATGAAGGTTTATGCCATTTGTTCATTGTGTACTAGGAACATTTCATACAGGCCACTGAACCACCATTTTGCAGTCAAGCAGACACTGTAAGTCACTATACAGAAATAAGGAGGTTGAGAAGAGACAGCATCCCATTCTGATGTCAGAGACCTGAGTTCTGTCCAGTGCTGTGGCTGACCTGCTGTTAGACTGTGACCAAGCCACTTCACTTCTCAGGGCCTGTTTCCCTCCCTGCCCTTTGTCTGCCTTGCCTGTTTGGATTGTAAGCTCTTGGGGGTATGTTTGTCAAGTGCCTAGCACTACAGAGCCTGGATATCATCTGGAGCCTTTAGGCACTACCATTGCCAACATAATTGACCTGAGCTTAATGTGAACTGACAACCCAGGTGAAAGTTTTCACAGAGATGAAAGTCTGCGTCTCGTTACCCATGCCCAAGCTATGCCACTCCGGCCACTAACTATAATTTTACAAACCATGTACAATTGGTTGTTTAGCCAGGAAAGAAGACACACCCTGCACAGCTATCTCTACTCTGGTGAGTTATATGAGAACTAACAAATAATGTAGTAGATTTTATCAATAACGATCACAGAGGAAATGTTTCTTGCACAAAAACGATGCTGTCCTCAGAACATGAATCCCGTTTCTATTGTATATGTTCAGTCTGACACCTTTCATCATTATCATCATCATCATCATGGCAGATTGAGTGCCCCCAAATCAATTCTAGCTAGGTCCTTATGATAGTCTGGCTGGATCGATGTTGAGTCTGTGTCATCCCTGGCAGTCTTATCACACCACTGAAGCTTTTGGCAGTGATGTGATTGCTGGCCATGTTGCAGAGTTATCTGGCATCTTTCACATATATTCAATTCACTTGCGGGGAAGAGGGAGAAGGAGAATCCTCAGCAAATCTGACAAACAGCAGCCCCAGCATTCACAGAGACCCATGAAGGCAGGCAGATAATTGTCCAAAGATGCATGCTGAGCAACCACTTGCTTTTTTGTAATGCACATATTTTGTGGGCAAAGCTCGGTTGCCTTGCAAAAGCGATTTAGCTCAAAAGCTTTTGAGTTAGAACAGCACAAAGGATGATATAAAAATTGGTGAAATTAAACTCCAGGAAAATTGAAATGATGCTTTTTTTTTTTGTCAAGCATTAGATATAAATGGGATGTGCCTGGGCATGTCACCAGCCTTTCCATCTTTGATGGAGAAATTGCATCAGAGGCTAGAAGAGGAGGTAATGCAGGTATCAGCAATGATAATTGGGCTTTTCCCACCTGAAGAATGAAGTCAGGTTTCAGTCCCATCTCCCACACAATGAGCTGATAAATGTTAGGCACAGACTTTGTGGCAGCAAGACTGGATTACTACAAAGATCTGTATTGTGGGCTAGTGAAAAGGCTGCCTGGAGCTAGTACAGAATGGAGCTGCATGATAACCAGAGATGTGCCAGGGGATTCTGCATACATGTTGCTTCCTTCTCTGCTAGCTGCCTGCTGGTAAGCAGAATGAGTTCAAGATCTTGATCACAGTTGAAGCTGTAATGAATGGATCCTCGGGATATTACTAAAATTCTGGCATGTTAAGGACTTACTGAATGTGGGTAAAGGGCTACATAAGTGCTGATTAACATTACTGCCAATTTGCCTTCCCTTCTCGAGTCAGAAGATAAGAGCACTTGGAGTGAGATGTCTGCAGAGAGAGTGGATTTTGTGCCTTCTTCACTATAGCCCTGGAGTGCACTCCTCAGGCAGGGCACACACTTGACCTTATTTAAACACACATGTACATAAAACTTCAAAGGGCACTCAGCATTTCAACTGAGATCGTTTTAGGGGTTACTTGTAATGAGGTTTTAGTTGGCTTCATGCACGGTGCACAATCATGCTGCCACAAGCAATGCTGACTATTACTGTGTGGTGGCAAGTATCAGAGGGGTAACCATATTAGTCTGGATCTGTAAAAAGTGACAGAGTCCTGTGGCACCTTATAGGCTAACAGACGTATTGGAGCATAAGCTTTCATGGGTGAACATCCACTTCATCAGACGCATGGTGGCAGCACCTAGTAGCTGCCATCAAGGACCAAGACCCCATTGTGCTAAGTATTATACAAACACAGAACAAATAATGGTCCAATTTTCACCAGCAAAGCTGGGTTGGGCCTAGTCTGTACTTGGAAGATTGGATATAAACTCAGGTAGATATAGAGGACATGTAGAGAAAGCACAGATGCTGCAGGAAGTAGTGCTGGTGATTCAATAGGTGGCATCATTCACCAGTATGCCAGCATGGTTCTAAGGGTCATTGTGCTGCTGGGTGTCCATACTAAGCTCCTGATTAACTGTAGTCATTATGAATCGCATGGCATTTTATGCAAGAACTAGAGCTGCTATCTAGTGCCTTGCCCAAATGTCCACCAGGATAATTATACTCTGACTATATGAATGCACTCTGCGTTGTCAGCTGGAGATGGTATTTCTCATTTCCTGTCCCAAACTGGTGTGTAGCATAGCTGTGTGCTGCAAAGCACTTTGTCCCGTTAGTAGGGGAAGTGAGATATATAGGTCTTGTCTATAAGGGGTTTATTTGCGTTGTTAAAGTTACACTCATGCGGTATCCCTGCTCCCCAAGTGTAGCTACATTGTACTAATGTAAACAGAGGGCAATAACCAGAGCAATTTACCCCAGTAATTTACTGAGTTAAGTCACACTGCACAGCAAGCCACATTTCACACCAATGTAGCGTGCCTACATTCGGGGTTAATGACCCTGTAACACCAATGTAATTACATTGATTTTATTTTACCTACACTGATGAAATTACATCAGTGGAAATTACTCTAATCTAGGAGAGCCTGTAATGTATTATGATGCATAGTATTTGGTTTGGTGTTTTTTTGTTTGTTGGTTGGGTTTTTTTGTTCTTTTTTGCTTTGTAAAACTCGACCAGGTCCATCTGGATGAAAAGTGGATACAAGAAAGAACCTTACCCTGCAATAAAGAGTGCTACAGAAAATAGGGACTTGCAGCTTTATAAACCATACATATATTGTTAAAATCATTGTTTTGTAAAATACCCACGTATACAAATCTTCAGATGTAAGACAAGTTTCAGAAAGGCTAAAATGCTTGAAAATTGGTGAACAGGGGAACCCTTGACACATCCTTAAATCCCTCATGGGCCTGAGTCTTACTTACATGGAGGCCCCTTTACACTGCTTTAGCTACTACAAAATTACATTAAATTAATACACTTACACTCTTTATCATAGTAGTAAGCAGAAGCCCTAGTTCTGGACCCTACTGTGCTAGGCACTGAACAGATGGTCCCTGCCGCAAAGAGCTTACAGTGTAAGGGCATGTCTAAACATACAGCACTGCTGCGGGGCAGCTGCACCAGCGCATGTGGTGAAGATGCTCTATGCTGACAGGAAAGAGCTCACCCATCAGCATAATAAAACCACCACTGCAAGTGGCAGAAATTGTGTCAGTGCGTGAAGCTCTCTCACCAGCATAGTGCTGTGCATATGAATGCTTATGTCAGTGTAATTTATGTCACGTGGGGGGAGGGGTATTCACACCCCGGAGTGACATAAATTCTGTCAACATAAGCTGTAGTGTAGACATAGCCTAAGTATAAGTGTAGCCATGTCTACACTACCACTTACGTTGGCAAAACCTATGTCACTCAGGGGTGTGAAAAAGACAATCCCTGAGCAACATAAGTTTTACCGGCATAAATGGCAGTGTGCACAGAGCTTCTCCTGCCAACATAACTACCGCTGCTCATGGAGTTGGTTTTATTATGTTGACAGGAGAGCTCTCTCCCATCAGCACAGAGCAGCTATACAAGTGTTCTGAACAGCCACACAGCTGAATCAGTACAGCTGTGCCCCTGTAAGCTTGCTAGTATAAACATGACCTGGGACAAGAGAACAAGTGGATACAATAGCTGGATGGGGGAAGCATGAGATAGTATTGCTTGCATGATAGGCAGTGGTCTCAGCACACCAACATCTTAACCAAACTGGTGTAAAGTGGCCTTAGTGTAAATAAGGCCTAATGGCTCTACAGAGGGGCTAAGCTGCTCTCATTTTAATAAAGACTGTGTGTGTGTGTGTGTGTGCGCAAAAGAAAGCAACAATGGGAAATCAGAAGGGGAAAATTGAGAATGGAGAGAACAGCAGGAAGAAAGGGAAAGGAGAGGAGCTAGTGGGGAAAAAAATGGAGAATCTGTGCTTTCATAACTCAAAGACATATGTTGGCCATGCTTTCTGTACATGTCCTCTATATCTACCTGAGTTTATAATCTGTCAGCATTATTCATTTAAAACACAGTTCCTGACTTCTGTTCTAAAACCACTAGAGATTATTAAAAATAAAATATTTTCTGTCTTCTGATACTTCTTAACATTTTTGCTTTTTTGTTCACTTTGGCCATTGTAAACAGACTGGTCAATAGACTTCTGTCCCTTATAAATGTCACTCTCCGGTTCCCATGTGCTAATACAACACAGTCGTTTAGGTTTACAGAACTACCTCTCAGGAGGGATTCCGTAAAATCTCTTTTTGAATAAAGTAAAAAAAAAAACCTCCACAAAACATTCAAACATTTCTATTAATATTGCCCAATATTTTCAAAAGGGACAAGGAATTTTTGGATGCTTGACTTGGAACCTGATTTTCAAAGAACATGAGCTGAGGCCTGGATCCACACAGAGAGTGTTACAATGCCTAACTTTTAGGTGCCTAGAAAATGACTGGAAGAGCAAGGGAATTAGGCACTCAGGTTCCCTATACAATGAACGGGGAGGGATAAGTGCCTAGGAATGGTATCCACAAAAGCCGGCATGCTTAGCAGGGACCCCCTGGGGTAGTCAATGGGAGATACTGCCTCTCTCATACAGTTACAGTTCAGCAGCTAACTCCAGGCTGCAGAGAGGCACCTATCTCTGCTAGCGATCCATAGCCAGGAGCTTGAGTGACTAGCTTAGGCACCTAAGCTGGTTCTTGCCAGAAATGACAGAGGAAGAGGAGATAGGCAGGGGTCATTTACCTCTCAGGAGAGTGCCCTAACTACTAAGCTGTGGGATGTTCTGATGTGGGTCTTCCTCGATTCCTCCTGTTCAATCCATCCACTTTGGATAAACCATTAGGCATTGGCCTAGAGAGCGCAAGAATGACTCTATATGATGTTAGGGCACTCACCTGGAGGCCAGGAGACCGTCAGGTTCCCCTGCTCCAATGACTCGGTGGCTTCAACAGGAGAGAGTGAGGGAGTCCGACATTGGAATATCCCATATCCTAGTGGCTAGGCCACACTCCTGTGAGGATCTGGTTCAAATCTTCTCTCCTTAGCAGGCAGAGAGGGGTTTGATCCTGGGTCTCCCACGCCCTGGCTGAGCATGCTAACCACTGGGATGAAAGTTGTAAGGGAGGTTCCACCACCTCCTCTGGCCAGATTTTGAATGGGGTCTGATTTGTAAGACATGCTTAGAGCCCACCTATTGGATTGGGCCCCTCAGACAAGATAAGTGGGTGAAAACCTGGCTCCGCTGAAGTCAACGGCAAAATTCCTATTGACACAACAGGGCCAGGATTTCACTCAATGTCTCTAATCACAACCACCTGGGCTCTCTCGCTAGCTCTAAGAGCCAAGATTCATCTCTAAGGCTTTATCCACAGCACATCCTCTGTATCTAGTCTGCTCTAAATATAGTTTGGCCCAAACAATATGTGGTTAAAACTTGATTAGTAAACGTGGCAGCAAAAGGTATTTCACCCAGAGGCCTAGCCTGTCTCATAGTTCTCTTCCTCTAACCTAGCGGTTCTCGAACTGTGGGTCACGACCTCATTGTAATGGGGTAGCCAGAGTTGGCATTAGATTTGCTGGGGCCCAGGGCCAAAGCTCAAGCCCCACCGCCCAGGGCGGAAATCAAAGCCTGAGCTCCACAGCCTGGAGCTGAAGCTAAAGCCTGAGACCCAGCACCCGGGGCCAAAGTAGAAGCTCAAGTTCTTCAGCCCTGGATGACGGGGCTCAAGCTTTTGGCTTTGGGCCCCCTGCCCAGTAGACAGGACTCAAGCTTTGGCCCCCCCCAACAGGGATGGTATAGCTCGGGCAGGCTCAGGCTTAAGTCCACCGTCCTGGAGTCGTATAGTAATTTTTGTTGTCAGAAGGAGGTCGCAGTGCCATGAACTCTGAGAACCCCTGCAAACCCCAGCTTTGGTGCACTATAGACAGCCTCTCCTAGCTATTTAACTAGTGTGGCCAGTATTCCTCCCCCCCCGGGACCACCCAGAGCGTATTGCCCACATGCGTATTGCCAAGTGCGTACTTGGGGCGGCAAGCCACGGGGGACGCTCTGCCAGTCGCTGAGAGGGCGGCAGGCAGGCTGCCTTCAGCGGCTTGCCTGTGGAGGGTCCGTTGGTCCCGCAGCTTTGGCAGACCTCCCTCAGTCTGCCACTGAATGCCGTGCCTGGGGTGGCAAAATGCCTAGAGCCACCCCGGGAATAGTTACCCACTTTTCCCCAGAATGCACTGACTGTTAGCCCAAGGGCATACTGTATATTAAGAGGCTGCTGATTAGGCCACAATTTGATTGTGCATAATGACATAATGAAGTGCTTTTTGCTGTTTTTTGCAAAACTATAACAGGTTCCCTTTAGCTGAAGCCACCAAAATTTAAAGTATGTTCATTAAAAGCCTTTAGTTTTGTGCCATCTCTAAAATTAGCAAATCAAAGGAAGTTTGTACAAGGATGGTTGGGATCTAGGTTCCATTATACCTGAATCTTCAATGTGCACAGGAGAGATGTGAGATAAAAGGCTTTGGAGTTGGACCATTTCTAATATAGATAATATATGTTGGTGGGGCGGGGCAGAAGGTAGGGTGGTCTGTCCAGGAGAGAGTTTGGTTTTTTAATACAGTGTCAGAGGGTGAAAAACAATTAGGCATTGAAGCTGCTGATAAACAGGCAGGCAATTAGAGTACGTTTATTGAGGATGATGTTACTTCCCCTCCATCCCGCAACCCTTCAAATCTGATGGAAAAATGGAATGTTAGGTTTGACAAGATTTCAGGGAAACTGCTAGAAATTGACAAGCTCTTGACATACTTAAAATGCTTCAATTCATAAGGCAGCTTGGATCAACAAGCAAAGAACTGAAAGATGAAAATTAAAAAAAAAACAACCTAGAATAAATAACATATGTTTTCAAAACCCCAGGAAGAAAAGCAATTGTTAATATATAGGACATTGAACATTCCTTTTAAGTGCATATAGAGGTTAATTGCTACTTAGTGTAGAGGTCACACCATGCAGCTCAGCATGCATATCCATCATATGCGTTACCTAAAATACAGCTTCATTTTAAGGTGAAGTGTGATTTGAGCTGGAAGGGCAGGCAAAAATAATAGGTTAAGAACAATTCTATTAAACAGTTGCATGATTGCAAATTTCCGTTGGTTTTCATTTCTCCTCAACAAGGAGCATGTTGCATATCCTACCGAGACAGAAGCTTCTCTTACATTTGGCAAGCAGCTATAAATAGCTATAAAAACCCAGGGGCTGATATTTAACTGAAATCTTGCCTTGTTCACCCTTACCGTATGAGCCTGTGCAATGCAGTAATGGCTCATGAATGCCAGGCTACACCCTGGCCACTTGTCATGTACACATACACTATCTAAGCTGTTATTTTTTGAAAGTCTCGGAGGTCTATTGCCATATTCTATAATACGAATGTGCTCAGATGTAACTGACGAGCTCCTTGTCTAGTATAAATGAAACCCTATGTGAGCAAATGTTTTAGTGAACTGATGACCAGTACCACAGAGTAGGAATATGTGCATGAGGGTGGGGGAAAGTGTTTGAAGTAAATACAAACTAACCCTAATCTGCAGTCCACCCATCAGACCAATCCTTGAATTTTTAAATGGCCTAGTTAGCCTTTGTTTCCTCATGCATATTGTGCATTTCTAGGTCCTAAACAGGTCCAGCAGGGGCTACAGTAGAACCTCAGAGTTACAAACACCAGAGTTACAAACTGACCAGTCAACCACTCCTTATTTGGATCGGAAGTACTCAACCAAGCAGCAGCAGAGACCAAAAATAAATATATAAATAAGTAAAAACAAAGTAAATACAGTACAGTGCTGTGTTAAATGTAAACTACCGAAAAATAAAGGGAAAGCAGCATTTTTTTCTTCATAGTAAAGTTTCCAAGCTGCGTTAAGTCGCTGTTCATTGTAAACATTTGAAAGAACAACCATACTATTTCCTCCTTTGGTATCCTGCTATTAATTGATTTGTCTCGTTAGACTGACCTCACACTTGGTAAGGCAACTCCCATCCTTTCATGTATATATACCTGCTCCTGTATTTTTCACTCCATGCATCTGATGAAGTGGGTTCTAGCCCATGAAAGCTTATGCCCAAATAAATAGTTTTAACAAAAATCTTAAATACTTCTTCTGAGTTTAGGTAAAATACTTAATTTTTGTGCTCAGTTTCCTCTTTTAGAATAGAGAACGGTTTGGAATAACCATGAAGCTAAAATTTAACCAAGCAAATACTTGCAAGTGAATGCTTTAGATTTGTAAATACTTATTTACATGAGAGTTGATTGGAATTTCCAAATTTATTTTGCTTGTTTTATTTAGTTCAGACTGATATGGTTGTCTCTGGTATCAGGTTTCTAGTTTCCATTCCACTCACTTTTCACTTGACCCAAGTACAGAGCATATTGAACATAGAATGGCCATAGTGGGTCAGACCAACGATCCATTACCCAGTATCCTTTCTTCTGACAGTGGCCAATGCAGGTGCCCAGAGGGATTGAACAGAACAGGTAACTATCAAGCTGTAACTCATTCCAGCTTCTGGTAAACAAAGCCTAGGGCCCATCCTGTCCAGTCTGGTACGCGCATTGGGGACCTATCCTCCATAAATGTATTCTAGTTATTTTTTTACCTTGTTATAATCTTGGCCTTCACAACATCCTCTGGCAAAGAGTTCCACAGGCTGACTGTGCATTATATGAAAAATACTTCCTTTTGTTTTTTTAAACCTGCTGCCTATTAATTTCATTGGTGGCCTCAGTTCTTGTGTTATGAGGGAGTAAATAACACTCTTTATTTATTTCTCTATGCCATATGATTTTATAGACTCTATCCTATCCACTTAGTCATCTCTTTTCCAAGCTGAAAAGTCCCGTTTTATTATCTCCGCCATGGTGGAAGTGTTCATACCCTTCATTTTTGGGTTGTTCTTTTTGACATTTCCAGTTCACTGTTTTAACATCTTAACTACTTCATTCTGAGATTTAGGTAAAATACTTAATTTTTGTGCCTCAGTTTCCTCTTTTAGAAATAGAGAACAGGTTTGGATATAACCATGAAGCTAAATTTAACCAAGCAAATACTTGCAAGTGAATGCTTTAGATTTGTATTACTTATTTACATGAGAGTTGATTGGAAATTCCAAATTTCATTTTTGCTCGTTCTTATTTAGTTCAGCTGTATGGTTGTCTTGGTATCGGTTCTAGTTTTCCATTCACTACTTTCCACTTGACCAAGTACAGGGCATGAAATAGAATGGCCATAGTGGGTCAGCAAACGTCCATCTAACCCAGTATCTTTTTCTGACAGTGGCCATGCCAGGTGCCCAGAGGGATTGAACAGAACAGGTAACTTCAAGCTGTAACTCATTCCAGCTTCTGGTAAACAAAGCCTAGGGACCCATCCTGTTCAGTTGGTAACAGCTTGAGGACCTATCCTCATAAATGTTCTAGTTATTTTTTTACCTGTTATAATCTTGGCCTTCACAACATCCTCTGGCAAAGAGTTCCACAGGTGCTGTGCATTATATGAAAAATACTTCTTTGTTGTTTTAAACCTGCTGCTATTTATTTCATTGGTGGCTCTAGTTCTTGTGTTATGGAGGAGTAAATACACTCTTTATTTACTTTCTCTATGCATCATGATTTTATAGCCTCTATCTATCCCATTAGTCCTCTTTCAAGTGAAAAGTCCCAGTTTTTTATCTCTCTGTGGATGTTCCATACCCTATCATTTTTTTGCTCTTTTCTGACCTTTGCTTTCCATTATGTTCTGAACCTTTTCCAGTTTCCAATATATCTTTTTTGAGATGAGGTAATTGCATCTGCATGCAATATTCAATATGTGGGCACACCATGAATTTATATAGGGGCAATATGATATTTTCGGTCTTATTATGTATCCCTTTCTTAATGATTCCCAACATTCTGTTCACTTTTTTGACTGCTGCATATTGAGTGGATGTTTTCAGAGAACTATCCACAATGACTCCAAGATCTCTTTCTTGAGTGGTAACAACTAATCTAAATCCCATCATTTTATATGTATAGGCATCAGCCTACAGGATACTAACCAAACTCCAAATTAACTTCTCTGCTTTCCTTTCCTCACCCTTCAAAGTAAAAAGAATAACACTTAACAGGGATCATGTGGATTACTTAGATCAAGTTTGTAAAATCTTTGAAGACTAAAATTTTTAATAAGTACCAACCATTATGAGTGAAATCTTGTCTGTACGAGAGAGTCACCAGTTCTGATGACATTTCCTTTAAGAAACGTAAGTTTTGAGGTCTAAGAATCTTGATAATGTCACTTCACCATCTGCAACTCACTTTCTGTTTTCTTTACAACTTTTTAAAAAATATGTCTGTCTGTTTAAATACCTACCTGAATACAAGTGAAATGAACATTTAATTTTAGTTTCTCTACATCTAAAATATGCTGAGCTCCAGGTAGTTTCTAAGATAATGGAATTTTCATATTGCTTTAACTACTGTAATATTTCTTGTTAATCTGCCCTAATTAGAGCAGTACCTGACAGTTTCCTAATCAACACTAAATTTGCATTATTATTTTGTTGGCCCTCAAAATAAGTCTCAAGTAAACCTCCAGCATGCACATATTAACAAGTGAAAAGGTGCAGAGTGAATACCTAGAAACTTGAAATCAACATTGTTTGTTTAAGCCAAGAACCGATTTTTCAAGAGCAATCCTGTACATATATAGAGTCTAGAACCATGTGAGCCACCCTCAATGAAAAGTTGGCAGGATTATTTTTATTTTTTTATATTACTGTAGAGACCAGGACCCCACTGTGTTAGGTGCTGTACAAATGCAGAACAAAAAGCTTCCAACAAGCTTAGAATTCATTAAATGACAAAACCCAGACAAGGAATGATATTTACGTGTCTACAACCAGATTCTCCTAGACTTGCTTTGGTTGAGTAATACCCAGAGGTGAAAGTAAGCCCATCCAGTCTGGCAGGGCCGCTGAGGGGGGAAAAAAGGGGCAGCTTCCCTGGGGCCCAGGGCTCCCGGCACTGGCTGGAGCCCCTGGCCCTTTAAATTGCTGCCAGAGCCCTGGGGCTCCCAGCCACTGCCATTGCTACTGCTACCGCTACCATGGGGCTCCGGCCACCGCTACTGCAGCTCCCATTGGCCGGGAATGGTGAACTGTGGTCACTGGGAGCTGCAAGCGGCCGTCCATGCGGACACTCAGGTAACCGAAGCATCTCACGGCCTGCCAGAGGCTTAACCTGAACATGGCATGAACCAAGTTCACTGTTCTAGAGATTACGTTTAGACAGGAACCATGAGGAGACATACCATCAGTCAGCCAAGGAACTGCATTGTCTCCTGCAGACCTTTGGGCTAGTAGATGTCTGGAGACTCTCTCACCCCGCTGGTAGGCAGTACTCTTGGCTGAAGGCTACTCCCAACCAGGTCTCGGGGCTAGACTGGATTGCTTTGATACCTTCAAGGCCAGTGTGAATATGTTTGTTGAGTCTTCCATGTCTCCCACTCACTTGTCTGATTATTATTATGTCTCTGTCAGTGTGTCTCTACCTCTTCCTGCTTGCACTTTCCATTGGTGCTCTAACACCAGATTATTACAGGACTTGAATTTCACTCAGAAGTTTGCTGTGTTTTGGGAGCGTTGACGATGGCACGAGCCCCTCTATGAGCCCCTGAGGCAATGGTGGGATGTCGGAAAGGTCCAGAGCCAACTGTTCTGTCGGCAGGATACCTAGGCTGCCATGTGGTCCTTGCATCAAGACATGAGTGCCCTGCAACAAGACATCCTGGGCCTTCATGGCAACCTTGATGTGGGAATCCCAGTGCAGATTCACTAAACCTTAATCGAGCAGTACCAGCTCCTGAGGTGCTTCTTGGAGAGAAGATGACTGGTATGGGCCCGTTTTACTCTGCTCCGTGAAACTGACACTCCCACAAGGTTCTTTTTCAGAAAAAGTCTACAGACCATTGACAGATTTTTTGCCTACATCTGCCAGATGGTTGTCTAGGGGTTGATGGATGTCGGGTCACTCTAGCCCGATTGTCATTGCAAGAGCTTTCTGTTGCAGTCCAGCAGCTGTCCTCAGGCCAGGCTCCAGGCATTGATGAGCTGCATCTTATATGTCCTAATGTTTTTCTAGTGGTGCTGGAGTGCCTCCAGGAGAAAGAGCTTGTGACGTTATGAGTATAATATAATATCTCATTGAAAGGTGACAGGGCCAGAAAGAGTTAATTAACTCACCTCACTGACTGACCTGACCCATGCGTGAACCTTAAGAACTGGTTAGCAAGATATGTAAATAAATAGAGCTTTGAAATGCAAGTCTGCATTGTTAGAGGTAGAAGGGCAGATGTTTGCTCAGGTCTTGTGATGTAAGCAAACAAGTTTGTCTATTGCTATGTTTTTAATTCAAAGATCAAAAAGGAATATAGATTTAGATGATACTTCAGTGAAAAAGTATTATTGTTATGTGTCCTCTTTGAAGTGGGTAATGTATCGAACTGTTTAATGAATAAATTACCCTGTATAATGCCAGGATGTTTGGAAGGAGATTACTCTATTGTTTTCTCAGGCGAAGGCTGCTGGAAATGTATAAACCCTCGGACACGATCCGCTGGATCTCAGATCTCTTTGGGTTTCAAGAGGGGGAGCTCTAAACCAAAGGATTGAGATCCCCAGTCATTGACTGGAGCCACCTGATATGGAAATTGGACTATAACCTATAGACTATTTCTAAAAGGACTTTTGGCAACTAAAGCTCACTCTGCTGTGCTCTGAACTCAAGAATTGAATCAAGTCTGTCTGTATTTGAATCTTTTAACCAACTCCTCCTTTCTTCTTTTTAAATAATTTTCTAGTTAATTAAGAATTGCTGTAGCGTGTATTGTGGGTAAGATCTAAGTTATTATTGAACTGGTTGTGGCTGATTCTTTGGGATTGGAAGAACTTTTCTTTATATGATGAGACAAGATTTTCAGGATATCATCATATGTTTGACAGGTGTGTCTGGACAGAGGCTGACGCTGGGCATTTAGGGAACTACGTTGTTTAAACTTCTAAGAAACGTGAGTACTATAGAAGCTGTTGTTGTGCTGGCTTGGTAAATCTAAGTAGTGGATAACCCCAGCGTTTGGGATTTGTCTGCTGTTTTGTTGCAGTTCACCTGATTGAGTGACCTCATGGCTCCACCGCAGCCACTGTACAGAGCTGCCCACGTTTCCGGGGCAATGATCACCTGCTGCACAGAAAGGGGACTCTGTGACTTGCAGAGTGGAGATTTTTTTCTCTCCTGGTTCTGATATAAGTTTTTATCCAGGGCTTTAGCCAACCACTGAGGACTGTCTGGATTCTTTGATACATCAGATCAAACATATTTTATTTGTACTCTGTATTTTTGATTTTGTTTTTAATACAAGACTTTTTTACTGTTAGCAAACTTTGTAACCCGATATGAGGCTTTTTCAATGATACCAGGAGAAGGCTTTGAAAAGAGTTACCATAGCTATTTTTCAACTTAGAACGAGGTGGGCAAACTATGGCTCGCAGACCAACTGGCCCACGGGATGTTTCTTCTCGGCCCTGAGCTCCTGCGGGAGGCTAGCCCGCTCTCCCCCACTATCCTTCTCCCTGCGAGCTCAGCTCACTGCACTGTGGGACATGTTTGGTGCGGGGGCTGTAGCCCTGGGGCGCACAGCGCAGAGCTAGCTGACTGGTGTCTGTGCTGTGCGGTGTGTGGCTTTCCAGCTGGGTGGCGCAGCTGCTGTCCTGGTGCCGCCAGGATGCCCTGGTGCTCAGGCAGTGCTGTAAGGGGCTGGGAGTGGGGACGGGCTTGGATAGAAGGCAGGGGAGTTCGGGTGTGGTCGGGGCTGGAAGCGTGGATAGGGGTTGAGGCGGTAGAGGGTGGGGACAGGGGGGTTGGATGGGCAGGTCGAGGGGGCTCGGAAGGGGGTTGCGGTGGGGCAGGGGAGCGCAGGGGGGTAGGGGTGGTCAGGAGGGGGAGGGTTGGTGAGGGGTGGGGGGAGTTAGGGGCGGGAGGGTCTGGGGGCCCACAGAGAGAAGTTGGAGAGCGCAGGCGGGTGTGCGTTTATGGGACCGGGGTCCTGGGGGGCATTAGAGTCAGAGGCACGGGTGCGTGTGGGCACTTGGAGAGAGACGGGGGGGTCGGAATGGGGGCGGGGGTGGGCATTAGGTCGTATTGGGGTAGAGGGCACGCTCAGCCTCCTATGTGGCCTCATACATTTTGGAAACCTAGATGCCGGCTCAGGCAAAGTTTGCTGCCCTGCATTAGAGCACATTTCGGGAATTGGGTAGTGTTCTTTCATTTATTTCTTTATTGTACACATGTTTTTAACATCTTAGATTAATGGGGTTTCTTACAGTGTTCTCTGGTTGTTTTTTTGGAGTGAGGATCAGTGTTGCATTGCGTTTCTGTGGCTAACGTGGTTGCTGGTTTGGACAAACTAGCTGTTTTGAAATCTACCCGAAAGTAATGTTTGGTGATTGAGCGGGAGTGAAGTGGGCGTGGTTCAATGTGTAGGATCTGTTTTTCCTGGAAATGTTTCCACTGCTGTTCTTCTGGGCTACGGTATCTTTTTCCATTTCTGCAATTTAAAGACTGTTTCAATGCCAGAATTATTTATTGAAAGAAATAACTTTCTTGACAGCAACACAATTTAGGAAACCTAAAAGTGGCGGGAGGTGGGGTGCAGAATGTACCGTCAGGTTGGAGATAGTCCTGTCTGGGAGTGCTGTGCAATGGACGCTGCACTTCAAATAAATTGATGCATGGTGATGGAGGGCTTGAAGTGCGGGGTAAGGGTCATGTCTCTAAGGGTGATTCGTGAGTACAGGTGTTGGGGGGAGTTGGTGGTGGTAAGACACTGGATGCTGGGGAGGGGTTTGGAGCTGATATTGGGGGCACAGGGAAAGAACTTTGGGACCGGGGAGGGGGACGGCCGGTAGTGTCTGCTTGCATGGACTGTGACTGACAGGTACCACTTGGGCCAGTGCTTATCAGCTGTTTTTGGGCTTTTCATCTTTAGCCGTTGCTTTCTCTGGTGGTAGCTGTTTCCTTTTCCTACAGTCTGCAGGTTTTTTCTCTCTCTGGCAGACTGTACATACTGTTTGAGATGTCTTTCTGTTTTTCGCGGCTCCTTCCTGAGGTTTTGTAGCCTCTGAGCAGCGGATGATACCGGCAGTCGAGTAGTCAAGGATGCTTTTGGAAAGGCAAAAATGGCAACAGTTAACGGAGGCTGAATTGTTTATAATCTCACCCAGAAAGTTATTCCCACACAGTGAAGGAGTTTACAGTCTTCACCTTAGCATACTTTTCCCATACCAAACAGAGCGCACATAACCCACAGGATCCACAAAATGGTGAGTAAGGGGGACTGATTGCTTCAGGGATGTGCAGGGGTTTCTGTGCGTTGGGGAAAGCAAACTGCTTCTGGGGGCAGCTACATTGAACAGTCTCCCAACATTTTCCACAGGAGTTAATCCTGAAAGATATCTCGCTGCTGTGGGTCACCTGAGAAGAGCGGGAGGGTCTTCTACAGCAATGTGGATTCCGCCCTGGCCCCTATGTAGCTTGCCTGTGTGCAGCAATGGTCCCCCCACCCCTCGCGGCACAGTGACGCGGACGCGTTAGCCTGACTGGGACAAGGACCACAGTGGCTCTCCCTATAAACTTGTGCAAGCGCATTGCCCGCGCTCTGGCTGAAACTTTTGAAGAGATTACCAAGGCCGATTACCGCGACGTGATAGACCACATCAATGGGCTATTCCACATCTAGGCATGCATGCAGCCCTAACCCCCCCCTGCCCCCTCCCAAAACATTTCCATTTCCATTCCATAAAAGCCGCTTACCGGGAACCCAGATCCAGACTAGCACGGCTACCCCTCTGATACTGTTCCAAACTATCAGGCTAGATCTCACTGCACTGAAATCTGCAATATCAAAGCTGAATCTTACCTAAGGCCTAGTCTACATACACGGTGGTAGGAGTTTAAGGCTGTATCTACCCTCTAAAAATAGGTGTGGTTTTTATGTACAGTCCTAGTAGAGACATGGCACAGGTAGCTTTTAATTCCATTTAGCTACTCAAGGTAAATATCAGGTAGGGGATACAGGTTGAGTTCCACTAGCTACGTAGAGGTAAAATCTACTCGTGCCTTAGACAAGGATGTTATATCATTAGCTAGCTCGATGTAAAGACACACCTGTATTTGCAGTGAAGACATAAGAACAGCTATACTGGGTCAGACCAAAGGTCCATGCTAGCCCAGTATCCTGTCTTCCAACAGTGGCCAATGCCAGGTGTCCCAGAGGGAATGAACAGAACAGGTAATCATCAAGTGATGCATCCCGTCACCCATTCCCAGCTTCTGACAAATATAGGCTAGGGACACCATCCCTGCCCATCCTGGCTAATAGCCATTGATGGGCCTATCCTCCATGAACTTATCTAGTTCTTTTTTGTTGTTATTATTGAACCCTGTTATAGTCTTGGCCTTCACAACATCTCTGGCAAGGAGTTCCACAGGCTGACATAGCCTAAGGGTGTGACTCTAAACAGATTTAAGTTAAACAGGTGCAACTTAGCATGTAGACAAGCCTTCAGAGACCATCAACTACAGGTGGAAAGGAAGGCACAATGCACAGTCCAAACTCATATACAATCAATGTGACAGAGGTCAGATTGAAGCTTGATCTACAGTACAAACTTACATAGGTATAACTAATTCTACACCCCGAGTGATGTAGTTATACTGATCTAAACTCTGGTGTAGACAACACTATGTCAACAGGAGGGCTTCTCTCATCGACATAGTTATTGCTTTTCGGGGAGGTCGAGTACCTATGTCGTCAGCATAAGTACTAAGCGTGGCAGAGTGCTGAAAGTGTAGACAAGTCCTGAGATAGAGATGCTTTCTGCTCCAAAAGAAGAGGGAAGTGCAAGAAGGATATTTCCTCATATTATCAAGAAAACTTGCCTTCAGAAAGAGAGGAGGTACACATTGTTCCCTGACATCATGGCTGAAAGATGAGGGTCAGACGAGATGGCATCATGCCATGTAGCCACCAGTCACCAGATCAGGAACAGTCAGAAATGGCAGTGCATATGGAAAACAAATTGTAGCTCCCTCGGACATATCCATTAGGGGCCTGTTCCTTTTTTATTTCGGTACCTTGACAACATTTGTATAGTTTCTCGTCCCAACGAAGTCTCACTGAATTGAAGTCATGCCAGTTTCCTTATCTGCAATGTGGGAGGAATTTTAGTTCACTCACCTTTGTAAAACCTCTAATGATAGTCTCTGAATAAGTGCAATGTGTTATTGTTTTTCTGTTCCCCTGAATAAGGACATTTACCAGCAATGTTGACATTGAAACTAATTCTTCTCCTTGAGGATGACTGGAAAAAATTCAAACTGTGAAGTATCGGCATTGAAATCCAGTGCTCTGATTTAACTAAAGATGTGATTTTAAGCTAATTTAATTAAACTTTTGCAAAAGACTGTGTGGACACTCTGATTTTGGTTCTAACCAGGTATAGCTTAACTCATTTAGGAATTGATTTAAACTAAACTGATATAAACCACTTTTAAAACAAAATAAGTAAATAATGAAAACAGTTTAAAAACACACCATTAGTCAAAGCAATGCATTAATTTCAGTGTCAACACGTCATTGTTTAAATTTCTGCCAACTCCACTAGCATAGGTTATTGCTATATATCTTACTCCCCCTTGCTCCTCCCCAGAATCCATTCATTCATGCTTAAATTGTGTAGCATCTCTGGCTGTAGACTTAACCTTCAGAATAGAAAGCTATGCACGTTTGGAATCTGCAGACACAATGAAACAATAGCCATTAAGAGAAATGTGAACTCTTTCATTCCAGGGGTTTGCATGCAAATGCTCACACAGTTAACCATTTCACTGTTGATGATCAGGAACGCTCACTTCATGTGCTTATCCATTGTTACTGGATATACCTGTCATATGCTGGTAGCCTATTCATTTGAAAGGACCTTGTAAGCCACTAAGTCCAGGTCTACACTATAGCACTATATTGGTACAACTACGTCTTTCAGGGGTGTGAAAAATCCATGCCCTTGAGTGAGCCCTAACCTTCTGTGTAGAAGCAGCAGAGAATCCTGTGGTACCTTATAGACTAACAGACGTTTTGGAGCGTGAGCTTTCGTGGGTGAATACCCACTTCGTCAGACGCAGGTAGTGGAAATTTCCAGGGGCAGGTATATATATGCTAGCAAGCAAGCTAGAGATAACGAGGTTAGTTCAATCAGGGAGGGTGAGGCCCTGTTCTAGCAGTAGAGGTGTGAAAACCAAGGGAGGAGAAACTGGTTCGTCGACCGGAGAGCTTCTCCCGTCAACACAGCTACCGCTTCTCTCTTGTCAATGAAGTAGCATCTTCACTAAAGCGCTTCCCTGTCATGCTGTACGTGAAGAGAAGTCCTAAGGCTGCAAATCTGAGTATTCCGACAGGCAGTTTAGCTAGGACATGTCGTTGGAAAATTCGAACATGGATGCTTGCTACTGTCTGTAAAAATTATACGTGTTTTGTCTACTTAGAATGTAAGCGCTGCAGAACAGGGACAGTCTGCGACTGTGTGCTGTACAGTGCCAGCACAACAGGACCCTCTCGTCAGCCGGTCCCTAGCCTGATTAATAATTATGGGGAAATGGTGGGAGGACTAGTGGAAACAAACACTAGTGGCTGCCATGTAATCATAGTGCTCTCTGAGCAGAAGAGAAAGGCGGGTGGGAAAAGGGGACGCTATGTTTTACATTTGAACAAACTGTGTTAAAATATGAGGGAGAACCACAAGTTCAAAACAAGTCAGGATTTCTCTGAATGTGCAAGTCACACAGGATGGTTTGTAATGAGCTGGAGGGGTTCTGTGGTTTGGTTTTGCACTTCCTTCTTTGTAAGTCTGGAGTTTGCAAAACTAGACAGAATATTTGAGTTGCCAAAAGCCAGTGGTGGGGTAGCTCAGTGGTTTGAGCTTTGGTCTCTTAAACCCCAGATTATGAGCTCAATTCTTGAGGGGACAATTTAGGAATCTGGGGCAAAAATCTATCTGGGGATTGGTCCTGCTTTGAGCAGGGGGTTGGACTAGATGATCTCCTGAGGTCCCTTCCAAGCCTGATGATTTTTTTAAAGGGGGTTGGGAGTTTGCTCCACCTCTGCAACAGACAAATCAAGGCGGTTTGAGTTTGATTCTGTAAAAACTGGTCATTGGAGGATTGCCAAATCAGATCTAGGAACCAATTTGCTTCTGGCATTTATTTCATATGCACTGCCCCTTACTCCCACCCCCAAATTCAGTGGGAGGTAGAAGAGGGAAGAACTAGCAACATTGGTTTTGCCCCATCTCTTGAAATATTTGACTAAAGATTGTTGTTGTACTTCAGTGAGGACTTAGTCAAAAATGAAAAGTTTTGGATTGCCAGCATTTGGGGGGGTGTGTGATTTTTTTTATTTTAAAAGAGAAAAAAATACACCCATTCCTGCCCAGCGCCAGCCCGCAGCTTGTTCAGTGGGGGGCGGATCTGCTACAGCCAAGTCTCTGCCTCTGGCTCCGTGTTGTCTGAAGCCCCGGGGGAGCTCATGCATGATGCTGGGGGACGGCGCGCGGCTAGCCGGGGATAACAGACCTGACACTCCACGAGGGAGCTGGGTTTGCTGCAGTATCCGCTTTGCTGCACCCAACAGGCCAGCTGCAGGGCAGGGGAGGAGGCCACGTTCCCCTTCTCCACGTGATCCCTCCGGGGCGGGTCTGGCTCTTGGTCCCCGGCGGCCCCAACCCGGTAGCGCGTAGAGCTGGGGGAGGGAGGCAGCTGCTGCTGTCGTTGCGGGACTGTCTGCGCGCCGCCCGGTCCAGCTCGGCTCCCCCAGCAGCGGGGCCGTGTGGAGCCGCCGCCCGCAGACATGGGGCGCTTAGCATGGTGCCTTTTCCCCGTCCTCCTGCTCTGCCAGTTCCGGGGGTCGCTGGCCGACACCCCCGCCAAATGCAGCTTTGCGGACCTGGAGGGCACCTGGGTCTTCCAGGTGGGGAAGGGGGGCCAGAACCGCCACATTAACTGCTCCGAGATGGGTAAGTGTTGGGGGGCATTTATTCTACCCCTCTTTATTTTCTTTCTCCACCTGGTTTTTTTCTTTCTTTTTGCCCTTTGTCCTCTGGCCAGCGCGATAATCAGCTTGTGATAATCTCAGACAAACACACTTTAGTTACAATCCTTTTTTAAAACGAACAAAAAAGCCCCCTTGGTCCCTTAAGAGTGTTGGCAAAACACGTTTGTCCCAGGGCCCTGGCTTTTTTAAAACCATGCGGCATGTCTGATCCACTCCTGTATGAACAGATCGTTTCACCCCCCCCCCCCGCCCAAGGTGCCCCCCTAATTCATTTAGTGGGAAACTAAAACCACACGGGATATTTTCGTAAAAGGGATTGTCTGGGTTACGTGACCCTTGGACCCCCTAAGAACTCCGTGGAAACTTGTGTATTTGTTTCTTCTCTTTAAATGACTTGTTTCTGGTTAGTTTTCAGCTGGCCTGTTCTTAGGAAATTCCCACTCTGATGTATCAATTCAGATATCAAAAGAGGAAGTAGAATGAGAAATTGGGTGTTAGCCCCTGCAATTCTGTAGGGAATTGAATGTGAGCTGTAAAAACTGTTTCAGAACTTTTCTCTTTCAAATTTAGGCATTTTGATTCTGTTACTAAGCAGCAATATGTTATGACAAGTTCAGGAGGTTAGGATGGGAATAGGGACTAACAATGGAATTTCCCTCCCGTCTCACCATGTGATACTAAAGGGCACATTGGTTACAAGTAAACCAAGCCTACAAATGTGAATAATTTGTGGTTTTTAAGACTTGTAACTTTCATTTTACTTGTCTTTTTTACCTTGCTTATGTCAGGAACAAGACTTTGCTACTTTTGTGTTTAAAAAGTGGTTGCAGTTAGTCTTGGATATCTTTTCTAATAGGGATAGGGGCCTGGATTCATAAAGATACTTGAAGTCTCTAACCCCCAGATTTAGGCACCTAATTACCATTTTTAGAAGCCACTGGGATCTATAAAACTTCTGTTTGACTGCAGCTTAACCCTGTAGTTGCTTACATTTGCTTGGCACCTACATTTTTGCAGTAAAGTGTGTCTGACCCTGCCTCTGGGCATAAACCAGGCTGCGTCACTCTAGGGGTATTCTGCACTTTGGGCTGAGTGTGTGATTGATGCCCAGATCGAGGAGGGACACACACTAGCTCTCCTCAAACTCCTGGACTAAAAATGGTTGCTGTAGCGCAAGCAGTGGGAGGGGCTAAACACCCCAGCTAGGGCCTATCATAGGTTCTGCTAGCCCTGCCCACCTCTTGTGCTGCCACAGTTCTGCTTTATTGTTAGCATGGGTATATTTCCTCAATCAAGGAATCACACCCAATCTCAAAGTGTAAATATGCCAGGACTAGAGCAATCCACAGAGCAGAGAGCTGCCTTAGAATCATAGAACTATAGAGTTAGAAGGATTAGGGACCACAAGGGTCATCTAGGATAACCCCTGCCAAGATGCAGGATTGCTATCAAATGGCTATCCAGCTTCCTTTTGAAAATCTCCAGTGAAGAAGCTTCCGCAACCTCCCTAGGCAGTCTGTTCCATTGTCCTACTGGTTCTACAGTTAGGAAGTTTTTCCTGAGATTTAATCTAAATCTGCTATGCTGTAGTTTAGACCTATTGCCTCCTGTCCTGCCCTGCGACCTGCCAGGTAGCCGATCTCTGTTCAAATCCCTTCTCACTTGGCAGAGGAGGGACTTGTAATGAAGGTCTCCTGCATCCCAGGGCACATCCCAGGCGAGTACTTTAGCCACTGGCCTAAATGGTTTTGTGTGGGGTTCAGCCTCTGAGTGCACCTACTGAATTGGTCCTATACCCACAAATTAGGCAGAGGAATAACTGTCTTCCCCTGGCTTCAGACCAGAGATGGGCACCGCCTACAGCTGGGGCTTAGGTGCCTCTCTCTGAAAGGGTGGATCTAAGGGTATGTCTACAATACAGGATTATTCCGATTTTACATAAACCGTTTTTGTAAAACAGATTGTATAAAATCGCGTGCACATGACCACACTAAGCACATTAATTCCGCGGTGTGTGTCCATGTACCGAGGCTAGCATCGATTTCCAGAGCATTGCACTGTGGGTAGCTATCCCGTAGCTATCCCATAGTTCCTGCAGTCTCCCCCACCCATTGGAATTCTGGGTTGAGATCCCAATGCAAAAACAGTGTCGCGGGTGATTCTGGGTAAATGTATCACTCAATCTTTCTCTGTGAAACAACGGCAGACGATCTGTTGCGCCTTTTCCCTGGATTGCCCTGGCGACCCCATAACATGGGCAACCATGGAGCCCGTTTTGCCTTTTGTCACTGTCACCGTTAATGTGTACTGGATGCTGCTGAACTGGATGGGTACTGCCAGTGCTACACAGCAGCATTTCATTGCCTTTGCAAGAGTAGCAGCAGACGTTACCATCCCTATTGCACTGTCTGCCATTGTAAATTGGTAATAGGGGGAGAATGATGGTTACAGATCTTCTGTACATCTGCTGCTGCAGGGCTCCTGGCTGGCCTCGTTGAGGCGGCCGGGGGGCGCCAAAGACAAAAATGGGAATGTATTTCCCCGGGTCATTCCCCTTTTATGTTTTGTCAAAAATGAGTCAGTCCTGCTATGAATATGCGGGCAAGTTGCTAGAGAACAGAGAGCCAGCCGCTCTGTGTCAGAGCCCCAGAGAATCCGCAGAAATGATGATCTGCATGCTTCTACGGGGTTGCCCTGCAACAACCCCAGCCCGTTGCTTTCCTCCTCCGCCAAACCTCCTGGCTACTGTGCAGAGTCCCCCCATTTGTGTGATGAAGTAATAAGAGAAGCAGGAAAGAAACACTGCTTTTTAGTAGAATAAAATGAGGGGGAGGAAGCCCTCCAGCTGCTGTTGATAGTCGGCAGGACATTAAACGCGGTGGCGGTGGGAGAGGAACCGGCCTTCGCTGTATGTAGTCCAGCAGTACAGAATCTTTTCTTTAGACCATGAAAAGTAGGTGGGGGAGGCGTGATGGAGCTCAGCCTCCGTTGCTAGATTGAGACGTTACCAGCGTCTGTAGCATCTGCTGGACATGACCAGTGAGTCATTCCCATTTTTACCCAGGCGCCCACCCCCCCCCCCCCCGCCCCCTCTGCGCGACCTCACCAAGCCAGCCAGGAGCACTCACGGGCTGATGATCGACGATGAATAGCAGTCAGATTTACCATTGCCACGGAGGGGATGCTGAGTGATTCATTGCTGCTAGACCACGCCTACGAGCACATGCGTAGACATGGCGGTGACTTGACAAAGGCGGAAACTTTTTTTTTCACTTTTCTTTCGGGCAGGGAGGTGTAAAATCACTGCACATAGGTGCCCTAGGTAAAACAACCGGGACAGGTTGTTTTGACCCTTTTCCATGGCTATTGGGAGAGCATCAGCCAAGAATGCAAATACTTCAGAGAGCAGGCAGGCTTTGTCTGCTTTATCACACAGCACTGTGCTGGCCTCTGTCTATCTAGCCTAGAGTTTTTTCGCAAAACCTGCATACTGCTCTCTTTATCATTTCGTTCTCTTCTGGACGGAGCTCGATTTAGAAACAGATTTGTCTTCGCATTACAGCGATCAGGTCAGTATCCCCGTTACGGTCCATGCTCGGAGCTCCTCTTTTTTTTGGATTGGGGACTGCATTGCTATCGTGTTGATCAGGCTTCACGCTGTGCAAACAGGAAATGATACATCCAAAGTTCGGCTCGGGCTTTTCCTGTCTACCTGGCCAGTGGCAATTGGAGTTCAGGATTGCTTTCCAGAGCAGTCACAATGGTGCGCTGTGGGATACCGCCCGGAGGCCAATACCGTCGATTTGCGGCCACACTAACCCTAATCTGACATGGCAATACCGATTACAGTGCTACTCCTCTCGTCAGGGAGGAGTACAGAAATCGATTTAAAGAGCCCTTTATATTGATATAAACGGCCTCGTTGTGTGGACGGGTGCAGGGTTAAATCAGTTTAACGCTGCTAAATTCGGTTTAAACACGTAGACCAGGCCTTAGACGCACTCCTGTCATCGACATCTCCCATTGGCTAGTTTAGGCATCTCCCTGCCCAGCTTGCTACAGTTTGTGGATCACATTCTAAGGCACCTGTCTCTCATCATGCATTGTTTGGGGAGCCTGAGTGCCTGACTCAGACTGTGACTTTTAGGCATCTAAAAGTCAGTCACAGCAGTTGATCCAGGCCAGGGACTCTTTCTTTTAAAACAATTACAGTGGTTTGGAACATGGCTATGTGCAAATTTGATTGCCGCCCCGTATTTAAAAATGGTTTCAAAAATATTTTAAATGTCCTTTGTGGATGTGAATTTAATCAAGTGCCATTGGTGAAACTGTCCAACAGCTGCCTTTTCCCCTAGCCCAGTATGGGGAATGCACATAAGTCATCTAAAATTGGGCCTCTTTCTCGTATTGCCCCTTGGTAGTTTTATTTGTCCCTGCCCTAAATTCCATTCTCCTTCTACTCACTCCACCATCCATTCTCTGCATTTCACTCATCTGCCTCAATCTTGATGGCAGACTTCTGGGACTCTTCCCTCCCCATTCCCTGGGTGTGTATGGTGGTATAATATAGCTCTATTGCGCCACTTGGCACTTCATAGCCTGAAGGAGTTTACCATCTACAGGGAAGGGAGGTGGGAGAGAACTGCCTGAGGAGAGGTCATTTCCTCTTTCATATGTTTCTGGGTTGGCCATCTTTTATTTTCAATCTGACTGGTGCTCTGCTGCTTCTCTTGCCCAGAGTTGAGATTTTAGTTGTGGGAAGCAAGCTTGGAGGAGGGATTCTGAAGCAAGTAAGGGTGCCCCTGTTGGAACTGCCATGCAACGTCTGTTCTAGGCTGCATGGCACTAAATGGCAGAGCACTGATAATACCTAGCTACAGATGTGTGTTAAGAAGCCGCTGCTAGCTTTGCTGTGATTGGGCCAATCATTTCACTGCTATTAATATCCAGAGTTAAGGAAGCTTGTGTAATAGATTCCACTGCAGTAAAATAAACCTATTCCTGCAACAGGTGCTCAGTACTTCTCATGTACCAAACCCAGATATATAAAAACCATAAGGCTCTGAAAAAAGTCTAGTACACCAACAGGAAAAATATATCAAACAAAAAACTGATCCCGATAAAAGTTTATCTGCCTAGTGCTTTCTGCATGTCACATGAGACATATTTTACACAGCAGCCCTAAGGCCGGTATTTTATTTTCAAGTCTGGTAATGTAAGTTCGTAAGTGGCATAGTAAATTTCTGCTTTAACCCATCCATGTAAAAACTTTCTCATCTCTGCAGGACCTGTGGAAAAAAAAGTAGTTGTGACTCTTCAGAAGGTGGCTGTAGCTCAAGATGATCTGGGCAATTTTGGCTTCTTCACCATAATTTACAATCAAGGCTTTGAAGTTGTAATAAATGATTACAAATGGTTTGCATTTTTTAAGGTAAGTTTTAATTTTTGTTACATTTGTCTTCCCCCTTCCCTACCCCCCCAAAATCTATCTGTATTCTGGTTTCTCTTCATAGCAATGTTGCCTAGTGGTTAGAATATGGCACTGGGACTCAAGAGACCTGAGTCCCATCTTGACTCTGCCGCTGGAATGATGGTTGACCTTGAGCAACTTTCTTCACTTAACTGTGCATCCTATCCCTGCTCTTTGAAAGGGGAGTAATGGTACTGACAGCCTTTGAGATCTAGTGATGAAAAGCACAATATAAGGACTTCTAAGTATCTTTATATTTAAAAAAACCCCTCAAACTATTCACCAGTGAAGGGTGTGGGTTGCTGAACCAGACATTCTTACTTCAGCCAGCTATATGGACGCTCTTTTGTCCTGCCTTTGTTCTGATGAAAAGGAATGACAGTTTCACAGGGAAAATACTTTCCTGAGGGACTGATAGGATCTTGTCCAGAATGACAGATTTGGGTGTGGTTACTTTCCTAACTGAATGGGGAAACCAACATTAACTGGGCTGATGTCTTACTGATCAGCCTAGCACTCCAGAGCCTGAAAAGAAGTGTTAGGGCCAGCTTGGAAGACAGCCTCATGCTGCTTCGTTATGCAAGTCTAACAGTGAGGGACATAAAGCTCTCTGATGAGCTAATCTGGATTCTCCATCACTTGACCTCTTTAAAATCAAGACTGGATATCTTTTTTTAAAAAGATATGCTATAGCGTAACCAGAATTTATGGTCTTGAGGTAGGTATTATTGGGTGAGGTTCTCTGGCCTGTATATGCAGGTTGTCAGATTAGACTATCATAATGGTCCCATCTGGCCTTGAAATCTATGAAATTTTAAAGATTATAAAGTAAGAAAGAATGAAATCTAGTTATGTTTGCTTTGCATTGCAGTTCATCTGGGACAATGCAAAGGTAAATCCCTAAATTAATTTTAATTACTTCAAGGCACTACGTATCACACCATGAATTATGAATTATTGCCGTTACTAGGGTAATGGAGCTCTGTGTACTGGCTTGTTTTCTTTCACGCAACTAGGACGGAACTATTAATTCCACCTGCCAGAATTGAACATAATAGTGTTACTTTCCTTGACAGACACGCTTAGGGGAAATACTAGACCGACACAGACAGTGGGATCCTTAGGCTGATGTCTTTCACGTTAAATGTGAAGAGTTGCTTCAAGAGCCAATAAAGTGAGCAGTTTAGACAAATGTCAGTTATCAAGTTGCTGTTTCTACAGTTTATCAAGATGTAAGTGGCTTCTGAAAGGAATATAAACAAGTTGCGTTTCAACAGATAGGCTCCCCTGGTGCAAGAGTTGCTTGGTAACAGTGCTACTCCAGTAGCATTCACAAGACCTATTCTTTTATGTTTGTGAAAGCTAGTTTAGTGCCTTGAAATCTGGTGGTAACTGCTACCTAATGAGTATTCTGACTATGCCTCAAATGATTGCATGAACAAGGAAGAATTAAGCTGTTTGAGATTCAGAGGAAAAAATCTGAGACTCCCTACTGCATGGCAATTTGATCCATTCCTGGTTTTGCAGAGATTCTTAGTAGTTGGAGACATAAGATGCTTATTGAATAGGTAGGCTGTTAGACTACTGTTGACTACTAATGTTTCAGATTTCTTCAGCAGGACATACCTGCGTTAAAGTCTTCCTTCTTACAAACATTAGGTTGGACTATTTAAGTTGATCATTAAGCAAATTACAACTAACTTGCATTCAGAATAAGTCCCATTCTCATTTGGATTCTGTAAAGGCAATTATTGAGACAGTTTATAAAAGAAAGGCAAAGATTGTTTTGGAGATCATGAGTAAATAGTACAGATGCTTAGCCTATGTTTGCACTAGCACCTTTGTCGATAAAACTCAGAGGTGTGAAAAAACACACCCCAATCGACATAAGTTACACCGACAGAAGTGCCGGTGTGACAGCGCCATGTCTACAGGAGAGCTCTCTCCTGTCGACATAGCTACCATCTCTCGTTGGGGGTGGTTTAATTAACAGCTTAGAGCAGCTATATGGAGACCTTAGGGCTTGGTTACACTTGCAAGTTAGAGCGTATTAAAGCAGCCCCAGGTGCCCTAACTCCTGACCCGTCCATACTGGCAAGGCACTTAGAGCACCTGGACTCTGCTGCTGGAGCGCTCCTGGTAATCGGCCTCCACCAGAAGCATAATGCTTATTGTTCCTTGGCTGAAACGCTCCAGCATCAGTGTGAACGAAGTAGTGCATTACTGCACTTTGATCGGCCTCCGGAAATGTCCCATAATTCCCTTAAGTCAAGTGGCCACTCTTGTCATTGTTTTGGAATCAGCTGTAGGAATGCGGATATCCCCTTTCAAAGCTCTGTTCATGCTTATCTGCACCAGGACAAAGCAGCCATTAGTGTGGAACGTTGATTGCTGTGAGTGTGTGAGAGAGCGGTGGCGGAAGGATGGGGGTCTGAACTTACAAGACAGCATGCTGACACTCTCAGCACCCCAAAAACCCACTCTCTCTCCCCCCACATACACACAACACACTACCTGTACACTCCACCCCACCCCCCGCATTTGAAAAGCATGTTGCAGCCACTTGAATGCTGGGATAGCTACCACAATGCACTGCTCTTTGTGGCGTTGTAAGAGCTGCTAACGTGGCCACATCAGTGTACTTCCAGCTGAGAGTGTAAACACTCGGCAGCGTTTTCCCTGCTGCGGTCTCCGAAAGCTGGTTTAACTTCCATTGCTCTACATCTTCAAGTGTAGCCATGCCTTTACAGCAGTGCAGCTGCAGCACTACAGCTGTGCCACTGAAGCTCTCTGTAGCCACAGTCTTAGTGTTCACAACTCCTGATGTAGCTTTTTCTAAGGGCTAGACAAGAGTTTGCAGTTTCTACAGTGGCTGAACGAGGGAAGATGTGTTTCTATTTCATGGCTGCAAGTTGGAAAGTTAAGATGCTGAGGGACGTGGGGGAAAGCATGTCTCTCCTGTAAATTTGCAGATCAGTGAATCCTAGCTTTAGTCATATCTACAGCTATTTGGGCCATTCTCATCTGATGTAAATTGGCAGAGCTCCCTTGAAATCAGTGGATGTACATTAGTTAGCAACAGCTGATGATCTGGTCCACTTATCTTCTACTGTAAAATCTTTAGGGAAAGGACTACCTGACTCTTAAGTTCACAGTGCCAGGCACACTACTTACCTGTTCTAAAATGTTCAGGACATTCCAGGTTGAAATGCAAAATATTATTTTGACATTGATCCTTAGAAGTGTTTAGATATAACTGAAAATAAAAGGTGACCCGGAGAGCGAAAAACAGGGTTTGTACCATTTTTAGCTTTAAAAATTGAGACTGTTTGTTTGTTTTGTGATACCCTGGAAATGCCAGGAGTGTCAAGTCTTGTCGTCTTTGTCTCTGTGGAGGATTCAGAGATGTGGATTCAGCTCTTAATTGAACAGAGACTGAGTGCTGAGTTTTTAGCAAGAGGTTTCATTCTCTTCAATAACTGCATTAGCTCAATGTTAACACAACCCACCAGTTCGTATTACTTCCCCCCACCCTGGGGTGCTGGAACAATTGGAACAACTTGTGTAGTGGGGGTACTGAGAGCCATTGAACTAAACCGTAAACGCTGTATATGATGGAAACCACTTCAAGCTAGAGGGGTGCAGAAGTACCCCCAGCACCCCTAGTTCCAGCACCTATCCAGAGAGGATGAGTTATTACAGTGTGAAAGAAAAAAAATCACTTCCTCTGTTGGCTTGCTTTAGTTGCTTGGTGTCAGAATGCTTGTCCAGAAGACAATTCCTGTGTTCCCTCTAGTGTACACAGAGCAAACTGCTACTAACTGCAATTTGTACTGGGGTAAGTCATTTAACCTTTAGCTCTTGCTCTTTTCTGTAAACTGGGCATAATATTTATTTAACTCAGTAGTAGTAGTGGTGTTGTGAGCTTCTGTACAATGGTTATGACAGGGTATTATGCCTTAAGGATACATATATGAGAAGTCTGACCTTAATACATGTCTGCTATTTGATTGATTGATTGATAGATAGATAATATAATTTTCCTTTGTTCTTGCAACCTACTTACCAGTCACCCGCTGTAAAATTTTCTTAGGATCTCACTGATTTTACCAGTCACTTGTTCTTACGCCTGGGCACTGTGGGGAAATGAGTTGTCACGCCAAAGGAATGGACTGGGTGAGCTTATCCATATATTTTTGTAGCTTTCAGTAGCTTGTGTAACTACTACCTAGCAAAGGAGGGCTTGTTTGTGTTTAGCTTTTTGTGTGAGCCCAACTTCAGAATCTTGCTCTTCCCGTCCCCCTCCCCCCGAACCTCCTTAACCTTGGATCCATTAAAAATGCAGAGTCCTACTGCATGTTGGCAGAGCTCCCATTTGTCACAAGTCATAGTTTTTATGCTGAATGTTTATTGCAACGTATGAAAAGGGGAGGATCTTGTAGCAGTTGTCTCTTAAAACATGCAGTGCATTTGCACTGTGCTATATAAATAGCAACCTACTGATGTCCCAAAGAAGGAGGAACATTTAACTTGAGCCAGATATACACTTCAGACCTAAGTGGACTTAACTAATGTTGCTCGGAGGTGTGAAAAATCCACACTTCATGAGCAACATACTTATACCGACCTAACCCCATCTGTAGACAGCACTACATCGACAGGACAGCTTCTCCCATTGACATATCTAACACCTCTCGGGGAGGTGGATTTACTACGCCAATGGGAGAAGCACTCCTGTCAGTGTAGTAGCATCTTCACTATAGCTCTGAATGTGAAGACAAGCCTTTGGGCTTTCACACCTATCACACAACAGAAGTTAATCCTGGCCTGCACTACTGCAAAGATAAGGCAGGTAGCTATGCTGTCCCTTCTAAATAGGATTAAGCCTCTTAAAACTGAACTTCTAATGAATTTTGTAGGTCCCCGCTATTAAGAGGGTCATGTAACTTTTTAAGAATGTATCTTGTTTTTTCTACAGGTCCTGAAATTTAGGCCCACATAGAATTGCTGTATGCTACATGTTGAAATCCAGCGTGCACTATATCAAACCTACCACAGATCCCATTGGAACTGGCTTCTGTAATACAGAGTCTCTTCTAAAGTTTATCCGTTATCCTGTGTAATAAACAGTTTCAAACTTTGCAATATTAAAACAGTAGGGTGAGATCTGGGGGATAAAATAAGTGTTATTCTCCCAAGCTATCAGCTCTCTCTTGATGCCAAAATAGGTGCCACTCACAGATCTTAATATGATTGCGCATCTCCTTTCTCTCCTGCTTTGATCAGCAGTGAAATAGTTACATCAGAGTTCATGTTGAAATCACGATATTAGTCAACACCCCATGGATATGAATGTGAACAGTTCCCATTTCTTAGAGCTGTTTGTCAATTTGAAGATTCAGACAGACCTCAGTATCAAGGACACTTGACTTACATTTAAAAAGTTGATGTTTGCAACCATAAAGAACAGGCTCTTAAAGGTGAGTTACAATAGGGAAAAAATGAGTTTGTGACGTTTCTTACTAAGACCTGAACGGTTTTTACAAAGTGAATTTTCAGTGCTTGTTTCTCACGTTAGAAATTCATATCTTTAGAGCCTAGCACGTGATGACTGGAGATTTAGTAAAACAGTGACATCACAAGAGCTCAAAGTGTGAAAGTTGAGCAAGAGGGGAAGAATTTAGTTAGTGTTTAGGTCTTTTATGTTAGTTTTTGGTAACACCTATTTAACCTCAGTGGCTAATGTACATTTTGGGGGCAGGAAGTCTGCTTATGACTCCACATCTCTGCCTCCTTAATTAAGGTATGAGCTAATATACGACCTCTGAGGCCTACCCTCCTCCAGCAAAACCAGGGAAGACTAAAATTTGACATTCATGATACAATTTTTTAATTTAAAAAGAGGGGTTGTTGACACCCTTATGTATCAAAGGTGTTTTTAAAAAATGTCACAAGCCCAGTTTGTTTAAAAAAAAATATATATATCCCAGTTTAGATTCTGGAGCACAGAATGATGGCTAAAGTGCCTAGTTGCTAAGTGGCTGCAAACTGGCTTCACCTGGCCCCAGCAAAACAGGAACTTGCTGGAACCAATGTAAGGATAAAGCGTGGGTCAGTGGTGTAAGACATCACCAACATAGTGCATGCTGGGTATTTGCAGCAAGTAATAGCTGGTTGTGGGCCTAGACTTCAGGATCTGCTGAAGAAATAAGGTATATTCTTGGTAGGTTTTAAATTTGAATGCACCTTGATTTGGACCATTAGATTTGTGGATCATCTTTTAATCCTGTTAGTGAATTGAAATTAATAATTTTCACACTTCTGAGTGTTATTTTAATAACGTGCACCTACTGTTTGCTTACCCTTAATGTGTGAAATATAAATATATTCAGTCGTAAACCACCTTCTGCTGCAGAATAGCTGTCTGGTCTGCTTTTCTGATGCCAGTGCATAAATGCATTTCCTGTCCAGTAGTTTACATTTGTATAGATAGTGAATCCAGTATTAGGCAGCAGCATGCAATGGTATACTTCTGGGTAACATCTCATTCTGTCAACATTTAGGTGTGCATTGCCCATTAATGTGCCCTGGAGTCCTATTGCAATTATGAAATAGGTCTTTCTCAATAAAAGTCTTAAGCATCTCACTGTACATTTCGCAGGAGAAAAGGAGCAAATAAGGGGAAAATTGTTCAAGATGTTAGGCTTTCTTAAAGACGTTTGGCTTAACATTACTATTCCACACTGGGCTCTGAACCATGTTCCTGAAATTTTTAAATGTTTATGTGATTGAGGCAAAAGAACTAACACGATCCTTGGATATTTAAATAAGGAAATATGGAGCAGGAGCAGGAAGACAGTATTACCTCTTTTTAGGTATTGGTATGCTCACTGCTGGCATACCGTGTTCTGTTCTGGTCTCTACAGTTTAAAAAGAATGTTGAAAACTTAGAGAAGTTTCAAAGAAGATCTGTAAGACTGAAAAACATTCTTCATAATGGGAAATATAAGAAGCTCAACAGGAACTGTAATTATATAATCTAGAATGACCTACACATGCATCTGATTAAGTGGGCATTCACCCACGAAAGCTTATGCTCCAATACATCTGTTAGTCTTTAAGGTGCCACAAGACTCTTTGTTGCTTTTTACAGATCCAGACTAACACGGCTACCCCTCTGATACACTACAAAGGGAGAAAAGATGACATTAAAGGAGTACTTTCATCTAGCAGAGGACTAACAATATCCAATGGTTAGAAGACTTTAAATCAAGATGTGCTCTCGCTGCACCTGAAGTTAGGGGCTCAGTGCTTGAAACACTTGGTGAATATCTGTGGCCTGCATTATGCAGGAGGTCAGTTGGTTCCTTATCAGTTCCTTCTGTCCTAAAATCTATGAAGTTAGAAGAATTCAAACAGAAAATAAGTTTCAAGCTCTTAACAGTGAGGATAATTAACCACTGGACCAGAGTACCATGGGATGCAGTAAATTCTCCATCATTTGGAGTCTTTTTAAATGAACACTGGATGCATTTTTAAAGGCAGCTATAGTTCAGCCACTGGTTGTTTGTCTAGTTAATCTTCATTTACATAGTAGGGAAGAATATTTCCTCCACACCAGGCGCTACTGGGTAAAATTCTACCTATGTTCAGATGGCTCCTCTTTGGCTTTAAAATCTGTGAATTTGTGCTCTTAAATCAGATAAGGTAGCAAGATATACTCCTGGGGGAATTCTGCACCACTGCGCAATGCAGAATTTTGCAGAAATTAACATGGTGCGTGCAGAATTTCCTTTCCCCACACAAATGGGCTGCAGTGCTGCTAGCTGCCACTAGGAGCCACTGAACCCAGCAGAGCCCAGCTCACACATAGAAGACATTGCTGGAGGGAGTGGGGGAAGAGAGCTAGAGCAGTGTTTCTCAGACGGGGGTTTGTGAGGGTACTCCAGGGAGTCCGTGGGCCCTGCTGATCAACCCTTCCCCCTCCCTCCCTCAACTACTCCTCCCTCCCAGTGCCTCCTGCAAGCCGGGGAACAGCTGTTCAGTGGCGTGCACGAGGTACTAGAAGGGAGGAGGAGGAGCGGGGATGGGGCAGGCTCGGGGAGAAAGGGGACAGAAAGGTGGGGAAGAGAAGGGGCAGGTGTGGAGCAGGATTGGGAAGAGGTGGGGTGAGGCCTTGGGGGAAGAGATGGGGTGGAACCTAGGGCTGAGTGGGAGGCTTGGGGAGCTGTGAAAAGTTTTAAATCAAAATGGGTGTCCTCAGGTTGCTAAAGTTTGAGAATCACTGAGCTAAAGGGCTCCTGGCAGCTGCAGTTTTCAGCACGGCCTGAGGGAAGGAGGCAGTAGTGCGCAGGAAACTCCATGCAAGCCTAGGACCAAGTGTCAGGCTGTTTTTCCCTCTGGATCTCTGGGGAGTGAGGGAGTGTGGGTATCTGGGTAAGGGGGCTGAGGCCCTGCGGCTGGGCTCTGGGGTGGAAGGGGTGCAGATATCTGGGCTGGATTCTTGGGGGGAGAGAAGGGAGTGTGAGTATCTGGGCAAGGGGGAGCCCTGCAGCTGGGCTCTGAGGAGGGATACTGATATCTGGGCCAGAGGTCCCCGTGGCTGGGCTCCGGGGGGAAAGGGGTTTCGGTGTATTGGCTGTGGTGGGGCGGCTGCTGGGCTCGGAGGGTGTGTGTGTGGGTGTCTGGCCCCCCAGCTAGGCTCTGTGTGGGGGAAGAGGGCAGAAAAATAGGAACTAGATTGTCATAGGGGTTTCTTTAACTCTCTACTCCTTGGGGGGAATTTTTGTGTGTGTCTGTATTGTTACAGACATATTTTCTGCTAGGTATTTTGAAATAAATTACCAAAATAATTGAAACGGGTGTTGTTATGTAGTGTTATTTTGACAAATAAAATTTGCAGAATTTTAAAATATTGTGCGCAGAATTTTTAATGTTTTGATGCAGAATGCCCCCAGGAGTAAAGATCTCATGGGATTTTAATGCTGCATTAGCTGTTTGATGCTATGTCCTCTAGTGGACAGTGCTCTGCATTCTCTTTTCACCTTAAATCACTGTTCCCTAGCAGCAGTTGTTCTGAAGAAATCCAAGGCTGAGCAATAAGGAAGAGTGTTACACATTTTCTTGGGGGTGTAGTTTTTCTGCTGGAAAAAGAAATCTTAAAAATAAGCGTAAAGAAGTTGGCAACCCACTTGTGCATCTATGCTATTAATTGACAGCAGTTTTCTCTGTAAATTTCACGTCCAGTTTGCAAAAGTTTATTCTGGCCTTAGTTATCTCAGTAAAATGCCACACTATTTTCTCATGCAATTTGTAGGAGAGGTTACTCATGTCTTAAAGATGACCTCAGGATTTTAATAAATTGGTTTCTTTTGGACTCCTGTCGTATGTAAAAAGTATGCCTGAAAGGGGTTTTTAAAAGACATTTTTTGTTGCTTGTATCTGAGATATGAGGACTAAACTTATCTTCCCATGTTTTGTTGGATTGGTTGTGTACATCTGAAGATGTATAGCTCTTGCCTTAATTGAAAGAGCAGAGATGCTGAATCTTTAACAAAAGTTTCCTGTCTCCAAAATGTTAATTGCACATTGGAGGTTACAATAGTTAACTAATAATCTGACTAAAAATCTCTTTGTTTCTTAGGCTGTGTCTACACTTTATGATAAATGTGGGCTTGCACATTGGCTAACAGAAGATTCTAATGTAGACAAGGCAAACTGTAAGGGGGGGAAGCGATTTCCAGCCTGTTCACGACCTGAACCCGCAGGGTCCACTGCAGCCCCCAGGGCTAAGCACCCAATCCCTGGGTCCTGTCCCCACCGAGGGCAGGATTGCTCCATGACCTGGTTTGCTGAAGTACCTGCAGTCAGGTTCCCTGGGCCCTGATGCACAAGACATTCTTAGGGCTTAACCCCTTCCTGCCCATGCTGTAGCCAGAGGGGGCTGAGTTATGTCAGTGGCCAGCAGCAACCTGGAGGTATTGGCTGCCTTTCAACACAGTGCAGGCACGAAGGGACAAGCTTCTTCCAGCCACACTGGGGAGGAGGGAGAAGAGATGAGCTCTGGAAAGACACAGACCAAGTCGTCCCCTTCTTCCTCCTCCTCCCCCTTCCTCCTGCAGCTAGAAGCAGCTCCCATCCCTTCCCTCCTGCACAGTGCTGGAAGGCTGCTGCTGGCCACATTCTGATGTGAACCCTGGCAGAAATCTGGGAGAGGGGGCCTGTGACCCTGCGTGCCCACCCCCCCAAGTGTTGCCTTGGGACATGGTACCAGGAGAGGCGGGTCCATCCTGGGGGCCCAGCCAGGCATGGAGGGAAGGGCTGGTCAGTCACCCCTGCTATATGAGAGAGGAGTATGGGAGTGTGTGTTTGTGTCACCTCTCCCTGTGTATGTGGGGGCTAGGTGTGTGTCACCCCTCCCCATGTGAACCCTAAAGCCTTAAAGATAAGAAGGTAAATAAAAAGAATCCAACTGTGCAGTATTTCTTTTTAATGGGCTCAGTCAACTTGATGTTAATTTGAATGCATAGTTCAGAGTGATTGCCGTTGAACTGGCTTGAATACAAGTAATTTTATCAGGTGTCCTGTATTCAGCATAGGGAAATGTGGTTACCCTAAGTCAAGATAAACCCCAGAAAGTATAAAAACTACAGCTTGCTTTGTCTACACTGGGATCTTATGTTAGCTAATATACTAAAACCCCACTCTTTGTCATAGTATAGGCATAACCTAAGAAGGCAAAAGATTGTTAACACATACTAGGGTTTACTTTGACCAGCTAATGTTTGTTAAAACTACAACTTGCCTTGTCTACACTAAGTTTTTTAATATGTTAGTTACCAAGTGTTAAAAACACACCCATTTTTAGCAACCATGTAGAACAGCTGAAGTGAACATGTATCTTCAGTTCTGTGAATAACTACGTTCAGGTTCTGAACTGTATCATATGCTTATAATAAGCCTACTTGAGGGTATATTCTGCTATACCAGTGCAGCACTGGCATATAACACTTATTAAAAAGGAAGGCTTTAAAGCCCTAGTTCTTGTGGGTTTAAGACAAGGTGTTTATTTTTTATTTAATCTGTAGTTTTTGCTTAAGTTCATGAAATTTCAGTGTTAAATGTTCAAATTTACTGAAAATGTTACGAGGCAAGGAAAGAGGACAAAATGCCTAAGGCTGCTTATTAGAAGGATATGAGTCACTTGATAATTTCACATTCTCCTATTGTAATATCCTATTTATGGTGCTGTTATACACCAAGGTGTTCTAGTCATCTGAATAAAATCTGTCAATGATTTTCATTTCTAAAGACTGAGTTTTAATTTGCTTAAAACCAATAAAACCACTAAAAGATCCACATAGAAACTAGTCAGTTCCAGAAGATAGATGGGCCTGGAACAAAGGGAATAAAATTGGGCTTGTGACCTCTTATGTTTCTTCATGATTTATAAAGAAAACCTAAAGTTTTTTCACCAAAAGAAGACAGGGAGGCAGTTTTAGACTATTAAAATGCAGGTCCTGTTGGGCCTAGGTGTATACTGTTAGATCACATAAATAAATAGTGAGTTGGGTAGCTTGGGACTTCAGCCAACGTTGAATACAAGACAAATGGTGTGGGCCTGTGTCTGGTTTGTTAGAAGAAGGATGGCAAGCGGGTGGATCTGGATTGTTAAGATTCAAGGTCAATACTCCTCATGAACAGCACTATTCAGGGAGAGCCGAGTACAGTGCATTCACAGTGAATGTTTATCAATGTTAATTTAAAAACTTTCTTGCTAGTCCCTGCAGACTATAGAACCAATCCTTTGACCCCTTCCCCCCCCCACCCCTCAAGGTATTCAGCAGACTGCATTTCTTTTCCCTCAGAGACTGTCTGTTTATTTGCACAGTAAGATGGGATGAATAGAACAAGCTAACAGGGCTGGCCTTAGTGAAAAATGGTGCCCAGGGTGGACTTCATTTAGGTGCCCCTACCCCGCTACTCAGTTTCCTAAGCTGCGTGGCTGCCTATTAAGCCCTGTGCCAGGGGCTCAGGGCTGCAGCAGGGGGAGAGGCCTCTTCCCCCAGCGTGGATGTGCCACGGCGGAGAGAGGCGCCCCTCCCTCGGCCCCGACTGGTGTGGTTAGAGGGGGGCTGGTAGGGAGTCCTCTCTCCCTGCTGCAGCCCTGGGACAGCCTGCATCTCCAAACCTCTCATCTGTGGCCCCACCCCGCACCTCCCCACATCCCAACCCTTTGCCCCAGCCCTGAGCCCCCTCCCAAACCCCTCATTCCCGGCCCCACCCCAGAGCCATCACTCCTAGCCGGAGCCCTCACCTCCTGCCCCAGCCCTGAGCCCCCTCCCACACTCCAAACCCCTTGGCCTCACCCCCACCACCTGAATTTTGTTATGTGCATCAATGTGAAGCTGATGTGTCACATATCACCTCCATATCGATTAACAAAATTAATTCTGCACATGTATCTAAAAAATTAGAGGGTACACAGGCCCAGTGTCTCCCTGGGCTCCCCCCACTGCTCCTGGGTCCCGCTCCCTCCCCATTGTCCCGGGTTGCCTTGTGCAGCCCCACACTGGAGGCCTGCCCTGCTCCTTTTCCCCTGACCATGCCGCCCTCCTGACCACAGCGCTCACCCCTAAGATTGGCCCTGCTGTTGCTTTCCTACACCTCTGCCCAGTGACGGGTTTACCATGGCTCCATGGAGCCAGGTCCATGCTCAGAAGAGGCCCCTGGTCTGCTCTGCTTGCGCCCCAAGACCCTGCTGGCTCCCCCTGCCCACCACTTGTTCCTCTTGGCCTGCCCGCCATCTGGCCGAGGGCTCCTCTCCGCCCCCTGGTCCCAATCCCTGCTCCTCTTAGCCCCCTAGCCAGACCCCAGTGCACCTCTGGCTCTGGGCAGTCTCTGCTTCCAACACCTGTGGGGCCCCAACTGTCTCGCCGCAGCTGAGCCGCCTGGGACTGGAGCAGAAGCCTGGCCAGTCCCCGCTAGGTGGCAGGGGTGGGGCAGGAGGACAATGTGGGGGAGTTGGCTGGGCCCCTCCAGGCAAGGGCATCTTGAGGGAGCCTGGCTGGGGCAGGACCTGGCCTGGTTGATCGCCCTGGCTGTGCCCCGGCTCAGCCCAGCAGACAGTCTCCTTCCAGCAGGCCGATGAGTGTGGCCGAGAGGCAGGGTGTGGGGGAGTGGGTTTCTTGGGGGTCAGGGCTGGGGACTGGGCTGTGAAGGGGCAGGGAAGATCTGTGTGTTGGATCACTAGGAAGTGGGGGTTCTGTGGGGGCTGCTGGGCAGTTGTGGTGGGGCTGTGGGCAGGGGTGGTGTTGTACAGGGCGCTGTACATTTATGAGTTGGTCTGGGGGGGCACTGGGCATAGTGGGTCCGGGAGGGCTCTGGCCATAGGAAGTTTGGGGGTGTTGAATGAAGGGGGGCTGCATGATGTGACGTAGAACTGCCCCGAAGGGGAAGGGACATGCTGGCAGTACAGGGCTGGGCAGGCCACTGTGCATCTGACAACTGCCGGTTAGTATATAGTGCTCTCACATTGAGCAGAGCAGGGCTGCCCCTGCCTTGCCGGGCCCCATTACCTCTGGCTGGTCCCTCGCTCTGGGGACTGACCTCCCCACGCCGTGCTCCATTGCCTGTATGGGAGCCCACAAAAGGTTAATCTGACCCTGCCTCTGCCCTGGGAACTCCCTTCCAATAGCAGGTTCCCCAGGAAATCCCCAGGAAACAGCAGCAGCTGCTTCTGCTCCTGATTCAGCTCAGCAGCCCACACACACACACCACACACTTCCTCTAAACCAGGGGTTCTCAAACTGTGGGTCGGGACTCCAAAGTGGATTGTGACCCTGTTTTAATGGGGTCACCAGGGCTGGCGTTAGACTTGCTGGGGGCTGAAGCCCAAGCCCCACCACCTGGGGCCAAAGCCCAAGGGCTTCAGCCCTGGACAGCAGAGCTCAGGTTACAGGCCCCCCTGCCCGGGTCTGAAGCCCTTGGGCTTCGGCTTTGACCACCCTACCTGGGGCAGTGAGGCTTTGGCTTTCGGCCCCCCAACTCAAGATGGTGGGGCTCAGGCTTTGGTCCCTGCTCCTGGGGTTCTGCTCTAAACCAAACCTCCTCCACACCCCAAGTTAGTGGGATGTTTCCTTCCATTTACAGGCTGAACTCCCCTCACTTCCCCATACCCCCCATATGCTGCTGTGCTGGAGCACGCAGAGACTAGGCTGTGTCTTTTCTGTGCCTTAAAGCATATGGAGAGGAGGACAGAAAGGAGGAGGTAGTGTCTATCCTTTCCCCCCCCCCCCCCCCCGTCCACCAAGGCGGAGAGGGTAGAGGGGCCGCACATATCTCATGCACTTGTATGGTGTGGCCAGCCAACAGAGTGTGTTGTTTGTGAGGAGTGCTCCTCAGCTGTCCCCTCCCCCAAGTAGTCAAGCCCCCATACACAGCTGCTGCAAGGGAAGGGAGAACAGGGGGAAGGCTTCCTCAGCCAGGCCTCCTGGTGCCAGCTTCTTGGGGGGAGACAGAGCAAGGGCTGGCTTTCTCAGCAGGGATCCCTCAGAGCAGGTTTGGGGGAGAAGAGAAGGAAATGGGGGATATCCTCAGCCACCCCCCCAAATGGGGGGGAAGCATGCCTTGGCACACCTTAGCATGTTCCCCCCTCCTCTCCCAGTCTGCATGGCTCTCTGGGCACAGCAGCGGGGACTCTGCTCCCACCAAGCAGTAACTACACACACACAGGGTATGGCTACACTTGAAATTTCAAAGCGCTGCCGCAGCAGCGCATTGAAGTGTGAGTGTGGTCGGAGCGCCACTGCTGGGAGAGAGCTCTCCCAGCGCTGCACGTAAACCACATCCTCTATGGGTGTAGCTTGCAGCACTGGGAGCCGCGCTGCGGCACTGATTACACTGAGGCTTCATAGCGCTGTATCTTGCAACGCTTAGGGGGTGTTTTTTCACACTCCTGAGCACGAAAGTTGCAGTGCTGTAAAGTGCCAGTGTAGCCATACCCACAGACACACAACTATCTCCACCCCTAGCCAAGCAGGGAGGAGGGAGGACCAAGTCTTTTTGGGGGGGGGGGGACAGAGGGGGAGACTTTTTAAAGTACTGGTGAAAGACAAAGGTTTTGTCTACAACTTAGCAGTGTAGACATACCCTCAAGTGACAACATAGTTGCAGTGGTTCCCCAGACACTCTAGTGTAAATTGGCCCTAAACAGAATCTTATCACCACCACTCATTTGACACTCCCTCCTTCTAAGGCTGAGTATTCTTCTTTCAAAGCCCTGTTAATCCAGAAAGTAAGATATCAAAAGCTTTACTATAACGCTGAGCAGAGAGATTGATCTCGTTAGATAACTTAATCTTTACCTCACTTTTAACTGGTGAAATACCAGAGTGTGTAACGTGGAATGAGTGTTGGCTTTCAGAGATAAGATGAACTACAGGGAAGCATTGAAGTTTTAAGGCACTGGAAATAGTATTTGTATTTAGAAAATCAATACAGTATTTATATGCAAATAAATTTCAGTGACACATCACCCTGTTCTTTGAAGCTGCCTTCTTTGAATCAACATTCATGGGGGAGGGAGGGAGTCTAGAATAAATTTTTGTTTAAACTGTCAAGGTGAACGTGTTTGCTTACATACAGTTAACATCACTCACAAACTAGAGGAAAACTTGCCTTCTGGTCCAACTCTCTGAAATGGAAAAACTAGGAAATGTGAAGGTGCAGTGCTATCTGAAGAACTATAAGGAGATAAAGCTGTGTGTCACACCAGGGTCTTTTGTAACGATTCTTTCACTGACCTTATTTCATGGTCCCTGTGTATATATATATCTTCCTTCTGTATTTTCCACTACATGCATCCGATGAAGTGGGCTGTAGCCCACGAAAGCTTATGCTACAATAAATTTGTTAGTCTCTAAGGTGCCGCAAGTACTCCTATTCTTATTGCCACAGTACCTGAGGGCCAGAAGTGCAGAGGATTCTAATGCCCTGCCTGAACTAATGATTTTAACCCAGTTTGTACCAGCTTAGGACTTGGTTGGTAACCATAGCACTAAATGTGGTTCGCCCTTGCCAGAAGCCAAGCTAGAACCTGATTGTCTTCATATAACAAGTTCATAAGTTTAACTTTATTGTGTGGACAGGACTCTGTCCCGTGCCTGGCTCGTTTTCCTCCTAGGTCTGTGTTCTCATATGTCCAGAATGCATTTCCCCACATGCACTGATAATACAGTGTGCATGTCCTCCAGACACACTATTACATGCTGAAGCATGGTGTATTGCCAATAAGATTCTTCCAGACTACAACTGATACATTGTTCTGTGAAGAGTGGCTTAGTAGCAAATTACAGATGTCACGTCTTAAACGCAGGAATCTTGATATGGCTGTACTTGTGTCTAACGGAGTTTGTTTGGTTTACAGTACAAAAAGGAAGGACAAAATGTAACCAGTTACTGCCATGAGACCTTTCCAGGATGGGTGCATGATGTGCTAGGCCATAATTGGGCATGTTTTATCGGAAAGAAAGTTTCGCCCTCTCCTTCCAGCATTCATGTGAATCAGCTCCCTCATCAGAAACCAAGGGAAAGGTGAGTGCACACAGTGAATGGAGGATGACTTTTTATTTTGAATACGGTGACAACAGCAGTTATGCTTTAAATTCCAGATTAAAATGAGTGGACTGGCTCAGGGGGCAAGATACAAAGCTATAGTATCACAGCAAGTCTGTGGTCCAAATGAAACTAAATTCCTTAGGCCTGAGGAAAGCAAATAGTGGTGATGGGGCAGTTTAGTGGACAGGGTTTCCATTTTCTTCAGATCTGGCATGCTGTCTTTAAGATCAACTGTAATCACAGACAAAATGGAAAGCTACATTTAATCTGTTTAAAAAAAGATCTGGAGATGTTTGTAAGCTTCCTGGACTATACGTGCAGAATCTGCAGCAATAATTCCTGATTAAGTATTGTCTGAGGGTGGCCACTCATTTCTAGCTGCTAAAAGCTAAATGGGGAATATCCTTACTTTTCAACATAAGAAATGACTGTGGTTGCTGGATATTATTCAGTCACAAATCCAAATAGAAGGAGAGGTGGTCTTTGTCAAGCTTTGGATTGAGATTTGATCCACAGCCTGAAAAAGCTGAAGAACCTCTGTCTAAATAACCTGGTCTGCTTGTCCAGTTGGCTCTCTGAGGTACACTCAAACTCTGAACCTTAATCTAGCATCAGCCCAGTTCTAATAGAATAGAAGGATTTAAACTGAAAATCTAAAGCACTGGTGTGGAAATTTGAAAGAAAAAGGTTAAGAAGTGGTCATCCCTGGATTTCTTAAATCCAAATAATCTCTTTCAGGCAAATGGTCCCATGTAATGTCCTCTTTAAACTACTGAGACTACTTAAAGTAAAAAGGGAGAAATGATTGGCTTGATATTTGTTTCTCCCCCGCTCCACAGGGCAAGTCTATGCTTAAAACGCTGCTTTGGTGCAGCTGCGCTGCTGTAGTGCTTTAATGAAGACAGTAAACTGACTGGAGAGAGTTCTCCTGTCGGCATAGTTAATCCACTTCCCCAACAGATGGTAGCTGTGTCTGTGGGAGTGCTGTCTACACCAGGAGCAAGGAGTCACTATAACTCTGATGCTCAGGGGGTGGGTTTTTCACACCCCTGAGCAATGTAGTTATGCCAATATAGGTCAGTAGGGTAGACCATACTTCAGTATTACAGCTGGTTTATAAGGGCCTGCTCCTAACCTATTGGCAAAGCGTTAAGTTGTCTAATCACAGCAGTCGTTTGAATAGTGAGTAGTCTTCAGGCCAAATATTTATCTTATTATATTGTTCCCGATTGTCTGCAGGTTTTCAAGGAGGCCTTATGTACACAACTTTGACTTCGTGAAAGCTATCAATACTGTTCAGAAATCCTGGACAGCAACAACATACAAAGAATATGAAAACCTCTCCCTGGAAGAACTAACTAGAAGAGCTGGAGGTCTCAAGTCCAGAGCTCCGAGGTATTAAAGTTTTCCTACTTAGGTCACTCACGAGGCCTGCTGGTGAGAATCATTCTCTGAGTTCTTTGGAGCTGTGCTGATTATCGTCAGCTATAGATCTGGCTCCTAGTTCAGATTATATATAATATACTGTGAAATCCAGATGTATTCAAACCCCTTACAGTATGATTGAGTGCCAGCATATTTGCCTATTTGAGTCCTGATGCTCCAAACATATCTGGCTGTCTTGCAAGCACTTTGATCCAGTACTGAAGTTGCCTCAGAATATACAGATTAAGGGAAGAGGTGATAACATGGGTGTAGAATAGGAATTTTAGAATTAGACTCTTATCCATCCATCAATGAGGTTGTGCCCACTCACAGCTATGGCAAGTACTTAGGTATTTTTATCCTTTAAATAAAGTTAATTAGCAAGTTTATAACCTTCAGTTCAAAAACAGCCATAGGCAATTGTGGCTGAAATACAGACAATGCAGATTTTCAGAAGGAGTTCTCTGTCACTATATCAAATTGCCCATCCCAGTGTCTGCTTCTATAGATAATTTGGGGAGAATGCTGGCCTATATTTTATACACAGAGTAAGGCACACACCATTCCATATCAGGCAGCAGGGGGTTGTGTTGGCACGCTATAACCTCTGATTTCACTACAGTCTGACAAAACTTGTAAGTGGTGGTATAAATTGTTTTTCCTTTGAAATTTCCCATTGTGTAGCTATTCCCTTTAGTACATTGTCAAGAAAGAGAGTAAAGCTACCTTCCTATCGCCTATGCCTAACCTTGCTTTGCAGTGTTTTAGCTTTGCAGACGTCTTTCTTCTCTCTCAGATGGTTGACTCTCATGGTGTTGAGCCATGTCCTGAGGTATTAGGGGGCTGTAGGGAAGAAATATTGTTCATACTTTCCCCCCAAACTTCACTGTACTGCAGCACTCAAGTGTGTAGGTAGAATTTGAAATGTCTCTAACTTTTGCTACGCTGATTAAGGAGTTCTCCATTTGCTTTGTGCATGCAGATAATGTTAGGGCTTTCCGATACGTTGGTAAGATTATGTGTTGTCCCTGTGAAGACAGTCACGTGCCCTCACAATCACAGAAAAATAGCGCTAGGTACAGACACACAAACATTAGACCCTCCATCGTCTGGGTTTAATGTTAGATCTGTGTAGTGCACTTGGAGCAGCACTTGTTGGGCTGATCCCTCCAGTCTGCTGTAAGTAGGAGTGAGCCTATTGCTTGTCACAAGAACTTGACTTTTAAAGCGAGTGGAATGCTTAACTGTGCAATCTTTTCGGCTTGTCTGCTCTATGACCGTCCGCCAGCAACGGGTGCAGGTGAGGATGGTTTAGCTGCAAGCGTAGACAGGGATAGTAAGCATTCAGCAGCACTTCAGTATCTGCGGAGAAAGTTGGCTTCAAGTAGCTGTCTCCAAACATGCCTTAACTGTGATCATCGGAAGCGTGGCTGGACACTTTGTCCTTGTCAGCACTTGCAGTTAAACTGTGTTCACCTCTGACTGATGCACATTGACAGTAATTGGTGATTTTGTGTAGTTTCAAGAAACCCTGTGTATTCTTAAAGAAATTTTGTTGATAGCACAGACATTCAGTAATTGTTCAAAGTCTGTTGTAAGGCTGCCATTCTTGATGATATTGTGGTATTAGTTCAGCACTTCAAAACAAAAACAAATTTTTGGACTGATTTAATTGCCCTAACCAGGAGATTGTTACGGCACAAATAAACCCTTATCTGCACCAGCAGGGATTATGACTATTTTCTCCTTGCCATATTCCATCCCACTGAAGCTAAGCAATAAAGAATCATCTGTGAGACTTGACACCCAGTCAGTGTGCATGGAGGGGGTTGCTAGCTCTAGATACTGTTAGGCAGTGGCAGATTAACACACGAGTCCCGGATAATTTGGGGGCCCCCGGGAGCATTGGAACTGTGGCCCTGCCTTCTGCTCATCCTCTTCCCCCCTGTTGCCCTGCCTCCTGGCCAGGGCGGAAGCTGGAGATGGGTCAGAGCTGCCCACGGAGCCCTGGACCTTTTGCCTGCCCTGGGCAGAGGGCTGGGGGACCAAAGTCTGTGTCCCTGCCCCCCGGGGTGCACCATCCAGGACAAGTGGATAGTCTGGGGGCCCAAGGTCACCAGAACTGGGGGGACCAAGAGGACTATGCCCTCCCATTTTTAATACAAGAAACCTGCCTTAGTGGTGGATGAGAGCATGGAGCCCTGTATCATCAGCATTGGCCCCTGCTCAGCCAGGGCTGGCTCCGGGTGTGGCTGCAGCTCCCAGCCCCAGATGACTCCATTTCTGGGCAGAGGGAGCCTGGCTTGGGTGGGGGGTTGGGTTGTAGTGTCCTGAGACAGGCAGTGGATGGATGTAGTTTTGGGGAGAAAATGCCCCCCTCTGCCCAAAAACGGGTGAGGTATGAAGGGGTGTTCAAGGGATCATGTGCCATTCCCCCTCCCCACATTTCTGCAGCTCTGAGCTGCTCTACTCTGCCTGAGCGGGAGATTGGAGAAAAGGAGGTGGCGGGGGTTGGAGGGGGAGAGACAGAGGGAAAAGAAGGGGATGAGAGGGTGGAGGAGGGAGAGGGGTGGGGCAGTGGTGAGGGGAAGGGTGATGGGATGGGAAAGAGGCAGTGGAAAAGATGGATGGGATAGGGCAGGGGGAGGACAAGGAGAAGGGGGATGAGGTGGGGAGAGGAAGCGGGAGGGGGAAGAGAAGGAGGATGGGCTGGGGAGAGGAAGGGGGATGGGGAAGGGGGCAGTGGGGAGAAGCACTTTGCATCTGAATTGCCTGAGTGGCCACAGCTCCTGCACTCGGGTCACTGCAGCAGCAGTCCCCACCCCCATTAAGCTGTCCCCCAAAGTACCGGCAGCCCAGGTACCCCTGCAGGCCAGGGGGGAGAGCCAGGGGTACTGGCTTCAATACACACATGCGGCCCCCCAAATGTAGCAGTCAAACCATGCTTATGGAGGGGATGCATCCTCCCCCCGCCCGGAACCCACCTCAGCTCTCACCACTCTTTGGGCAATGTTTGAATCCGTGGATCATCCAAGCCCTGTCCTAGAAGACTGTGCCCCCTTCCTTCCCCCACCTCATACCCAGACCACCTGGCAGCTCGCTCCACAGCGCCGCTGGAGGGGGCTGCTCCTAGGCACCTGCTCTCTTGCTCTGCTCCTGGCGGCACTGACTCTGCTGGGCCGGGACTTTGCAAGTTTTGGCTGCTGATTGTGGCAGCTGCAGTGCTGAGTGTAGGGGCCAGAGGGCAGCAAGATCCAGCCTGAGATCCCCCTTACCCCAGAGGATACATCCCCTACAGACCAGGAAATCCTGGACATATCCATCCCCCAATCCGGGATCCCTCCATCTGCTGGGGACACACTGAGAGCCCCCCACTAACTGGGCCTCCTCCCTTCCTGGGACACCTCCTTGTTGCGGTTTAAACAGCTTGCAAAAAGCCAAGCATGTCTGCACCCCTCCCCATGCACATCCTCTCTCCAGAGCCCAGGATGTGACATCCTTCTCCCTCTACCCTCAGGTGAAACAGACACCTTCCCCCAGCACCGTGGACGTGAGGGTCCCCCAGGCTGGGGATGGCGTGCAGATCTCACATTGCTGAGAAGGTGTCTCCTGGGATTGTTACCCTGCTCTGCACCAACCAGTACTCCAAGGAACAAGACAAAACCAGCCTTAGAAAGAGGAAGTGTCAAATGAGTGGTGGCGATGAGATTCTGTTTAGGACCAATTTGCACTAGAGTGTCTGGGGAACCACTGCAACTGTGTTGTCACCCGAGGGGGAAACTCAAAGCTATCAGGGGAAACCTTCCTGGCAGTGCGATCTCTGTCTTAGGAATAGTCTCCCAAGAGAAAGGCTGGAAACCCCAAGGCCTGGGACTTTTAAAAGGAGGCTGGACAAAACATACTGTAAGGAGCAGCTCGAGACGGGATGATCACAGAGGGCTTTTTCTTCTCTAACTGCTATAATTCCATCCCACTATTCTGGGAATACAAATTCGGATACTAAAGATCCGTAGCCTGTATCCCATTGTACTGGGCTGGTGAATTTGTGCGCTACTGAACCAGTGGTGTAGACCTTGCTGTTAGTGTAGCTGTTTGCAGGTGCCCTTGTATTTAGCTGGACCCTTCCATTCAGGGATTGAGTGTATCCCCGCCATATTGTGAGCATGGAATCTGACACCGCTACCCTGCTATGTGGATCCCAGCGTCCTTGTACTGTGAATTTTCAGCCTTCACACCCTGCTGTATGTATCTCATTTTGCTGGTAGTGCTAGTGCCAAGGTGTGGAGACGTTATGACATTATGCTAGAAATATGAATCCTGAAAACAGTGTCCTGATGTGATGGTCACTCTGGGCTGTTAAAGTGAATCGTCCATTCTTGTAGGCAGTGTTGTTGTAGTCCTGTTGATCCCAAGATATTAGAGAGACAAGTTGGGTAAGGTAATGTCTTTTATTGGAGCAAGTTCTGTTGGTGTGAGAGACAAGTTTCGGAGCTTACACAGAGCTCTTCTTCACTCACCAACAGATGCAGGTCCACTAAAAGATATTGCATCCCCCACCTTGTCTCTCTAATGTGAATCCTGTCATGGCCCTGTTGGGTGCATCCTAAAATACAGAGGGCATGAATCTTGGCCACTAGAAGAGAAGTGTAAATCTTCATGCTGGTAGCCTGCTGTTTAGATCTTACTCCACTCTGAGCCTGGGCATTTTAATCTTGGCATGTGTATTCTGATGCAGTGAAGTTTGGAAATAAAGTGAACACAGGTCTGGCCATTACGGGTGGGCACCGTGGTCAGAGGGGTGCTATGCTCAAGAGACAAGGAGCGGGATTGGGCCTGAGGTATGAGGCCATGGAAGGGATCTTGGGGCAATGTGGGGGAGGCAGTGGGGCCCAGGGGCAATGGAGGGCATTCCTCCACCACTTTGGCCTTGGCCCCACCCACTTTTACAAAAGTTTCATCACCCTTGGGCTCCCCATGGTGACCTGGCTCCCTGGGCAGCTGCCGCAGCTCTTACCATAGTCTGGCAGGGCCTCTGGGGAGAGGAGGAGCACGGGTGGAGGCCCATGGCGAGAGGGATTGTGGGGGGCCCAAAAGTTCTTTGTGCCTAGGGCCCCAGTAAGTCTTAATGTGCCTCTGCTGTTAGGAAATAGTCTGTGGAAGCAAAATTGCTAGAGGTATCAATTCCTCATGCAATCTCTTTTCCTCTGTCTAGAGGGTGTGATAGTATGTTAATGTCAAATGTATGTTCTTGTGTTTTAGACCGAAGCCTGCACCGTTAACACCCGAATTAGTCAAACGAGCTTCAGGTTTGCCAGAATCCTGGGACTGGAGGAACATTAATGGTGTCAACTATGTTAGTCCTGTACGAAACCAAGGTACGAGGTTTTTCATAATCCTCATAATGAGACTGTCTGCAAAGAGTACCTGATACTTAATCTATTCCATGTCAGTATCATGAAATATCTTAATCTGCTTTGCTGTATGGTCCCCTGTGTTAGGCAGTAGAACACACTTGATATATAAACCCTCTGCTAAGGCTTGGAAAAGTTTTGTCTCTTAATATTTCCTGCCAGACTAGACAACTACTTCCTGTCAGACCATCCAGTTCAGTATAGGAGTGAAAGTCAATTACCATGGCTTTCTGTGGGGAGATCATTAGCAAATTCTGTTTGTCCAAACTGTCATCGTGATGAATTTCTGCCCACCACAATCTCAGAACTGATACAGTGCAAGTTCAGTTATTATTTTTTCTACTAATTGCTGCTGACAGCATATTATCATACAATTTTAACCAATAATCTCTTGAAGAATTGTTTATACCATCCTCAAGTCTCATTACTTAAATCATTTTAGGAATAATTAGTTACCTGACTGATCCATTACAGAGATAGGTGTCTGTTTATGCTTTGGAAAGTGTAGACATTGGTAAACGTCTGATACCTCGCCATAAACAAAATGCAACCACTGTAAAGCTTTCTCCTCACTCCTGCACTAGTACAGATCTTCCTTAGCTGGATTTAAAGGTTCAGTCTTACTATTATTCATTTGTAGTGGTTCAAAATCTCCTCTTGAGGCAAATGGAGTGGAATGCTGCTGTATAATGAAGTTGTTTCCTTAAACCATTGGTCCCTTTCAAATGCTTGAGGGGTGTGTGTGTGTATGTGTGTGCGTACGTGTGTGTACTGAAAAATTCCTAACAGGATTTTTTGAGTGGGGGGGTTGGGGGAGCAGAGAAGCAACGGGTGGGGTTGGAATGTGAGAGAGTTGATTCACAATCTGATCTGTTGCTGAATGATGATAGGAAATACTGAAACACTTAAAAAGGGATTATCAACAGCTAACCAGTGTGAAGACCTATGCTTCCCTCATACCTTCAGTTCACTTGAGAAATGTGGTATCATCCCTTCTTCATTCAGTGGGTAACAAGATCGAAGGCAGTGGGTCTCAAGCTTTTTTACTGGCGACCTCTTTCACATCGCAAGCCTCTGAGTGGGACCCCCCCTAATAAATTAAACACACTTCTTAATATATTAAACACCATTATAAATGCTGGAGGGAAGCAGCATTTGGGGTGGAGGTTGGCAGCTCGTGACCCCCCCATGTAATGACCTCATGACCCCCTGAGGGGTCCCAACCCCAAGTTTGAGAACCCCTGATCTAAGGCTTCCTCTTCCTGAGCAGCACTGTAAATATGTTCTCGATATGGAGAATCTTGCTTTGCTGTTTTCAGGAATGAGAGTTGCCTAAATCCCCTCATACTGTGTTGACAAAGCACCTCCAACACGTAAAGGAATTTAGGTGGACTGTATTTGCATGTCACGTTCAGCCAGAAATGAGCATCTTTGATATGATAAAGAGCCAAAAATACAACCTTATTAATTGATATGTCAGCACTGCGCATATTAATAGCCATCTTCTTTACAATAATGAACTATTGTAGATTTGCAGAGGCAGCAGACATTAATGACTGTAAATAGTTAGTAAAATAGTGGCACAGTATTAAGATTTAGATGTTGAAAATTTGAAAATGCACCAGAGGCTAACCAAACCATGAGCAATAAGAATGGCTGTTTGAAAAAACAATCACGCTAGGCAAACTTTCACGTGCTAAGCTGTTGAGACACTGCTGCATTCACTGAAAGATCATGCCTTCTTCATCTGTGGACTGTCAGAACCATGTGACTGATACTATTGTCCCAAATGGGCAAGAATTTCCTAAGGACAAAGGTGTAGTCTTTGAAGATAATCCTTCAAAATTGCAGAGGCAGGCCTCCAGCCACGTTTTTCTTGGTTTGTAATCTTTGTTTATATGGAGATGTACCTACCTCATAGAGCTGGAAGGGACTTTGAAAGGCTATCAAGTCAAGTCCAGTCCAGCCCCCTGCCTTCACTAGTAAGACCAAGTACTGATTTTACCCCAGATCCCTAAGTGGCCTCCTCTAGGGTTGAGCTCACAATCGTGGATTTAGCAGGCCAATACTCAAACCACTGAGCTCTCTCTCCCCTTATCTATGATAGCAAATCAGCATTCCCTAGTATAGTCAGTCACCTTTTTTTGGTAACCACCTTTACTTACTGTTAGGTACAGTAACTGAATTACGGTACCCTTTAATGCCAGCCAACACTTTAAGAGATAAAGGCCTGATGTACACTACAGACTTAGGTCAACTTAAGGCAGCTTATGTTGACCTAATTATGTCAAAGTCTCACCACAGCCTCGTTCCCTTCGATGTAAGTGCTCTGCTACATTGACGTAAGAACTCCACCTCCACTTATGTCAGTGTAGACGCTGTTAGGTATGTTGGCGTCATTCTTGTCAATTTCATGGTGCCCTGCTGGAGCCTGATACTGAGAGAAAGGCCGGTAGGTTCCCTTCTGTGAATCTGGCATCCGCAGACCAGGGTGGATGAGAGTTTCCAGCTAGAGGCCAGCTGCCCCCTGGGTTCTGGGAGGCAGAGCTCCCCACTGGGAGTGAGGAGCTGGGGAGTGGGGGCAGCTGGGCTCGCTGCGGGGAACCCAGGCTCTCAACTCTCCCCCACTGCTCCTCTTAAGTCAGGTTAAGCACTCCTGACGAGGACACACACCACTGACAGAAGAGAGTAGTGAACCGTGGCAGGTAATTACTGCAGCGGCTATAAGTCGACCTAACATAGCTCGACTTAAGTTTGTAGTGTAGACATGCCCAACACTCAGTTTGAAACTAGAAGCAAACAGAACAAAGAACTCTAATACAACTTAAGCTTCAATAAAATCACTGTCCCAGGAACCCCCCTTTCCCGTGCTTTAGATATCTTCTGCAGAAGAGATTAGTTTGAGAGGCTGCATTGCTGTCAATTTATACTGTGGGGAAATATTGTTGGGCAATTACATCACAGTAACCAGTTTAGCCCAGAGACCTAGGGTTCTCAGTAAATCTCTGCTCTGGCTCCTGTAATCTTCCTCTCAAACCAGAGTAGGTGGAAAAATATAGTGACCTACTGATTCCTCACGTTTTAAAGGTGTTTTATGCCCTTTAATCATTTTTCATCATTTAATGATCCTTTTGCCACAGACTGAGTGGAATCTAATGCAATGAAGTCTGTGATTGACTTGGAATTGAATTTGTGGGGAGCATCCAACATGCAACAGTTCCAGCAATTCTCTCTCATCTCCACTGATATTCCATTTCTATGTGGGTGCCATTTAGGAGCTTCCCAGAGTGTACTGCTGCCTTTAATAGGGGAGAATGTTTTTTTAAAAGAAGTTACTTGCAGGACAATGATTACATGAATGGACTCTTCCGTATCTTTGCAAATGAGACCTGGCCTGCTGTGGCTTGGCCAATCAGCAAAAGATGGTATGATTGCGTAAGAATGGGTGTCTTCTTTCACCACTTGGAACATGAATGCTCTTTGCCCAGCAATGTGATCAGAGAGCAACTTCCACTCCCTCTTCTTCAGAGATACATCCAACCTCTTAATGTTGAATAATGGTACAAAGTCCTGCTTTTATAATAGCCCTGCTTGATGCCCTCCTACACGCAGTTTGAGACATGAGGTAGTTTGGTTTTGTATTCCCAAAGCCTCATTCCTTTTTTAAGCTTTGCGGTATTTTCCTTTGTAGTGGGTAACTACAATTGGGGGCCCTCAGTGAGGGGCAATAGTCAGAATAAGACCTTGGCTAAGCAACTTCCCCTCTGCAGTGAGGGTACTTCACTTTCAAAGTTTCTCTTACATCACAGAAAACACCGAGAGGCAATTCTAAATTTTGGTGTAAATTATGATGCTAGGTGATTTATCTTGTTGCCTGCCACCAGAGGACAACTACTCTGAAAAGCCAGAGACTGCATGCTGCTTGAGAGAATCACAAAATCCACAATAATAAACCTCACACTTACATTGCCAGACTCTAAAACAAGCCATTATTTTAGAAGCAGCAGTATAAGTATAGTGGTACAGTGGGAAACTATGGCTCTAAATATACTAACATGCTGAGGATATCTAGAATAGTATGTCTAGAGTTCAGTGGACACAGTCTCATAGGACACCTTATAGGAGGGCTTCCTAAAAAGCAGCCTCAGGGAGTTGGCTATGAGCATCTTCCGCACCATGCTAACAAATATTCTTTATATGACCGTTCAGAGGCAACAGCTTAGCAATTATGCACCTTTTAAAACTAGACAATTAAAAAGTTAAACTTAAAATTTTTAATAAGAGAAACTATATTAAAAAAAACCTTCTCTGTCTTGCTGCTTCCTCTTAGGAGACATCAAACCTGCTTTATGACCACAGCTAATCTTTAAAGGGATTTCTAAATGCTGACTTCAGTGGGACTACTTTTGTGCTTACAGTTAAGCATATTTAAATAGCTTTCTTGAACTGGAGCCTGACTTTTGGTCACACTGAAGACAATGTCAAAGCAGGGTTGACTTGATTCAACAACCTGTACAATATGAGGGTTACCTCCCTTTACAGCACCTTGGTCTTGTTTAATTTACTGATGTTTTGTATTTCCTGTTTTCCTCAGCATCATGTGGCAGCTGCTATGCGTTTGCTTCCATGGGCATGTTGGAGGCAAGAATTCGTATCCGCACTAACAATTCTCAGACACCAATCTTCAGTCCTCAGCAGGTTGTGTCCTGCAGCCATTATTCTCAAGGTGAGTGGACTGGAGATGTTCTCCTGGTATTGAGGAGATGGGGGAGGAACACTACCCCAAGGATTTTGTCACTACAAGAGAGGAAAGGTTGACAGTCTCTTCTCATTGATTGGCAACCATTTTTGTAAGCCTGTCTGTGGTCTTGGGGTGGGAAGCTCATTTGCTGTGAAATAGCAGCTTCAGAAAGCCAGGTATTAGAACACGCTGCTTTCATGACTGAAAGAGATGATAATTCTTGAGTGTCACATGCTTAGGACTACCTTTTACAGTAGCTGACTTCTGTGACTCCATCATAGTGATCCAGATTTCATTCCAGGGTCATTAGAGTCCATGTTGCCATGTACATGGGAATCTTGTATTGGAGTTGAACCACCAGTGGTTTACTTAATGCTAGCTAGCGGTCTGTGGAGACTGGCTACTCAGTTGGTATCTGGTCTACTACTTCTCCAGCTACTTGTGCAGGCATCCAGGCACTTCATTGTAAACAGCCTTGGATGACTGCAAAAAGCAGCTGGAAACAAGGTAAAGGAACCTGTCTAGGGGAATTTGCTGTGTTGGAGAAGGATCCTGGAGCTGTAATCCACCTGCAGAGGAGAGGGCATGTCTAGGGAAGCAGAGGAGATTGGAATTGGGCAGTGTGTCCAGAGGAGTTAGGAGAAGGCCACCAAAGTGGGTAGCACATTTAGGGAGAAGGGAATAAAATGTCCCTGAAGCATGTACAGAGGGAGGAAGAAGGTGGAGGGAGGCGAAAGGAAAAGCAAAAATCAGCAGACTGTGTGATTCACTTTTGGGGAAAAAGGACACCACCCCTACAATTTATGACTGCTACAATACATACGCTTTTTTACTAGTGCTATATTTCCATGTAAGGAATTGCTGTGGTTACGATGGGGATGTCACACGGGCACAAATGGCTGAGGAGATGGATTCTGCGGTAGGGAAGAGGGAGTTAAGGTGGTCCACCCTGTGAGACAGCTTGAGAGCCCCTGGATGTTAAAGGAATGTTAGGCATTGTTTCCTCTTGATCTCAGGGGAGAGATAAGAGTGGTTCCCTTTTAACTGTAACCTGCATTAGCCATGCTCAGTCTGATACAAAATACCGGGGATAATAAAGACTTGTGATTTTTAAAACAATGAACTTGCAAAATTGCAGCTTCCTCTCCTACCCCAAAAAGACCTTCTGCAAGGAATAATCAGATCTTTTCTGACTGTTTCAGGTTGTGATGGCGGATTCCCATACCTCATTGCTGGGAAATATGTCCAAGATTTTGGTGTGGTGGAGGAAGAGTGTTTCCCTTACACAGCCACAGATTCTCCATGCACTCCAAAGCGCAACTGTTACCACTACTATGCCTCTGAGTACCACTACGTTGGAGGGTTTTATGGAGGCTGCAATGAAGCCCTGATGAAGCTTGAACTTGTCCTATATGGGCCAATGGCCGTTGCTTTCGAAGTTTATAGTGATTTCATGTTCTATAGAGGAGGAATCTACCATCACACTGGGCTGCAGGATGAGTTCAACCCCTTTGAGTTGACCAATCATGCTGTGTTGCTCGTGGGGTATGGCAAAGATCCAGATACTGGTGAGAAGTTCTGGACAGTGAAAAACAGCTGGGGAAGCACCTGGGGAGAAAATGGTTACTTCAGAATCCGCCGGGGCACCGATGAATGTGCAATTGAAAGTATAGCAGTGTCCGCAACTCCTGTCCCAAAATTATAAAGCAAAACTCCTTTGCCCAGTGCCTCATTTCTGAGAAGCAAATTTCTCAGCCGTAGGAATGTATTAATTACATTATGTACTTGGAAAATTTTACTGCAGTATTTTAAAGCTTAAAAATGAGCTTTAATAAGATTTTTCAGAATCACGTGAGCAGTATTCACTCTCTACCACTGAGGACACTTAAAAATTCTGTTCTTTGTTTATGATACACAAAGATACGCTTCCTGGCAGTACATTCTCTAAGAATGCAGTTGCTGTTAAATTAACAGTAAGTGGTAGTTATTCATTTTATAAAGCCCCAATATTTTTTTTTTCCCTTGGACAATCTTAAAACTAGATCTCGGAGGGAAATGATTGTTACAATCATCTACAATTACTTAAAGGGACACTTTTTAAAGTATTGTGCCTTACACAATAAATCAGGGAACCACTGCCTTTTAAAATTGAACATCTTAAGTGTGCATCAGAGGATGATTATACTGTGACTAAAGGGAAACTTTCAAGCTTTAAGTGTTTGGCAAACGTGCAAGCAAAATGTCAGATGTCAAATTCTCTGAACTTCAAAATTTGTTTTACATATTGGCCTTTTACTGCATTTATGTGGCGTTTTTTTAAGTTCCTGTTTTTATGAATGTCATTTGAATTCAATTCCACGCTGATCCTCAATAAAAATCTGACTCTATTGCTGTGGGAGTTGTTCTTTCCTGAAGTTGATGCATTTTTATTGTTATGACCTTCACCAACAGCTTCAAAATTGAGAAGGGATATTCAGGTATTTTAGCATAAGGAAGATTTTGGGGTGGGTAGGGGAGCGGAATTACAAATCATCTGGCCTCCAGACAATTCTGTTCTGTATCAGTTCTTACACTGCATGATGTTTCTCTTTAGTGTAAGTGCAAGCAGAGTCTTTGTACAGCACCGAGCACAGTGCAGTCCCGGTCAATGATTACAGCTTCTTGGTGGTATGGCAGTATTAATAAAGTGAAACAAGAAGACTTTTTATCAATACATTAGAGACAAGAGGAAGACCAGGGACAGGGTAGGCCCACTGTTCAGTGAGGAGGGAGAAACAGTAACAGGAAACTTGGAAATGGCAGAGATGCTTAATGCCTTCTTTGTTTCTGCTTTGGAGGACAGATCAAAATTCAAAATGATCCGGACAAACTGGAGAAATGTCGATGGAACTGGATGAAGTTCAATAACGACGATGAATATGCAAAAGTGCCCTCGCACTCTAGGAAAGGAACAATCAGTCACACACAGAATAGGAAGAGACCTGTACTAGGAAGGATTAGGCAGAAAAGATGTAGAGGCTAGAGTAGGGAGCCAACTAAGCTAAATGGTCAACAGTGTGACTTCTGTGCAAAAAAGCAACGTGATTTTTTGGGTGTGCAGCATTAACAGTTGTTTTAAAACAAGACAAGAGAAGGTCATGTCTTTGTGCAACCGGCTACTGACTTCTCGCTGGTTAGGCCGTCAAACGGTTGATTAGTCCGCATTCAAGGAAAGAGTGGAGAAATTTGGCACGAGGGTCCGAGAAGTAAGCAAGTACGCAGTTAATGATTAGAAGGTGAACTCGTATGAAGGAAGCTGAAAAAATGGGTCTTTATTAGTTTGGAAAAGAGGAAGACCTGAGAGGGGACATGTAGCCGTTTTCATGGTATCTCACAAGGGTGCTCATCGCCGAGAGAGAGAAACTTGTTCAGCTTTAGCCTCGTAATTTAGACAAGAAGAATGGCCTAAACTTTCGCAAGGGAGATTTATTGGACATTGGAAAATTCCCAACCTCTATCAGGTAGTTACACACTGGAATAATGCCT